>NC_064670.1:25031176-25359676 GCF_943734685.1 Anopheles coluzzii | reverse complement strand
ACAAAACTGACGATCGTATAAGCCGGGCTAAGACGTACACACGCCCGTACGGCGAATGCTAATGTCATTACCACACGACGCTCGAGTGAGCAAACAAGAGAGTTCCACAACAAGAGTGACAACGACAACGCGGGCAACACAGTTTCGAGTTTCCTTCTGGCCTCGTGTGGAAGCGCCGAAAATCGCTGTACCGAGAAGAAGTGAAACGACATCGGGGAAGATGGTGTGGTAACGGGGTACGTCCCGGGATGGGGGGCAACGCAACGTGGAAGGTTTGTTCCTTTCGTTCTTGGCAGGGTGTAACGGCAAGTGTCCACCAACCAGAGGTTTAGGTAATGGAGCGTGAGGCAACAGATGGTGTTCTAATGGCTTTTGTTCGCCAAATCTGGGCTGTATCGATGTCGATAGTGTGCAACCGTATCAACTTACCCCGATCAGATTCTCCAGCTCGCCTAGCCACTCGTTCAGCAGCTTCTCGGGATCGTCGGATAGACCCGCCATGATGGGTGGTGAAGATCCTCAGGATAATATTGTCTAGAAGTAGAGAAAAAATAGGAAATTAGAGCCATGTCATAGAGAGGAGGAGTAATTTATAGGAAGAAATTAATAGCGCAAAGAAAAAGTAGTCTTTTTTTGTCTCAAACATACTTTTGACACTGACATCATTCAAAAGTTTCAGCTGATTGCCCAAAAAAAATTGTAAAAATGCTCTTTGTCCCATCTTGTGTGCTCATCACTGTTCATTCGTCTTCTCTGTGATACACTAGCGACATCTTACGTTGAGATGTAGTGCGGATTGCATACTTTCATATTAAACGTTCGGCTGCAAATTGCATAACTGCAGGCGTTCTTAAGCGAACTCTAACCAATTTACAGTGCGTTGTGTAACATTTCGCCTAATTTATGCGATTTGTCTGAAAATGGGCTTAAGCACGTAACAGCGCTACGACACTCCCAGAACAAAGGCACGTGGTAATTAAATTAATATAATCTAAAAAGCACGCCAGCCTACTATTTGGGCAGAATTGAGCTGAACGTTTATAATCACATTACCCGCTGTGTATTATTCTTCCATTACAATTTGGAATTCAAACGCCTTTTCTCCCCCCGGAACCGATTCCACTCTTTCTCGATTACTCTTTTCGCCGTCTTTCGATAAATAAATAAACGGTTCCGGATGTACACGACGTTCTAGCCCCTCCGGATAGCCGTACTTCGGGTGGAAAGCGTTTGCATACAGACGGGAGGTCCAAGAGTATGCGCTGCTCCCCGTGTCCCACCATCAAATAAACCTCCCCCCCCCGTCATCCTATCATCCCAAAAACTCTGATTAATTTCAAGTTCCTTTTCCACACCAACGCAAACCCCTACGCAAACACTACCAGTTCAAATAGCTTGTAGGAACTTTGCGTGGCCGTGCGCACCTCGCCAGTTCCGAATGCAGCGTGTCGGGACGGGCGGCATCCTTCCCTGGCTGGGATACGGGGGAAGCCTTGGGAGCGTTCTAGACCAACACGGTGTATTGTTTACACTCCGCGCAAGCTACACACTGTGGCTAATTTATCAAAGTATCTTGCAGGCGCGCACACACACACACACACACACGAACATAGCACATACAAGGGGGCAGAGCGGTTGATCTACATCTAGAACGTCGTAACTGGACCAACCACTGTTGCACCGGGTGGTGAGTATGTGTGTAGAGAGAGGGGAAGAAAAAGTAACGGCCCACAGGGTGCGTGTAGTATTGCGCAAAAGTGGAGCATATACACACACACACACAATTGCACCGTTCAACAGAGAGGGAAATTAATAACTTCCTGCCCACTACTACTCGCACGAGGGGGGTGTATTGAAGTGCATTCCAGCGCATACGGGCAATGCACACTGTACGCATAAACACATCGTTGGGAGGAGCAGCATCGACGGAATTCGCGCATCTTCGCCTCTGCTCTGCTCGGCGAGAATGTGAAGAAAGCACGCACCACGGGATGGTGGGATGAAGAAAACGGGAGAAAGGAACACACCACGACAAGCACTAGAACACGCACGCACGATGCGTTTTTGGTGGGGCGATGATTTATATTAATTCGTATGCCGTTCCTGCCGCACGTAGCGGAAAATGGCCGGAGAGCATTTTCAGTGGACCGCAAACACTACGCAAGGAATAAATTTAATTCATTGCGTTTCGCACAATTATAATAATTTTTCCTTCAGCCTATTGGTAATGCACAGCGCGGCACACACTGGCACACACTACATGTCCATTACAGCTGGAAGCACTCTGTGGCCAGGATTTATGTCGATTTCGCTTGCAAAGGATTTATAGCGCTGCTCGCCGTAATTTTCACACGCAATCGAGCACTACTCACTTACGCGCGGCCGAGTGGCCATTTTAGTATTCCACTCGGCAGCAGTAAAGGAATTAGGGCTCGGGGAAAGATCCTGACGACAGCTTAAGAGCAAGGCTGTGTCGTCCGTACTTTGGAGCTATGATTTCTGATAAATGTGTCCCCACCCGTCCGCCAGCATTTGCTGATGCCCTCACTCGCTGTGTGCGTTGCATTGCGCATTCCCGCAGTGATAAGCTTGCTTCGCACGGCGTAAGAGGTTTCAAACTGGCTGGAAAATTCAAACACACCCCGTGCTGCACAACTCCTTCCAAAGTGTAAAGGCAATTCGTAGCAGCGACATTTGCATAGAGAAAACATAACAACCACCCTACCGTTTCGTTCCCAATCTTACCAGCAAAGCAAGCACGCAATCAACTCACGCAGTTTATGGTTTACCGCAACAGAACTGCCACCCATTCTCTGCTCTCCCCGCTTTGCTCTATGTCAAAGAGAGACAAAGAGACTAAACAAAAAATAAAGGAAAACATTCACAAAACCTACCGTGACCCCTAATCTGTGCAACAAATAGAAAAAAAGACGACGAAAAAACACACACAACACCTTTCTACTAAACTGGTTAGCCCTTAAGGCGTTACGGAAGGGCTCCCCCGTTCCTGCGCTTGCCGTTCTGTGGGTCCCCCGAAAAAAGTGGGTCGTTCGAGAGGAAGGCCAACTGCCGCATGATAAACAAATCACTGCACATCTCACCTTCCGAAAGCTTCCGTCGTTGCAGGCTGACACAAAAGCCTAACACACACACAAACACCCCAGCCCAGAAGGCTTCTATGTTGAGCGTCATCGTTAAAAGCTGCAGCACATCTTGCCTTTCAGGTTGGCTCCGTAAAACGTCACCACAAGAAAGTTTACGGCCTAGCGAGAAGATCGTTCACGCAAGCCCCCTGGCACAAATCCTGCCACAGCATCTACCTGCCTGCCTAGACACAACGGAATCCATCATCCCTAGATTGGACACTGCTGAATGGTGTGAGGAAAAGTGTTCGTCCCCCGACAGACAGCCAACTCTCCTCCGGCTGACGACTTAATCCCGACAACGTTCCGACCGGAACCGGCCATCATCGATCGAGAAGCCATTGCGAAAAATGGGACTTGAGAAGGAGGAGCAGAATGATGGTTGAGTGACACGGAACGAACGGTGGAATGATAAACGGTGCATAAAATTAAAACAAGCCTTCGTCCGGGCCGGTATGGACGGCTCCGGGGGCACAATGACTATGGGCGAGAAGAGCCAGCGGCAACTCATTTTCAACTCATCTTTGTATGAGAAAACTGGGTTACTTTGTGGTCGGGGTGGAAATGCGCGTGTGTCACCAAAGGCACATCCCCACGCGCCTTTCCATGACCATATGGAAAGTGCCCCCTCGAGCGGTGGACACAGCACGCGGGCGATGAAACTTTAAACGCAACTGTGACATAGAAAATAGGTTCTCTTGGTTGCTGATGGGCTGATGGGTGGGGTGAGGTGGACAGCGCAAAACACAAAAAAAGAGAAGATCAATAATTGGAAACCCATTTCGCTAGAAACAGTTTGGCCCAATTAGAGCCAGCAAGAGCCAGAGAGACACAGCGGCTGGGGGGAGACACTGTGCACTGTGCGGTTTTGTGTGTGGCGTCGTTTTGTGGAACGAGGCAAAAACCTTGCGCCTTGCGGAGAGAACATGGCCCTGAGGCACAACAATGAAAGCACAAGTATGACCTATAACACAGTGCCCCACACACACACACACACACACACACACACACACACACACACAAACAAGCGCGGAGTAACATGCCCATGCCTGGCACACCAAGTCGCTTGTAGTGGGGGCTGCTCTTTGCTTGCACGATAGCTGTGTTTAGTTAAACGGCCCAGCTGGGGGGGTGGCGAGCTGGCAGCATAGCAAAGAGCTGTAATGAAAAGGCGAACTATAATTTGGAGGCTGCCTGCGGAACGGAACATTATCTTCGCGTGGGGGCATTTTCCAAACGGTTTCTTTCTAAGAGACAAGCGACGAACTCCGGGCGGGGGAGCGCTGGGCACTGAATAAACTGATGATCATCGGCTGCCGATCGGATAGCATGTCATTATCTCGAAGGTTTGGTGTTGGAGCCCTCTCCCTCTGCCAGTGTGTTAGTGTGTTATGAAGAACCTTGGATACGATACACCACTGGGCTCTGTTTTCTTTGATGTAGCATTCATGAGCTGCGATGGCGCTTTATCTAATACCCAGCAACGAGCAAGACAGAGAGAGAGAGAGAGAGAGTTAAAAGATGGGTGGTAGAGACACATAAGCACAAGCGATGATAATAATTTCCACTGCAAAAACGGTGCGCTGATAATGGAGATGTTGAAGTTTTATAATCATGCAAACTTGCATGGCCTGATAAAGGCGACTGTGCGACCAACCACCACCGGCACTGGCGCATACATTACGCATCCATAAACGGCAGCAGCATTAATCTCCTACAGAGAGCAAAGGAGAGGGACGCGATCACTGGTTCAGCATACTGTCACCGACTCGGAAGGAAAGCAACTCCCGATGGCAGAAGCTTCACAGAACTGGAGTGCACACACATACCAAAAAATGGTTCATCTCTTGTCACTTTACAAACCATGCGTCACTGTAGACCCTTTTGCACTGCTTACCCCGTACGAGTGGAATATTTACGAGCGCAAACTAACGTCAAATTGCAGCAGCAACGAACTAAGCAGATCCATATGTGGGGATCTTGGCGCCGTCGGCTTACTTTTGCATATGGTGCCAGGCACACAAACTCGCACGCTAGGTTGAACGTGCGGCGTGTACTTAAGAGAGCACACCACACGGTACACGCGCTTTCTGCGAGTGCTTACTAACGCGGGTGCAGCCCTGGGTCGCTATGGTTGGCGCCTGGCGCACGGCGGCATCGGCCCCACACGCAGCTCGACACACTCCGAGCTCCATTACGCCACCGACGGAGGGAAAAAAATTATAGCACACAAATGCAAATCGCAAAAGCGGCTTCCGACCGCGGCCTGGTGACCACGACGATCGACCCACAGAGAGCGTAGTGAGAGGAGTTGGAGTGCTGAAATAGCAGAGGCAGCGGCTGGCGCCATCTAACGGATGGAATCGCATCGTAACGAGCGGACCAGTGAAATGAAGCCATCATTGGTGGTGTACTCGGTAGCGCTTAGTCAGCCTCCGATGGTCGATGGTCGTATGGGAGCCTTTGGAACCTACACACAGTCACACACACGCACGCGTAGAGAGCCGACCTTGTAAAGTCCCATTAGCAACGATACAATAGAGCGGAGTGGCTGAACGACGTCAATGAACAGCAGCAGCTAGTGTAAGTGACAGCGGTAATGGCGGTTAGAAGCTGCCTCACTGACGCGGTGATAGAACATTAGCAACGAAAGGGGCAAGTCATTTCTACACAGGTGGGAGCAGCGCGTCATTAGATAGATGATGCTGCAAGGAAAGGCTATGTAGTTCCGGAGCGATGATGGACAGAAAATGTCACACCAAGGACGGCTCCGTGAAAGGGATTACTTCATCAGCGCGCCGCTCTAACGTGTCGCTAACGAGGCGATGCTAGAAAGTCAGAAATTTTGCTTTCCTGGGAAACTGTGGTCACACCCGGCTGCGCGATGGACGCCGTGGGGTCAGTGGGTGTGTGGGAAACGTGCTGGAATTCACTTATCCCGGATAAGAACGGATTAGAAGGAAACGGGCAAAGCATTAGGGCGGGATTATCTACGCTCACGATTGCTCTGTAATTTGTGGGGTAGTGTCGTTTCTGTCGTTTCCTATCGTTTTCAAACTTTGTTGTAATTAAATACTTTAAAGTCATTTCCATGCTGAATCAATCCTCCTACAAGCGGAAAAAAGACTGCTCCCTCTTTCTCTTGCTCTCTCTCTCTCTGTCTCTGTCTCATGGCATTTAATTACAATGCAGCGGCCACACAATTCTTGCCATTCTTTTACCCATTCCACTGATAATCGGCCTGCATTCCACAGCCCATTCCCATTAGTCGGCGTGCAATGATGCTCCCCGTTTCCCAAGGGATCCCTCCCCGCAACAATGCCCACATCAATCAAGCCTTCATCCCCCATATTCCCAGCACTTCCAGCGCGCTAACAAAAGTGTATGCGGGTGTGTATGTTGCTAATGCGTCGCCACTGCCGCCGCCACGGAACGCATATTTGCAACGTCTGCGATTCAATCAAACGACATCAAAACACGCGATAATCTGTTGACGGGGCGTGCGCGCGCGCTTGTGGAAGCAGCCAACAGTCGCCCAGACTCCCACTGATGTTGCCAATTTATAGCGTGTCTGTGTGCGTTTACAACGCGCCACGGAAGCTGCGGAACGCCACCCGAGTGTGCTCGTTAATCACGTCGCGTGATGAGCACAAACGCGCGGGTCCTACACCAAACCAAAAGGCGGGTTGGTTCTACAACTGCGCCAAACTCAAACACTGTCAACGTTTGAACTTTGGCTTAACATTGGACTTATCGTGTGGTTTTATTTTTTGCTAACCACCTCCTTCTTGCACTCCCGTTGTTTGTTCCCACCAGCGACAGATTTCCTCGGACAGAGAGGTCCCTCAGTCAACCCTATCCCCAACAGAGAAACCCAAAACAGATGTGTATCAGATGGTCCCGCATGGCACCGGGGGAATGAATGTACCCCGCATGCTCCACACCACCACCATCGCGTGGCTTGCTATTAATTTCCTACTTTCGCTTATTAACCTTCAAGGAATAGACTTTTCACTGCTGTCTGGGCTTGACGCTCACTTTCCAGGCTGGCAAGCGGTGGGTTTAGAGTGCCATACGTTTGACTTTGACATGACCGGCTTAAGCAGGATTAAATGACGGGACGCCGGTACGAGGGGCTTGCCCCATAATGCTCCCTTCCTCCCCAATTAGTCCAGCTCCTTCTCTTGTAATTGAAAAAAAAGAGCTAAATGCTCGAATCATGTTTCAATTCCGTTCGAATTCTACGAGGAAATGCGAACACTAACGGCATATGGGAGCGAATAGGCCGGCATGACCTGCCATGTGCGAAGCATTCATCGGGATTCCATAGGAAAGTACAAGAAGCGGCAAGAAACTCAATGCAAGAACAAAATCAACTGTATTTCCCGGAGCAGTTGTTTTTTGGGTTTTACGCACCGTTTACAAAATGGTTTGCAAAAAGAATGCTTTGCATAATGCTAAGCAGATGTTACCCTTACCCGCTGCTACTCCAGCGGTGGCCTCCGCTACGCCCGTTCGAAGAAATTAGAAACCGAAAAGCATTCAGGCTCGATTGCGCGGCTAATTACTTGCTGCGCTGTAATTTCAACCTCCTTCCCGGATTCTTAGGCTAATTGAGGGTCCGATTGCATCGTTAATTGTTGTTCGAAATTCCAGTCTGCAACTACAACAGTACAGAAGCCACATAGCAATTACAAGCCTACAGAAAACCTTAAATGGGTGTTAAATCGTCTGAACATCGTCATCTACGCCTCATCGATGCAATCGTCCGCACCGAAGGTTTTCGATCGATAGTCGGAGTTCCGCCTAGAATCGTTAACTTTGCCTACCCCCGGCTACAAAAACGGCCCCGACGTGTTCCCCGTTAGTTCCACTCATCTCGCGACACAGAACGTCTTGGAGACAAATGGAACAGCAAGCAGCATGGCGGATGGAGCAACACAGAAAACAAACGCTGTAAAAATATCCCCCAAGCAGAACGAAATACCTCACCCACCCTAAGGGGGGGGGGGGGGGGGGGGCCAGGGAGTTTGTTCCTTTCGCTCAGCAGTAGTTCCCCAAAACAAACGCTACACGCTTCTTCAAAAGTGAGTGTTATGTTTGTGGCTGGAATCTCTCTGTGTGAAGGGATAGCGAAATCCCCAAGTGAGACATTTACCACCTTTCTAAGAGGGCATCCATCCCCCGCAACACTACGCTCTCTCCAGTGACTTTGTCGGGCGGACGGGGGTCCCTGGAGCGGTATGTTCACGATGTATTCTAATTTCACGACTACGCCTGCAGCGAAGGTTTACATTTCCGAGACCCGCGGACGATATCCGATTCCGCTCCTTTCCAATTTTTGCCCACCACGGAAGAATGTGCGCATTCCCGGGTGGGGTGGTGGTGGTGTGACATTTTGTGAAGTCTCGTCGTTGTCTTTCCGTCACCTCGGGTATGATGATGATGATGGGAAAGTTGGAATGGAAAGATCTACCAGGGAACAGATGTTCATTGTGTCCCGAAGGTTTTGTATTCTGGAACTTAGGCATAATGGTACAATTGCTGTTGCAAAACCTAAGAACAGTATAGATGAAGTCATCGAACAAGATTGGGTCATCTGAAAGCCCGCACACTAAAACAGTGATCAATTCAATGTTATGATAGAACTGAGAAGGACAATCTACCACCAAGCTCCAACCCAACGTCACAAAACCGTCCACCACCCTCTGCTAAGTGTGACGTCCCATCCATGTTGTACATTAACCACAACGAGCTGCATTCCGACATGCATGCTTGGTGCTGGTGGTACATGAAACAGTAGCGCATCGGATGACATCGGCCATCCTCTCCGGCCAGAAGGCACAAAAAGTACCCTATCCCCACAAACACACAAACACGCAAACGAAGATTGATGGATGTACGGAGGAGCATTGAAATGCGATAGTGCCTCCCAAGCGTCTGCTCACACGGCAGTGTGTGTAATAAGAGGCCACACACTCGCCTCCCCAAGAAACTCTCCAGTCCCAAAACAATGCAGTCGCAGCAGTCGAAAGGTAACCCTAAACTGCTTCAAAAGCTGACCGGGGCACTGACGTTGGAGTTGGAGTTTGGAAGTGAATATCTTCCCAGCAGCCCAATTCAATGGATGGTGACCCCTGGGGAAGGCTCAACAACAAAAAATAAACAAAACCTCTTATAACGTCTTCTGCTGAAATCAATACCCAAGATCGATGAGCATTATCGTGCTGTTTGGACAGTTCAATAGATGTCCCGTGCGAGCGAACACACAGTACCACACACAGCAACATCTTTTACGGGCCAAATCCCGGCCAGCACGCTACCGTGGTTCGTGTCCGCTTTAATGCCGCTATCTCTAATGGCCCCCCCTTCTGATGTATGCGTGCTGCATCTCATCATACGATAAATGATGTGCCAGTTCTTTCCACTTTCAATCAATACGGCTGCTATTGGCTGCGCCCGAGCGCATAAAATATCGGAACGGAAGGAAGCAGAGCAAAACACACACACACACACACACACACACAAAACAACGAAAGTGCAACTTTGTCGTTTGTAATGATTCGCTTTAAGCGGATCAGACCTCGCGTCCCGATGCACCTACGCATTTACGGGCGCGCGAGCGTATGCTCGTAAAGCGACAAGACAAATGCTCCCCCCCCCCCCCCCCCCCCCCGGGGCAACCCGCGTATAAACACGAAAAATGTCGTGCAACCCCGGCAGCGAGACGGCTTTTGGCTGTGGGGAGGGAGTGCTATTAATGGGGGGTTCGTCGTCTTCGTCACCAGTTTTTGGTTTGGAGCGAACGGAGAAGCAGGATGGAGGTAAAGGCAGCAAACGCCCTCCCCAAACACCCAAACGGAGCGCGGAAAGTGATTCCCGAGCGATCGTAAACTAACAACGATCGTAACTCACCCTGAAGCAGTACGTCTCCTTCCTTCCCCCACCTGCCTGCCTGGACGGACCCGCACGCCGACGAGGCAGAGCCGAAAAAATGCACCAGAAATGCAGGCACGAATCGATCGAAACGCGATCGCATTTTGGGGCACACAGTTGTCGTTGTTGTTGTTGTTCTGTTTTTGTCCCGTCGGCCATACACCCCCCCCCCCCTCCCCTCTCCCCCTAACGCACACCGATTGATCGTGTGGCCCTTTTAACTTTTCCAACGCGTCTCTCGCTTCACACTCGCTGTAGGGCGGGTTATTTACGCTTGGGCAAGCAAATTCTGCCCGGAACAAGGGCGACTCAGACCCATCACCTCCTCCTCCTCCTCCACCTCTCTCCCTCCAGAACGCATCTAAACGAGAAGTGCGTCGTCTACCTCCGTCCCTCCTGCCCAACAAAGCAGCAGACAAGGCGTACGCAAAAGCCGGGAGTGCAAACCCATGCGCGCGCGAGCGCATGAAGAGCACGCTCGTGGAAATGGGGTGGAGATACACTCCACGCCGACATTTGACACACTCGCGGCAGATGATCGTCTCGCGGGATCTTCTCCCATAACCATAACAAACATTACGCAGCGTCAAACTGTGCCGCAGCGGGAAGGAAAGCGAAGAAAAGTCCATAGAGTGCATTTCCGTCCGGTTTGCGAACAACCCCGTTTGAGGGGCGAGTTGGAGTTAAACCCAAGACAACACATCACACACACAGAGCGTGTTTCGATGTAAACGGCAACATCACTCAAACACAAACATGGAGGTGGAGGTGCGGCCCGGCTGGGGAAACTATATACGAGCGATAAAATTAATCCCGACACACACACACGCTTCCAATTCATTTTCTAATGTGTGGGGGGGTAAGAGTAATCTGCATGACATGGTTTCTAATTTTTGTGACTCTCATTCGTTATTTGTTTTTTTTTTTTGTCTCTCTTCTCCTTCTCACGTTCTGTGTTGCTTTCTGTCTTTCTACCCTTACACACACACACACACAGGGGAGCTCATTCATGCTCACAAATTTATCCAAATCCATCCAAATCCCGGCCGAATGGAGCTCCCCCTCACCCACTCGAAAGCTGCTCCAGTTTTTTGTGTGTATTTTTTGTTTGTTCTTCTTTCTTCTTTATGTTTGCGTTTCTCCGTTACTGTTAGCATCGTTATTGTTATCATCTTGATTTCGCATACTTTAAGCATCATCAAAAGGCAGTGCTTACATTTTTATTTGATTCCTTTTCTCGTCTCATTTCATGTTTTCGTCTTCTTGTTTTGTTTCTCTTGTTTGTTTTCTGTTTCTGTTTGTTTTCTTTTCCTCTTGCCTTTCTCGCTCTCTAAGCTTCGTTGCGGAGATTTGTTTCCTTTTTTTCTTTTTTTCTATTGTTATCTTCTATTCTGCATGCTCTTTATGCCGTGTTTCTTTGCCCCCACCTCCGTCCGTGTTCGCGGTGTGTTTTTGCTAATTTGCCGGCGCGATTTGTTTGCAGGTTCATTTGTTCAGGTTTCACCCACCTTTATCGCTTCCTTTTGCGTTCCTCGCGTCTACCTTTTATTGTTCTGTCATCATAAATTGTAAACTGTCTGTTTGCTGCGGTTACTGTGATATCGATGATATCGACGCTAAGGATCGGTGGTGTTGTCGGTGCCACAGTTTGGTTGTTCGATTGTTGCTCGTCTCTCGCAAAAGCATACAAATTTAAAAATCGTGATCTTTGTCCATCTTCAATACGGTTTTCCCGGCCGCCGCCGCCGCTCGGTGTGTTATTTATGACAGGCGACGTTATTTAAAGCTTTAATGGTCAGTGGGACGCTCTTTATACGCAAAACAAAGCCCAACCCAAAGGGCGCACGCTCCGTGTTTTGCTTCGATTTGATTGAACTGATGATGAGCCGGGAATGATATAACCAGTGAACCACCGAAAATGTCCATGGACCCGCGTCATTTCCTAGGGGGAGGACCCCGTCTAGGGGTCGCTTTGTTCCAGTGTATGCGCGCTTTTTTGTTGTTGTTTCGATTGGCCCCGCCGGTTCGTAAATTGAACGCCAAACATTCATATGCCTCCTCGTAGCTTCGATGTTGGATCCGTGGCAGAGAAAGAGTCGCGCAACTTCACTCGCGGTCAAACAAAAGTCTTCCGCTTTGTCCTGCTTATGCCGGACCGGTTCCCGCGACTCCGGTGGGGGGTCGAGAGGGTGAGTAGGATGGCTTGGGTGTGTGTGTGTGTGTGGTGCACTTAGAGACGAATCGACCATTGAACCATCTTTCTTCTGCCATCTCATCTTTCCCCGTCCCGTCGTGTGTGTGTGTGCCCCGGGTTCACTTTGCCCACTCCCCATCTTCCCGCTCCTCCCTCCAGCATCTCTTCCACGCTTCATCGAGCTTGGGAGGCCTTCGTTTGGGGGTCCTCTACTCTTACTCGTTGGCTCGTTTTCTCTCGGCCGGTGCCTCCTATTTTAATGTTTCGTTTTTAGTTTGCAACCAACCCTCCCCTCACCCGCCCATATTACAGCTTCCACACGCACACACACACACACACACACGGCCTACACACCATTAACGCCCTCCTCTGCCCCTCTTCCGTACGAAAAGACACACTCATCTACATACGCAAAAGCGTGAAGGCGCGTGTTCGCGCAGCTTTTAGGAAGAAACAAAATCACACAACCATACGCAAGCACACACACACACAGACGTGATTCGTAGCTGCCCTCGGGCTTGTTGTAAGGGGGAGCTTAGGGGGGTGGATAGGAGGGGTTTGTGGTCGCGACATGTAATAAAATAATCTCAACGACGGAACGGGGCGCCCGCGCGCTCGTTTGTGTGCGACGAGGCAACGCTCATTTCGTGCGCTTTCCGTGACCGAATGCTAACGACACAGGACGGTGGTGCGTTGTCCTACCCCACCTGAAGCGCCCCTCTGTGGGGACACTCCCGCTGGTCGGCACGGCACGGCATCTTATATATATATGTTTTGGTTTTTGGCGAACGCGAGAAGCGTGGTACGAAGTTCGCTCGCACTTTGCCGATCGCGAGTGGGCCACAATGAGGTGGAGAATGAAGGGGAGAACA
This sequence comes from Anopheles coluzzii, assembly GCF_943734685.1. NCBI lineage: Eukaryota > Metazoa > Arthropoda > Insecta > Diptera > Culicidae > Anopheles > Anopheles coluzzii. Next base: position 25,346,531 of record NC_064670.1, on the reverse strand, counting down.
AACCCTTTCCCTCATACTCCCCACCACTAGGAGGTAGGATGCTAACGTATGAGCAATAACAATAATCAACCGTGCAACTTCGACGGCAAACCCTGCTGCCGCCCTGCTCTCCTATCTCAATCGATCGATTGGTAACGCAAAGCGGTGGTGAGGGGTGGAAGGGAGGAGAAATAGAGAGGCAACAGCGCCAAACGCTTGATCAGCTCGATCCCTTTCCTTTAGTGTAGGTTTTTTTACTGCTTGCTGCTGTTGCTGCTGCTGCTGCTGCTTCACACACTGTACGCGACACATTGGCACCGTTCGAGCAATAGGCGTAGCACAGTATGCGTCACACAATTAGCATGCATGCACCGTTTGGCAGAGTTGTAACAACAGATAAAGAAAGAGAGAGAGAGATAAAGTGCGACAGGACATGCCATTTGATCTACAATAAATTATGGAGCGGCGACAACAATATGGTGGCAGAATTGCTTCACGCTGCATGCTAATTGATTGCTGCCGAGAGTGGCATCCAAGTCTTGTATGGGAGATGGTTGCGGCTTATTTCTGCCGCAGCTTGACAATCGCATGCGTAATGTGTCACGCTTTTGTCCTATTCTCTCTGAAAATGCATATAACATCGTTTAAAATCAATAGCTTCTGATCGCTTTAACAAAATCTTGTTCTGCAAAGCATCAATTGAAATTGAATTCACAACAAAGCATGTCCAAATGTTGCTCTCCATGTTACCAGTTTGTTCCACCAAACGATACAAATTCGCTTCAGAATTATTGCCATTCTACTCTACAGTCCCCTCGCTACACTACCTGCTACTCTTATCGAAAAACGTTAATTTGCCAAGCAGTGTTTTGTGTAGCACAAATTCGCTTGTTCTCGCTAATGGCCTTTGCCAAATGTGGCGCTACGAAGCGATTCGTCCGTTCCGCGCGTGGGGTGCTGCTTATCGAACGCGATCGGACCCATCGGCACGGGGGGCACGTGTTTTGTCACCACCGTTTGGTTGATTAGTTTATTGCGTGCCTTTGCTGGTTGTACATGTTTTATTTCTTTATGCATGACATTCATCGAGACCAACCGTCGGGGACGTAAAAAGTAAAGGGACAACTATATTACAAAAAAAAACAGTGAAATAACTGATTAGCAAACGGTGCGAGGCACACTGTACGGCTTCGCAAGGCTCGCGCCTTTGCGCAATGCTTTCGAACGTGCGCTGGAAGCTTCCAAGTGGCGCTGGCGAGGGGTTAAGCCATGCCAACGAAATGCTGGGCTCTGCCTTCACGAAAGGGAGATCTTGCGGGTAGACAAACGGTCCTTAGGAAAATGAGAGGAGGTTCGTTACGATCGATCGGCCGGAAAGGGCTAGTTACTAACCGGACGGGGGTGAAGCTAGGCACTTGGGAGTTAGCGAGGCGGCAAGCACTCTATGCGACACCTACCCGATGGGTCCCTTCCCCCTCCCCCCCCCCCTCCCCTTCACGACCAGCAAAGATGTCGTGAGCATGGATTCGGTTCACTTACACGTAAGGGATTATGCTGGCCGCTTTGCCACGGCGCATGTAGCGCACGATCTCGCGTTGTACTCGTCGCTTGTGTCGGAGGGATGGAAGGCATGAAGTGTGTTTAATGCAAAGCCCGCGCGCACGCTAGACCAAACGCCGAGAAGCATCGGCAGCGGCGACGCCGGCGTCCTGCTGGCGGTAAATGTAAATGAGGTAGAAAAGCGCTACATCCATATGGTAATCAATTTCACCGCCGTGGCCTAAAAACTGCACAAATATTGCACATCTCGCTGACAGGATCACTGCCGGCGGTAGGAAGTTTGCCCGGTGTGTGGCTGTCACCTTACCAAACGATCCGTCCCGGGCACAACGGGCAAGCAGCAGGGCAGCAGCAGTACACGGGTGGAATGCTAATCCATGCAGATGTTGTTTCCAAAGCAAAGTGATTCTTCATGTACGCTGGCGAAGCAAAAAGGCCAAAACCAGCAGTGGTAGCGTGAGCCCTACACAAGCTAGCAACACAATTCGCCAATCACCTGCCCTAGAGCGATTGATCAATCGCCGACGTAGCCGCTGCCGACGGAGTCCGGAGTCTTCCGAACAAAAACACCAAAAACCGGAATGCAGCGTGACTCGCTGTCTTTGCTGCTTCCAAGCGATCAGGAGCGGCCCTCTAACACTGTGCCCCGAAAATACGGTGCTCCGATTTTAAGCTATCTAAAGACGACAGAGCAAAGCCCACTGTACCCTGCCGCCTCTGGCATAGGAAACCGGACAGCCGAAAACGTGTTTGGTAGGGTCTTTCGGAGCCGTGTTTGTGTGGAGAGTCGTCCAGCTCCCAAGGTTTTGGGAGGGGAATAGATAACCGATCGATCGATAAAGCGATCATATTGATGTGTTAATCGAAGTGTTTGATTCGGAGTTTCCAGATACAAAAACCGGCTGTGGCATCGATACTCCATTATCCAACGCTCCAGAGGTCAAGAGGCGACATCGAAACTGAGGTAGCAGCGAGTAACCTTGGATCATCTCTTACTTCTTCTAACACTGCGCACACGATAAGAACATGTTTGCAAACAACTACAGCAACCAACAACACAACCCAACCTCCTCCTGCACGTACGTGGTCATCAGACCACCCGGGCAGAATAGTTTTGTAAATTTCCGCACTCCCTGAGAACGTTGCTAACCTCCCTTCGCCACCCTTGGATGGAACGTGTGATACATTAAGTTACATTTTTCTTAGCTTCCCGCTTTATGACCGGTGGCAGCATTTTTGCTTTTAATGGTAGCAAAAGTAAACTCCTCCACTTCCCTATCGTCGTAAACTTGCAGCCCCGCTGCAAGGGGTTTATACAAAACAGCTGGGGAGCTGCTGTGAACTATCAGTGCGACTATAACGAGCCGAAGTCACCGCAGCGGGCTTTCAGTGTGATAAGCGGTCGAGCAATGGGTTCTGGGTTGGAACTAAAACAAACAACCGGAGGCAACCGCTCGGGACGACCGGGGTAGGTATATCAGCTCGGTGACGTGCGGGAGTAGAACGAGGTTTTGGGCCATGCTGTTAGCTTCTTCAGCTTTCGTTGTTGTGGCTTCGGTAGAGCATGATATATATTTGATAGTTCTTAATAGTGAACTCTCTTTCTTTCTCTAATTCGTAAAACCATTCTAATGTGAACATTATTAATAGTACGTTTTTTACTAGGTACGATTATTAATTCCAACACATTGTTATCTCTCTTATCCGGTAGATTCCTCGTATACAGTACATGTCCGCCAATACCAGACATCTCAAATTTGAAGAGACTTTCAAATGCAGTTCTCTGCTTATTGTCAGACCATCTAAGGACACGTTTTGTTCTATCTTCTTTTCTGGTCTTGGATGCAAAAAATAAAAGATTACAAAACTTGTTAGAATTATGTCTGAAAACTAAAGGTATAACCAGGATGCAAAAAATAAAAGATTACAAAACTTGTTAGAATTATGTCTGCAAACATTATGAATTATGTTCTGTAGCATATGTTCAAGCAACGTTTTCAGCACATTATTGATTCTTCAATGTTCTTAAAGCTCGTAAGAACATTTCAATCTCTGCAATGTGCAAACCTCTACTTCACTCCGCTAGTCCCATTGGATTGCGGATAAGAGGGAGTTGACTGTACTTAGTTAATACCAGGTTTTGGAAATGCGTCATTGGCTTTGCAGCACCATTTGTGTGACTTAGAGCAAACCATATTTGCATTCCACGGTGATTCATTCCGCTGATAAGGAATTGCTTTGCGCTAACTTCGTAGACCCGAGCTCCAACGGAATCGGACGTGAATGCACTCAAACTGGGACTTTCCATCTAGACACCAAAGGCTCCCACTCATTAACTCAACGAGTAAGCAATTTGGAGTCTTTAGGAAGTTAAGTATGTTACATCTTTACGACCAACATCTTTAAAATTGAGATCTCTCGATCTTCCTCCTCTCCCGATAATGACCTCAACTGCCCCTGGTTGCAGCGGCAGCAAAAGGGTGATAAAATTGTTTACTGATCTCATGAAAAATTCATTCCTAAACACAACATTTTGGAATCCGTTCGCGACCCTCCAGGGATGATGGGAAGCATCGATCAAAAGAGAGAGAGACAGAGAAGAAGGTGCATTGACGATCGTGCGCTCGCATAAGCGTAGTCAATAAAAATTTTTTTTTTCAATCAAAATACCTTCCCGCCTGGCTGGCGAGCCTGGCACTAACATGAAGTTGATAATTTCATTAAAGACCCATCACTTTCGACACCGAAATGGTTCCTCCTTTCGCTCATCGGATGCGCCCCGCCGGTGGCTTCGACAGTCCGCTCTTGCATGGCTGCAAGATAAGATTTCCTCGACTCCAATGCTCAGCGTCTTTGGCGCGTTTAAGCGGTGTGAGGATCCCCGTGGTGCCTCTTTTAGTGGATCCTTTCTTTCGACCTCCCGAAGAGTCGTGTCGTGTGTGTGTGTGTGTGTGTGTGTGTGTGTGGGACGCGTGCACTGGGCCTGTTAGCGATCATCACGGTTGCAGTCGGATGCAGTTACACCTTTCGAACTCACCTCGTTCGATCCGGGTGTGTGTGTGTCGCTTCTTTCAAACCAGAACGCGTTGTCGATCGCAGTGTCGATTGGCGTTTTAAGGCCAGGCCAGCAGCCTCTTCCTAACAGCAGCAGCAAGCCCACCACCATACACACGTTCGATTCCTTTCTCCCCGGGCGCTTTCACACCTACTCATCTCGGGTTCGGACAATTATTCATTCACCCCGCTGCCCCGCTGGGCGGTGCCACAATCGGCCCACTTCCTCCCATTAATCGGCCCACACGCGCCACGGCCCCGGGGGTGATCCTGTGCTGTGCAGCAGAAACCGTGTGGTCGTGGTGCAGCCATATGGTACCAGCGTGGTCGTGGTGCACGATGCACAACCCGCTGCATATAGTGCACCCTTGTGGGGGGGAGGGTAGGGAGGAGGGGGATCGACCCACGATGCCCACACACACACACACACACACACGCACACAACTAAAGAGAGCATAAAGAAAGAAGAGCTAGGTAACTCCAAATTATTGTTTTCAAAATGGACTTACCACAAAAGTACTGCCAGAAGTCTGTAGCCCCACCGCTGGAGGACCAGCTAACTACACGAACGAATCCGGAACCGGACCAATGAACACACAAAAAACCGGCCCACTTTCCCAAATGGCAATATCACAACCTCTTCCAAACCTCTGCAAACTGCACCTAACGGCGGTACAGGGTGGGCAGACCACTTGTGCACATGAACCCGCCAGCAATCGATATTGAATTCTCTCTATCCTAGAGGGCCCTAGAGGCGCGCTCGCTTTTCTATTACACCACACCACTACGAAGGATGCGGCGAACACCACACACAAACACGCACACAGGAACAGGACCACACACACACACACACTTCACACTACGAGTGCACTACGAAACACTGCAGGATGGGAAGATCATGATGCACAGTCCAGGAATAAGGGGGAGAATACTACCGCCGCCGCACAAAGCCGAACGAGATAAATGTTGAGGAAGCACCAGAACAATGCTCACCCTCACGCGTGCCTCTTATCATTATGCGTCGCGCGAAATGCCCGGTAAATTCCGGCACAAACCACATACACACACACACAAGCACACGGGAACACGGGAATACTATTTTGACAACACAACAGCCCCCGGGGACTACCGCGTTATCGCGGCGGTTTCTTCACCTTGCTTTGGTGACGGTGGTTCTTCGCGCGCTGCTTACTACACAATACACTTGCCGTGGAGCTTGCACCATCCAAGCAGGGCTCGAGGTGTGTGGGGCTGTGCAGTAGGCGACGGTCAGCACTCCATAGCTTCCGTTGACGGCATTGGTGATGTCATGTGAACGAACGAGGGGGTTTGCTGGATGCCTTACGGGAACTGCCGGTGGAAGTGCAAAGAAGACATCTCTAAATTCAACACCAACGCGACGGTCACACACACACACCGACCGAGCTAATAGCACAATGGAATGGTTTTACATTTGTTGCCAGTATTTCCGCTCATTCGTGTTTGCCAAACGAGGAAATCTGCAATCGGAAACTGCACTCTCTCGCGCGCGCCCACACTTCCCCGCGATTGGCTTGCGCTTTACGGTGCGTTGTGTTTGGGGTGGTGGTGGTTGTTTTTTCTTTCTTGCACCTTCCACGGCTAGGCACGGTGTAGCATGAACACTGTTTCTTGTTCTGTGCAAAGGACGGGAAACAACTCCACAACCCCGCCTGGTTCTGCTGGTCCTGCACGGGTTGGTCGGGCACTGAAGGAATGTGTTGAGTTTTTCGGTGTCTACTACACTATCGCGCACTTTTCCCCAGGATAGCTCAAAAGCGCTCCAGTTCACAAGAATGTTTAGCACACCTTTTGTCAACACACACACACAATTTGCGTGCCGCGCTGTCTACCGCTCGCCCCGGAAACTTTGGATGGAGGCGCGCGCTGAAAACTGCTGGAAAAACGTTTCGTCCTAAACGAGGTGTATGTCTCGCCCGCTTGCTTTTCCGACTACCACCGTACCAAAAAGCCACACACTCGAGAGCAAAGCGCACGCACGTCCGCACACTGGAAAGCGTTGGCAGCGAGTATGCTGCGAGAGAGCGGCTGCCCTGCAGAGAAGCCGACACCGCCGACGCTGCGAAGCCGAAGCTCTTCTGCACGGCACGGTTTGCGGTGTGTGTGCGCGCGCGAAAGAGAGAAAGCATGCTGGTGGTGGTGGTGGCTGCTCGCTCGTATGCTCCATCATGCTCCAAACAAATAGACAAGCCCCCTCCTGTGAGAGCTGTACCATGAAGCTGGATGATGTATATGTATGTAAAATTTTATAGTTTCAATGTTTATGATTAGTTTAAATAGATGCTTATTGTAAATGTTAAATGAAAAATATCTGTAATTTTTCGTTCAACATCGCTCGACCAAATCAACACAGGACCACCAATCGAGCTCCTAGTTGTGTTGAGTACCCCTGCAATCGGTTCGTGTTTGATTTGCGTGTACCACAGTGCTTTGCAGATTGCAATCGCATGCAAACTTTTTTTTATTTGCAAACTAAACTCCCCTAATAATGTTATAATGTATTTTGTCGTTCTTTAAACAAACTATAATTAGCGAAAGAATAAACATTTGCTTTGCAAACCCATTTTGCTAGCCGTCCTTTCCACAATCTGTCAAACACTGCGCGACAGAACCGCTCCCACCGTGCGGCGCTGCCCGAATGCAGCTGTCAAAAAACATGTGTTTTTTTGATGCCGCCGCGCGCAGAAAAAAAATCCCTCTTTCGCAATTGTCAAGTGTTGTGCAGGCCGAAAATTATAAACGAGTGTTAAAAAGCTAATTTTCAGGTAGAAATCGTTTCCCAAAGTTGTATCAATCCATCAATCACCGTTCCGTGGTGCATCTGCCAGCCGTGGGAAGTGTAATTCGCGCTGTTCGGCGCTGCATATTGCTGGGTGGAGCAAAGTCCCCTCAGACGGGATCGCTTTGTGCTGTGCTGTACTACAAATGCGGAAGCAATTTGCACGGTTCGCAATCGTGATGTGATTAAAAATTGTGAAATGTATAGCAGCGCAAAAAAAAGAATCCCTTCCTGACACTTCCCCCGTTCGATCGATCCTGGTAGTGATAGTGATGTGCCACGAAACGCGTGTGCTGTTGAACTAATAATTCTTGCTCCGTTACACTTGATCGCCCTCGAAAGCGTTTAACCCACTTTTATCCGTCGGAATTCCATGTTCGCGGATGTGTGTCCGTGTGTGTGTGTGATGATCGCTTATGTTTCTATTACCTTTCTTCCGTCCCAGTTTTAACCCACCCGTACAACACAATGGCACCGGACAAGAAGCAAAAGGGCCGCAACAAGAAAAGCATCCCGGTCACGAAGAAGGATGACAAGAAAGCGAACGGCACCAACGGTGACGTTGTCACGGCCGATATGACTGAGGAGGGTAAGGATTTAGTTTGCTTTGAAATTACAAATTTTGCCTGAAATTACATTTAACGCCCTCACTCGTCGCTATTTTGTCGCAGAGGCACTGTGCGCGAAGCTGGACGAGGAGGCACGGATCAATGCGGAGGCCCGTGCCTGCACCGGCTCGTTGGCGGTGCATCCCCGGTCGCGTGACATCAAGTTCTCCAACTTCTCGATCACCTTCTTCGGCAGCGAGATGCTGCAGGATACGATGCTCGAGCTGAACTGCGGCCGACGGTACGGTCTGCTCGGGGCGAACGGTTGCGGCAAGTCGTCGCTGCTGTCCGTGCTTGGCAATCGCGAAGTGCCGATCCCGGACCACATCGACATCTTTCACCTGACGCGCGAAATTCCGGCCAGCTCGAAGAGCGCCATCCAGTGCGTGATGGAGGTGGACGAGGAGCGCATCAAGCTGGAGAAGATGGCGGACGCGCTGGTCGAGCAGGAGGACGACGAAGCGCAGGAGCAGCTGATGGACATCTACGACCGGCTGGACGAGATGTCGGCCGACCAGGCGGAGGCGAAGGCGTCCCGCATCCTGCACGGTCTGGGCTTCGACAAGGACATGCAGCAGAAGGCGGCGAAGGACTTTTCCGGCGGCTGGCGTATGCGCATTGCGCTCGCGAGGGCACTGTTCGTGAAGCCGCATCTGCTGCTGCTGGACGAACCGACCAACCATCTCGATCTGGACGCGTGCGTGTGGTTGGAGGAGGAGCTGAAGACGTACAAGCGCATTCTGGTGATCATCTCGCACTCGCAGGACTTCCTGAACGGCGTCTGCACGAACATCATCCACATGACGCAGAAGCGGCTCAAGTACTACACCGGTAACTACGAGCAGTTTGTCAAGACCCGGCTCGAGCTGCTGGAGAACCAGATGAAGCAGTACAACTGGGAGCAGGACCAGATCGCACACATGAAGAACTACATCGCCCGGTTCGGTCACGGTTCGGCCAAGCTGGCCCGCCAGGCCCAGTCGAAGGAGAAGACGCTCGCCAAGATGGTGGCCCAGGGGCTGACCGAGAAGGCGGTGGACGAGAAGCAGCTCAACTTCTGCTTCCCGTCCTGCGGCACGATCCCGCCGCCGGTGATCATGGTGCAGAACGTGAGCTTCCGGTACAACGACAAGACGCCGTACATCTACAAGAACCTCGAGTTTGGCATCGATCTGGACACGCGGCTGGCGCTGGTCGGCCCGAACGGCGCGGGCAAGAGTACGCTGCTGAAGCTGCTGTACGGTGATCTGGTGCCGACGTCCGGCATGATCCGCAAGAACTCGCATCTGCGCATCGCCCGGTACCATCAGCATCTGCACGAGCTGCTCGACATGGACGCCAGCCCGCTCGACTACATGCTGAAAAACTTCCCGGAGGTGGTGGAGCGGGAGGAGATGCGCAAGATTGTTGGCCGATACGGGCTGACCGGGCGGCAGCAGGTCTGTCCGATCCGCCAGCTGTCCGACGGGCAGCGGTGCCGCGTCGTGTTCGCGTACCTGGCATGGAAAAAGCCGCACCTGCTGCTGCTGGACGAACCGACCAATCACTTGGACATGGAGACGATCGATGCCTTAGCGGAAGCCATCAACGACTTCGAGGGTGGGCTGGTGCTGGTCAGCCACGACTTCCGGCTGATCAACCAGGTGGCGGAGGAGATCTGGGTGTGCGAGAAGGGCACGGTCACCAAGTGGAACGGTGGCATTCTCGACTACAAGGAGCATCTCAAGAAGAACATTGCCAAGGAGGCACGGATTGCGTCCAGCGGCACCGCTGGCGGCAAGTGAGCGGCTGTGTCTGTTGTTTGTCCCGCCCCTTCGTTCCGGTCGGGGGTTTAACTCTCATCTCCTTATTTCGCTTCATCTGCCGTGGGGTCAATTCCAAAGATTGCTCCAAAACAAAACAAACTAAACGCGGGCGTGGGAAAAGTTTATCCTTCTTTCCTTTAAATGGCATTCTCTCTCGCTCCTTATTTTTCGAATCAACATCTCGTTTCCCTCTTCCTTGCCTCATCGATCACACTCCACAAACCGCTTCAACAGTTAGGGAAAGCAAATGGACAGTAACACCCACTAATTAGTACCAAACCAATTAAATGCAGGCAGCAGAAGCAGCACCGCAATGCTTACGGAAAAGAAAACACGAATTCAATAAAATTTTAGCAACAATTTATAACAACAAAAAACCGAACACCACAACCACAACAAGCGCAGTTAGTCCAATCGCTCAAGATCACTTCAAACATGCAAAACACATAGCAATTGTTAAAGCCACCCAACACCACCCTCCTAAAATGACTCAGCGATGCGCAGCAAAAACGCCGCTCAACGCCCGCGACAGCATGCGTGATCGCGTGTGTGTGTGTGTCAGCAAAAAAAACGCCACAAGATCAGGACGGAAAGTACGGACACGTACGTAATTGGTAATTTATTCAACTATGTATTGCTCTACTGTGGTTTATATTTTTTAAACTATCTTATACACACACCAACATTATAAGTATGCATAAAACAAAAGAAAATTCGTCTAGAAAGGCAATAAATTGTATCCAAACATGTTTCTCTTTCCTTCTTCATCAGAACAGGGTCTTTCTCTCTTCTCTTCTCTCCTATCGGTGTTCTAGTTACACGCTTATCCCTTTCCCAATTTACACACCCTCTTACGCTCCACGTCCTTTGGTGGTCTATTTTTATTTCCATGAAAAAGGATACGGAAAAAAGCAAAACAGTGTGTGTTTTATTTTGTTTGTAAATCCAAGATCAGTTGCTTTAATAATTGAGAAGTAAGAGTGCGGTCCCGTGGTACAGCCGTCAACTCGTACGACTTAATCACAACATGCTCGTCACGGGTTCAAGCCCCGAATGGACCGTGCTCCCATATGTGTAGAACAGAAGACGACTATTCCCTCTCTCTCTCTTGTTGGCCTGCTCACAAAAGAGTACGTCGATGTGACATGGCTCGGTAAACAATAATTCTCCAGGATGCTCGGTCCCTGGCTGCAGCCTCACATTCATGTAGACACCCGATCTTCAACAGGTTGATCTAGCCATATCGAGTTCGCTGTGCTCCCCTGCGCCTTATGCCGATCTGGGGATCGCTGACGAACACCTTCTTGGTAGGGCATGAGTCCGACATCCTCATGACGTGCCCCAGCCATCGTATCTTGCCAGCCTTCACCTTGGTACGCCGTACAGCTCAGATGACTATCCTGCTATGTGTAAAATCAATACGTCAAAGAAAGCTAAGCCCCAGCAGTAGAGGTACATAACATCATAGGCGACAGGCCTTGACCGACAACGGTTGTTGAGCCAAAGAAGAAGCAAGCATATGAGTGTGATCACGAACGAACGATCAGTGCGCGATCATGTCACGTGTATGATGCAAATCGTCCAATTCATTGCCAAAGACGTAAAAAAGTACGAGTATGAAAATGAAACACATTTATTCTAATTGCAACAAAAGATGAAGCCCGCCCAACGGTGGTGTGGACACTCAACAATTTTATACATAACCCTATACACCGACAAACGGACCTCCGCAGCTACTCCGCTATATCTCTCCTGCTAGAACGGCATTGCTAGCGGTTGCTTCCTTGCAAGCAATCCGGGGGGTAACTACTTCGCGCTCTTCGGTGGTCGTCCGCGACGCTTGCGTGCGGTGAGCGTAGTATTCGATTCACCTGGAATGATAATTGAAGGTCATATAAAGTTAAACAAAAAGAATCCTTTCACTGTTGCACCACCAAACTCACCTTCCTCGGAAATCGGTTCCAACCCCATGGCGGAACGTTGACTGCTCGCGTATACCAACGACTGATCGGAGTCGGAATCGGCGTGCCGCTCCTCATCCGCATCGTGCCGTTTCGTGCTGCTGCCCCGCTTGGAGCGTGTCGTCGTCGCACGGCTTGCCCGCGAACGGGTCGACCGCAGCGACGACTGATTGCTTACGTTCGAGACGATCGATTCGGGCTCACTGTCCCCGGCATCGGTTGCCGCTTCCCGGGCCGTATCCTTCGAACCAGCCCGGCTACTTCTACGATCTACCGACACGCGGCGCGAGGTGCCCGCTCCACTGGCGATCGTTTCCATCGACTTCTCCATCACTGCCAGCTGGTGGCGCGTTAGCCGACGGTTAGAGGAGTAATCGGCAAGCAGTGGAACATCGGCCGGCTGTGTATCGGACGACCCCGCTGTGCCCGATTCTGCGGCCGGCGGTGGAAGGGTCGATTTTCGAGCGCGCAGTGCGCGCCGCGTGCTACTAGCGGTCGAGCTAGCAAACGATCGTTCCGACGGTTCCGGTGGTTCTACCACCGAATCGGTCGGACTGTTCGCAAGCGAATCGGGATGTTCGCCGGTATCGTTGGAGGCATGCGATGTACGGCGTGCCCGTTTTTGGGGCGTAAGCCCGGCGGCAAACAGCTCCTTTACCATGGACGAACCGCGCGTCGAACGGCGCGGTGTGAGCGGTAGCGTCGGTTCCGGCGTACCGGACAGATTGTCCACGGAGGTGAACCGGCGGCTGCGCGAAAGTAGTGGAGAAATGGGAGTGTTCGTTGATTCCGGCGCTACGGACGTGGCACGAACGCTACGGCGACGCGTCGGCGTGTTGGACTGTTCGACGAGTGTGGTCGATTTTTCCATCGCGGCCATTAGCCGGGTCTTGACGTTCGTGCGAGGCGTCGAGGTGGACGCTTCCTGATCGTCCTGATGGATGGATTTATGTGCCACCGGTTTGGAAGCTTCGACTACGCCAGCGGACTGCTCATTTTGTTGCTTTTCTGATTTAGTTTCGTCAACGGATTCCCCTTCATCAGTGGGCGCTGGCTTCGGCGCCGCTTCATCATCCGATACACGCAGATCAACCTCCATCTCGTCGCTTTCCATTGGCTCCGGCTTCGTTTCATCGGAAGAGTGTGCTTCCTGCACCGCACTGGAAGCTGCACCGTCCTCTCCGTCGCCAGCAGCGCTCTGTTGCCCGTCCTGTTGCTCTTCCTCCTGGTTGCTGCTCACATTCCCATCGTCCGCATCGAACGCTCCTTGTGCGGCTAATTCCTGCTGCCCAGCGGACAGATTCAACGCCCGAGCATCCTCCGTCAGACCGTTCTCCTCTCCTTTGCTGTTTTTGCGACTGGAACCGTGCGCTTCGTCCGGCTTGACGGAGAGATTCATCGCCGGCACCTCCAGCTCGTGTGCGTTCTTCGGCTGCCCGAACACTTTCTCCGGCGTTGTGGCCGCTTGCGTTTGCGCTGCAGGAGACGATGCGGTCGCCGTTGCGTTCGGTGCGGCAGCACTGGCCGCAGGTGCCGGCTGGGCTGGTACAGCAGCTGCAGCAGCAACAGCAGCCGCCGATGCACGTTCGCCCGAGCTCGAACTGGCCACACTGTCGGGCCACTGCTCGCCTCCGGCAACGGAAAGATCGCGTGCTGCCACCACATCCCCAGCTTCCTCGGCCTGCTGGACCGACAAGTCTTCCACCTCGGACGATTCCGCCTCACCGTCGCCATGCCCTTCCGATGCGGCTAAACCTTCCCCGCCTTCGGTGCGATGGGTGGAGGACGATGTCGTCGGTACCTGTATATCGTCCGGGCTGGTACTCGCGACCGCCAGTTCCTCCTGCTCGTGCTCCTGACCGGTCGCCACTTGTTCGATGTCCACGATGTCGGCGTACAGATTTTCTACGTTCGAGTCGGCATGCAGCTCCCCGTAATGCCACCGTCCGGGACTATCGCCTGCATTCCCGACGTCACCACCTTCGTTCTCGTTGCGCTCGGCCGCCACATTACCCGACACAACCGCGCCCGGTGGCGGCATACCGCCATCTCCACCCTGCGAAGAGGATGACGAGGACGAGGATGGTGAAGAGCTGAAGACAAACTCATCTGGATTCGCTTCGGCTGGCTCTTCCTCATCGCTAAGATCGATCACCTCCAGCACACTGTCCTCATCCTCCTGCCCGCCAACATCCTTGTCATCACTAACTTCTTCGTCGTCGAGGTCGTCTTCCTCCTCGTAGGACGACTCCTCAGACACCTCCTCATCGTCCGCTTCGTCGTACGCGTCTTCCTGCAGGTCGTTCTGGTCCGCCATCTGTTCCAAATGCTCCTCGCCAGCAACCGATTCTACGTCTTCGGCGACTTCTTCCTGCACGACTTGCAGCTGTTGCTGAGAGAATGTGTCGATGCATTGACTCCTGTAGAAAGATGAAGATCATGTCAGGTGATCACCTAGAAAACCCTTCTTTCCACCCCGTCAGTACTCACTCATAGCCGGTTTGCAGCTCACGGTGATTGGATTCTTCGTCGAGGATCACGATTTCATCGTCCTTCTGCTCTTGCTGTTCCTCCTCCTCCTCTTCCTGAGCATTCCCTTGCTCTGCATCACTGTCATCGATCACGAACACACTTTCCTTCGACGGACTGTTTTCCTCGTCCACTTCCATCGCTACGTCCGGCTGCTCCTGTTGCTCGTCGCCGTCCACCTTGCTCGAACCACCACACTCATCTTCCATGTGATCTTCAATGATGATGGCTATATTACTTTCGCCCGCTACCACCGGCAAACCCGCACTCGGTGTGCCCGAACGCGACCTATGTATGGACCGACGTCCAGCGGGTCCGCCCGCCGCCAGCACCTGCTGCAGACTGTGCTGCTCCATTGTAACTTCCGGCGAGTAAAAGTCATCGTTCGAAATGCCCGACAAATCAAGATCTCGGCGTACGACGGGAGTGGTGGTAGCAGCGTCGCTAGCGGCCACCTCCATCACCCCATCATTGGAGTGCTGTGCGTCTTCCACCACGCACGAATCCTCGAACGTGGTCGAACCGGCGGGCAAATCAAAGCGCAGTACTTTCTCTTCCGCTTCCGCGACCGTGCCGTGATGATCGTGCGACAGGGGCGAACTGTCTCGACCCTGTACCGATTGAGTCGACTTCAGGATACCGGGCGGTGTGTACGAATCGTCGTGTCCTTCTTCGGGATCGCCCATCTCGGAACCGTTCTGTTGCTGCTGCTGCTTCGATTCCTGCTTCCTGGCGAATGGTGGCGTGGTGAGGAAAATGCTCGGCGAATGGCTGGTCGATTTATCCGACCGAGCTGCCCGCTCCATACCCGCGGCCAGTGCCGTACTACTGGCTGCGGTAAAGTTGAACTTCGGCTTCATGGGCCGGAACTCGGGTATAACCGGCACGGGAACGTCAAAGTTCGTTAGCTTCCTGCGCCCGACACCTTCGGCGATCGTGTCCATACGGTCCGGGCCAAGGTAACGCCGCTTCCTGGCATTTCCAAAACCATCCTCCTCATTCAGCAGCGGTTGCGGTTGGTTCCGGCCCTTGGCAAGATCCTCTTCTGATGCGTCCCAGTCCCGCTGCCGGCGCTTGTTCATGGACGGGTCCAACCGTACCGGGTAGCACACGTTCAGGCTGCGCACCGTTGGACGGCACTGGAACACACCCAGGCTTGGCTTCTCCAGAAACGGACGCTCATGCTGCAGGCCCGACCGGATGGCCGCATCCTTGATAGCCGTTATCGAATGATGCAGTACGCGCACCCGAAAATCGGCCCTGTTGCGTATCAGGCTCGAGCTCAACGTTTCCAGCGCGCTCGCCGGGGACGGATTGTCCGGATCGCTTCCCATTGCCAGCTTCGGTTCCAGCTCGCTGCCATGCTGGTACGTAAGGTACGCCAGCTGCTGGCTCATCGGATCGAGCGCATTATGGTACAGGCCCAGTATTTCCTTCTGCACCTCCACGTTGCGCTTGCGGCCCAACCGATCGACCAGCTGGACGGCCTCCACGAACTCAAAGTTTTGCAGCAGATGGCCCAGCATTAGGCTGTCGCTCGCATCCATCGGACAGTCGCGCAGATAGCTCCGCAGCACATACTTCTCCTCGTCGTTCAGCGCAAACTCCAGCAGGGTGGCCGGCTTGCCCGCCATCATAATCGCCTCCACGAACCACACAAACTGCCGGCCGTCCGGTTGCGGTGTGCGGCGCTGCAGGCTGAACGCTTCCGGGATCAGATTGTTCTGCACCAGCGTGGTCAGCTCGAGCTGCGGCGCAACGGGCGCTCCGGGCGCACGGAGCACCTTCAGCGCCAGGTGGGGAGCGTCCAGGCGCAGCAGAACCGACACCGCCAGCTCCCGATGCCACTGCGGGAATTCGATCGCATTCGACAGGGGCGAAAGGAATTCGCTGACCGTTTCCGACACGTTGCCGTGGTCGAGATGCCAGAAGGCACGCACCCGTTCGATCAGCCCGATCGGCACGTTAAACGCGCGAGGGAATTTCTCCAGCTGACGGGCGACGATGCAAAACCGTTCATCATCATCATCGATCGCTGCTATCACATCCATGAACAGGTACAGCAGCAGCACAAGCTTCCGCTCGAGTGGTGCTTCGGGAATGAGCAGTATGCGTAACGCTTTTTGCAGCGAGCTCGGCGGATAGAGCGAGCGACTGTTGGCGGGACTATCCTCGTGCCACGCTTTCCAAACCGTCTCGAGATCAAACTCACGCTCAAGGTAGTTGTCGATGAACAGCAGCTTGCCGGAGGTGGACAGATCCGGGATGGCTTTACTCTTCTCGTCGTCCAGCATGCGCCGCCGCTGGCGATAGAATTCGGTGAGCCGTGTGTACGGGTAGGGAACTAGCTGCGACCCATCGTTACCACGCTCCTCCTCGTCCAACTCGTTCGCTTCCGGCAAAATGCCAACGTACAGTAGCCACTGCAGAATGTTCTGATATTCGGCGGCGGCCGATATTGTGGCCGATTCCTTCGTGAGACGTTCGAGAACTGTTGTGGGAGGACGAGAAAACGGTGAAAATTTGCTACAATTGTCAACAACTGTCACCCAACCACTCCAAAAGCTTACCATTTTCCGGTATAAACTCCAAACAGTCCTTCATGATCGTTTTGTACAGCTCCGCCAGCTGTTTCATCTGCCGGGTGCATTGCGACAGAGCGTCCTGCGTTCGGCAGTCCAGCTTGCGCCCGGTTTGCTCCGTCATAAGCAGGGCGAGCATTCGATTGCCCACCGACTTGAGCGCTTTCGATCGGTTCCAAATCCAGTCCGTCACCGTCGACAGCGACACGCCCTGGTCGGGTTCCGCGCCCAGGTGGCTGCCGTCGGCCCACAGATCGATGCAGCTCTGCAGAAACGTGTGGCAGTTGTACTCGAGCGCTAGCGAGAGCACAAATTCGCGCTGCTCGCGCACAATCCCATCCGAGGGTGAGATCGGTTCGTGGAACTGCGGTAGCAGGGCGGCCCGGCAAAGCATCCCGTACAGGGCGGCCGGCTGTATGACGGCATTGGCACCGTCCTGCTCGAGATACTGCAGCAGCTTGTTCTGCAGCCCGATCCAGCGGTACGTGCTGCAATTGATTCCGTTGAAGTTTTGAATATCTATCGGGGAGAAAGCGGGAGGCAAAAAAACGACGGTTAATGGACGTCTCTTCACGTAAATACCCAAACCAAGCTTACCGAATCCCAACGAGCTGGGATAGAAATGTTCTTCCGGCCGCTGTATCGAGCGGAACAGCATCAACGATCGTTCGTTCAGCCGGGCATGAAAGCTGCCCTCCTTCAGCTGAAACACAACCGTGTGCGTTAGCTCCTGCTGCCAGTCGCACTCGTACGGCATCTCCGCCTTGTACCACTGGTTGAGATCGAACACCAGCACCGTCGTCGTGCCGTTCGAGCCCAACCAGCTCAGCACGCTCAGCGTGATCGGTTCGTCCTCCTGGGACACCTTCTTCGTGACGGTTTGCACGTTCAGCGGCACGCTGCCCGGATCGTAGCTGGTGAGGTTGAGCCGCGACGAGCAGGACAGAAACTGGTCGTACACGAAGGTGCCCTGCTGGCTGTACTTTTCCTCGCACATGATCATGTGCAGAAAGGCAAACGCACCCTCCTCCGCGTGTTCGTAAAAGATCCACAGATACAGGCACGCCTTCGGGTCGTCGCTCGGCTCCACGTAGTTCAGTGCCGCTACGGAACAGTCGCCGGTCGGTGGGGCGATGCGATGCATGATGGAGTGATCGACCAGATCCCACAGCAGCACGGTACCGTCGGCGAACCCGATACAGGCCACCTTCAGCGGCACAATGTCCAGAATGCACTCAACCGAAGCTTCCTCCGGGTGGCTCAGCTGCAGGCCAAAGTACAGCCCGCGCTCCTGGATCTTTTCCTGGTTCTGCATTAGCTGCTTTAGGTCCGCGCGCGAAAACTCAACGTGGCACTGGCGCTTGCCGGGTTCGTTCATTGCTATTTCCACCCCGAAAGCTACGAAGAAAGATGCTCGATAAACACACAGCCCAAGAGAGGAGCTTGAGAGCGTCTGGCTTACCGGTTTTTACTCGCTTCAAGCACGTGTCCACCAGGATGACTTTCCCATCCTCCGTTCCGACAGCTATGCAACCCTGATACTTGCTCAGCAGCCCGTTGGAGCACGAGTTGGGATCGATGTAGCGCAGCAGCTTCAAATCCTCCTGCACATCGATCCGTCCTAGCTCGCGTCCGCCTCGCACGGTCAGAAACACTATCTGTGATTGTTCGATGCCGAGTCGCAGTCCGACCGCCAGTAGCTTGCCTCCGAAAGCGTCCACTTCCTCCACACATTGCACTGTGCATGATTTGGATTTGCTAAAAAGGACAACGGGAACCACCAACGTTCATGAAATTCCATCCTACTGCTGTAGAAGATGCGTTCCGCTTACCTTGTGAATGGATGGAAATTGTGTGAAATAACCTTATAGGTGGAGCTGATGTTAAACACTTCCAGTACGGATCCGCGCGCATACCAAGCGATTGCACTCCTCTCCAGTATGCCACATGTTTCTACAACACAGCAAAAAGATGTTAAAATGTAGGAATCAATTGAGCAATGTTTGCGTACGGGAATGCCGCCGCACCACCCCAACAAACACACAAACACAAACCTTGCGTGTCCGAGCCATCGGCGGCGGTGCACTGTTCGCGCGTGTACGGCAACACATCCACCAGCTCTAGACTGATGTCGGTCGACATGCTGTTCTGCTGCTCACTCGGTATTGCGTTCCGTGCTAGTGTAGCCTGTGTAATTTTATCGATAAACTAAAGAATTTACACCCAAATTTAGCCGACGCTGTTCACGTTATTTTCACGCTCCTCAACGCGCCGGTTTTTTTTTGCACTGTCCGCTTTTTGACAGCGCTGTAGCAGCTGCTACACGAACGTCAATATTGAACGGCGATGAATTGCAATGATCTGACAAAACGACAGCTGAATGTGAGTTATTTTGGTAAATAAACTATTATTCGCACAGATTTCAACTAATGGGTTTTATTTTTGATGAAAATGGAGTAATTGAAGCGTCTTTCAGAAATTATATTAAAATGTGAACCTTTTAAACATCGCACGAGGATGAACGTTTACACTTAAGGGCCGTTTACACTGGCGATGCGTTTCATCGCATTTGGTCTACATCGAGGTTCGTGACTTGGATATCTATGAACGGGGTAATTCATATGCTGCACATGGAATCGTATTTCCGGTGCAATTGACGCATGCTTAAGTTTTCTAACTTAACGTTCTAACGTTTTCTAACTTATTTCAATCAACATCAAACAAATGGAACACAAAATGTGCACGATAATAATTACTGTAGATTTTTGCGACCAAGATTTTTGCGACCAAGATTTTTGCGACCAAGAATGTTGCAAAATTTGGTCGCAAAATTCTTGGTCAAAAAGTTCTTGGTCGCATAGTTCTTTGTCGCAAAAATCCAATAACTTTGCGGCCAAGAACGTGATCCGTGGTCCGATCCTGACGATAGTTTCACTCATTTTGCATGCAATTTTAAGACTTAAAATTAACTTAATAAACTGGGTTATAAGTACTTTTGACCCCAAATTCTTAGTCTCAAAAAGCATGACCAGTAAATTGTTGGTACCAACCATTGAAAATGGTGCACCTAAATAGATCCAGTGCTCTCTATATCATATAATCTGTGGTATCTTCTTTCGCCTAATAAGCTGAGTACAGCGACTGGTTTTTATTTTCCTTATACACGTGCACCGATCGATCTGTCACTGAAATTAATTATTTATTTCAATCCTTAATCTCAGTAAGAATTATGTAATTAATCAGTGTCTATTAGACCATTCCGACATCCTACAAAGGGACGAATTAGTAATGCTTACATATACGAATGGACATCCACTATTGGTTTAAAAAAAAACTGTGTTGTTCCGTTGAATACGAAACGGTACGGTCAGCCTATACTAGTGTCCATCCCATTCGGCCCGTTTTCTACCAAGCGTCCAGCACGACTGGCATCCCATCACTTTGGGCTTAAGCACTGAAAGCACATAAGACATTTCGTAACGTTAGCAATAGCCAATCCTCAACCAAAACGTCCTTTAAAACGCAAATTTACCATTCAACGAGGGGGTAGTAAAAAGTAACGATTTTTGAACGTTACTTGAGGCGTCGGAATCTTCACTAACATGCCAAGCTGATACTTTTTCGGCCGCTTGAGCACTTGACTCGGAGGTGAAACGCGTTCTCCGCTGCCCGGCGCTGCCATCGTGGCACTGCAGCACGATCCTGCCGTTGGTTGCGTTTCGGCACAGCTGGTCAAGAAAAAACTGCTTCCGTTGCTCATTGCCCGGTAGCCCCCCGTACACGAGGTCCATGTATTGCTGCAGAAAATCGTGCACATTATCGACCGGCTGTCCATTGATAACGTGCACGGCTGGCGGTTCGTGCCTTCCATCATACTCCGAGCCGTCCGTTTCATTTGCGCTTGATGTCGTTTCCGCCGTGTAAAGTGATCCTTGCGATTGTATTGTAGGATGGTGGGACCACCAGGATGTCTTTAGCTTACGGTTCTGTTCGGCAGTTTGTAAATCCCGAACCCCTTCATGATCACTCACGATCGACTGGGTCGTCAGTGGTGGCATAGGTGTTTCGGTGGTACTCCGCGTCTTCCTACTCTTCGGTATCTCCGTAATGGGCCAAATGCGTGAATCGTGACCTTCCTTTTCCTCTTCCCCTCCGGCACTGCTTTCACTCGGCCCCGGTTCACTGTCGAGCGATTTTTCCAACACTTTTTGAAGTGTGAGCAGAAGCTGCTTTTTGTTGTTTTTCCGCCGACAGCAGGCTGGACACGGATCGATCAAGCTTCTCAGCACATCGTACCGAGACGGCTCATCGTACAGTGTTTTGCAAAGCGCACACCGATGCTCTATCTCGGTGACTATCTCGTCCAGCTCGGCAATCAAACGATCACGCCAGCGCTCGGGAGATTTGGTCGTTATTAAGCCGCAAGCCATCAGCCGGTGTCGGAAAATTTCTGCTATGGATGCTTTTTTCTGCAACTGTAGCATCGACTCGTCACTGTGCCGTTCGGCAGAGAACTGTTCGCTGCTGGAAGAGGTATAACGGTGTAGATCAATAATTAAATGGTATTCCATACCATATATATATATCATGCATACCCGTAATGAGGTGGATCGATTCCTATCAATCTCCGATGCAGGTCGTCTGTTTGTCGTTTAATTTTAATCGGTACACCTTTAAGCGATCCTTTACGTCTGCCGATGGTTCTGAGCACGGAAGCGGGACGAGCACAAGCAATAGAAAGTAAACAGCACCAAATGATAACAACGCGCACGACGATCATTTTGCTACTGGTCCATGCAACACTCAACAGAATGCATCTCAACAGAATTAACTCTTACTTATAAACTTTCTCATTGCAGTTCAAATAAGCAGCATTGTAAAACAAAACTGATGAACGTGACATTTGCAATCATGTTTTGTCCATCACCGCATGTGATGGAACGATAATAAAATAGCTTTTACTTTTGCCATTTTTTTTCGATAAACGGGTGAATGGTAAACTTGTTTTTTATTATTATTATTATTGTTATTTAAATCATACTCCATTTGCGGAGTAAAGCGCTGACCCAGCGGCCTCGGGCCAATTCCGTGAACACAAAAGACTTCAACTCGTCGGCAAGGCACGAACCTTTTTCAATACACTTCTTTCTATCTGTGCTTACATATACTTTAACGTTGTAAGTCCATATAGATCGCTTCGGTTTGTTAACAAAATTGTTTAAGTTTTTTTTCAATGCTTTCAACAAGCAAACCCAAACAACATGTAATTTTCCTCCCCATCCCCTACCCCCCTCCTCATCGTTAATTACTTTGAGTTCATTCATGAAGTACGCGGGAGCACAAAAGACTTGAGCTGAGCTGACAAGCGACGAGCCTTTTAAAAAGCTCCCAAAAACGGCAACTCCTAACATTATGGTGAGCCCGTCTGTTAGGTGAGTAAACGCATCATCAACAACAAAAAACGCGTCGCAGCGCGACACACACACACCGCGGATGCGCCCTGGTGGGTGTAAGCAGGCCGGCAATGGTACGGGCCACCGCACAGTGCGGCAGGAAAGAGAACGAACGTACAGAAAACCGTAAACATCAAGCATAAAGTTTACCCCCCTACTCCCTTGAATAGAAGGAGGAAGGAGGAGCTGGTGGTGGTGGTGGAGCCAACCATCGAGGTGGGGGATGACGTTGTTGAAGGTTTACATCATTTCATCGTCTCCAGCACCAACACAACCGTACCCGACAAGGGTGGAAACAGGCTACCAATGAGGTTGCTACCAATACCACCACACTCAGGGGGTGATCGATACCTTTGCCAGTGGGCATGGGACGGCTGTCTGTTCATTCGGTCGGGTTCGGTGGCTGGTACTTGCTCGGGAGGGCCCAGAGAAGGAAGTTATGATCGCACAGTTATATCGTGTGGTGGTACGCAAGAACGTTTGCAGTCGTACCATGTTTGTGTGTGTTTGTGTGCGTCCCTGTACTGATCGCGTGTAACATAAGCGATCGAGCGAGCAATTAGTGTTGTGCAGAGTGTGACTAACATAGGGGCACCCCGGATCTGTGATATTAACTGTTCGCACGTAGCAAATGGCATCTCGGAATTAGGGAACCGTTAGTGTAGTGTAGTGGTTTTAACCTCCCCCCCCCCCCCCCCCCGTGTGCTGTATTTTCGCGATCAGGCGCCAGCCAGCGATTAGGGAGCCCTCGAGAGAGGAAGGGTTGCGCGGGTTTGTGTCGAACGGTGAATGTGTGTGCAGGCAGGCAGCAGCAGCAGCAGCAGCACCACACATCACATCACCCCACCGTGCTCGGCCAGCAGTGTATATCGATCATCGTATCCGCTCAATGACACCACGGTTGGGCGGCGCTGAAAGTACACATCACGACGACACATCACACTCCTCCGCCCCAGCTGCAAGGGTCTCGCGGGCGCCAAGATGCCACGGAAGTTGCTGAAATTTCTCATCCTCTTCGACAACACGTCGCTGCTGTACTTCCCGGGCCAGTTTCTGTCCGGGCGGGTGCTGCTCGAGCTGCAGGACGACACACCGGTGCTGGGTGAGTGAACCGGAGCCGTTTCCGAATCCGAATCGAATCGAGTATGTTTGTGTGTCGCAACGTCACAATGGCGTCCGTTCAATGCGCTAACCTTCAACCTACGAGGCCGCGGCTCGAACGTCGTCTTCTTCCATCCATCCATTCTGTGCCCGTCCCGGGTGCGGGTTCGTCGCCGTGTGCGCTTGTGTAATATAATGTGCTGCTGCTGCGCCTTTATGGGCCCTCCCCATCGTCTGCCGAAGGTTTTGGGCGATGGTTTCCAGTTTTGTTTTTTCTACCATTTTAGTCACTTCAGAGGGGGGTCCGGTCGGTGACGTAGTTGGTTTACTTTTGAACGATCAACACCGCTGGTCGTACATTGCGAGTCGATCATTGTGTATGGCATTAATTATTTGATTCGATATTCCTAAAAAATATGACTCCATATTATTTCGAGTTACTCATGTATGTGAGTCATTAAGGAGAAGAAAAATAATATCATAAAATACAACCGGATTTGAGCGTGCACACGTGCAGCCTTCTGTTTTCAAAAAGTACATTATCTCCATCATAAACGAAAGACTCACGTTTTACAAGCGCGAGTCGCGATCGCGTGGATGACATCATATTTAAGGTCAACCAATGAATAAAGCAAACGGCAACAGAAAAAAAACGCTGAGTTCGAAGGGACAGATAAATACAATTCAATGCCGAAGCACACACATATAGTACACATCTCCACGTACAATTATTGATTGATGTTCCTTTCCTTCTTTGCTCTTTACGCAGGACTTCATTTCCATGTCGTTGGCGAGTGTGTCGTGCGCGTGCGCTCGACGCGCCACGAGCGATCGTACGATAAGGAAAACTATATCGACTTCCGGATGCGCCTGCTGGGCGATTCCGACAACCAAGGGCCCACGATCCTGTCGCCCGGCATCCACAGCTTCCCGTTCAAGCTCGGCCTGCCCGTCGATCTGCCGTCGACCTTTCTCGGGCGGTACGGCTGGGTGCAGTACTTCTGCAAGGCCGGGCTGCGCGAACCGTCCGGCCTGATACACAAGAACCACCAGGTGTTCATCGTGATGAATCCGATCGATCTCAACCTTGAGCAGCCTTATCTGGCGGTAAGCGAGAAACCTTCTCCCATCCCTTGATTCGACGTACTTCAAAACCCGGCTCCCGTCTTTTAGGATCCTTTTAAATGCAACATTGAGCATAATCTCGGGATGGCTTGCGTCGGCGGAGGCATCGTGAAGTGTAAAATCATACTCGATCGTGGCGGATACGTGCCGGGCGAGTCGATCATGATCACGGCGACGGTTACGAATGCGAGCAGTGTGACGATCAAATCGACCAAAGCTGCACTTACAGAGGTAGGTGGGCGAAAGGGTTGGATAAGCAACACAACTGATCCCGAACGAACCCTTTTGCTTACAGACGATACAGTATTTTGCACGCGATAAGGTGATGCAGACGGAGAAACGAGAGCTGGCAGTGATAGCCCGGGGCAAGATACGGGCCGGTCACAGGGACGAATGGCAGAACGAGTCCCTTTACGTGCCGCCGCTGCCACCGACCAATCTGCGCGGCTGTCATCTAATACGGATCCAGTACGACGTTTGTGTAAGTGGCGGGAGGATCCCTTTTTGTTTTGTTTTACACCGCACACATCGTTCTGAGTGAAAGACTAATGTAACACTACTTGCTTTCTAATTTGCAGTTCTTAATAGAACCGAAATCGTTGGAAAAACAGATCAAACTACAGCTGCCGATCACGCTCGGCACGTACCCGTTCAAGACGGCGGACGGTGACGACACGAACGAGTGGGCCGAAACGATCTACAAGCCGGAAACGCACTACCCGTCCACGCTGCCCATCTTTCGGCCCTGGTTACACGAGAAAAACGATCAAAAGTAACACACATCTGACGATCCCTGCGATGAGCATTCGAGCGGCCGGGGTTGGAGGATAGTTGGCCGGTAGAAACTGCTGGGAAAAAGAATGATCCGAATGGCCGATCGATGGTGCCATACATTAAGAGAGAGAGAGATAGAGGGGTATAGCAAAGTAGATCGAGATATGTTAACGACGAGTACGAGTACAGTGAGAGAGTGTGAATGACAATATGTGTAAAGAGTAAGTGAAAGTTTCAATACAATTCATCTGAATAATTATTTTACCGTAAACCACAATGGTAGCTTAAATGTTTAATCTGCTTGCATAGCTAAAATCTGATCTACAAGGCCTGATTTTGTCAGTTGCGATATTCCGCGCACGCCCTGTCTCTGCAGGTAATCCTTCAGCACGGGTATGGTTAAACTGCCCACCTACCATAACGTTTAACAAAATTGTGCTTTAGTACGTGCATAATTCATTCGCCCCCCGATGGGTAAAAAACATTTACTTACTTTGCCTTGTTTTAGCAGATTTACCAGCTCTTCATCATTGACCGGTGCGACCCTCGGGCCTTTCGTTCGCGGTTCGCCATCATGGTCCGTTCCCTCATTGCGACGTCGTTTCGGTGCTTCCTCGACATCCTAAGAATGCGGAATGCGGATTTAGAATCAATTTAAGCCCGACAATTTTGAAACAATCAACCCCTCCCTCGTTTACGCTCTTACCTCCCCAAACAGGCGCTCCATATCGGTCAGAATTGGTTCCAGCTTGGTATCGATCCGGTCGCAATCGGGTCGCGTAGAATCGAACAGTTCGGCATCTTCCACGTCGAACACCAGCGACTCGATGTTGATGAACAGATTTTGCGACGACGGATCCTCAAAGTGGGTGGGATGAAATTTGAACTTCACCTTTTTGATCATCTTTTTAAACAGATCGGTCTGCTCGTCTGTGACTTCCGGGGCGGTGGCTGACTCCTCCAGGAAGGGAAGCTTTCTAATGTCACCTAAAGTAGAGCGATCAACATTCAATGTACAGAATGGGAGGTTCATGCACTAACATACCAGCGAAAGGAATAAAATCCACGCGGAAACCACAATGTCGATCCGCTTCGCCCAGCGGATCATGCGCCAACTCCGTTTGCGGCACCAGCGCTACCAATCTGCACAAAATGAAATAACGCTTAGTGTCTTCTATAAAAAAAAGTCCCACCACAAAAACCTTACTCACTTCGATGGTTGCTTTCGCCGCATAGTCAACATGCAGATGGCGACCTGGTTCTTCTCGAGACACTTTTCGTACAGCGCACGGTACAGCGTAGTCGAGCCGTTGATGTAGCTTTCGTTGGGATACAGGAACAAGCTGCTGCGAAGATGATTGGTCATCTTGATTACCGATGCCGGTTTGAATCCCAGCAGCCGTATTCCTGGCGGCAGCAGCTGTTTCATTTGTGCCACCTCTTCCGGCTTGAACGATACCTTCTCGCCACCGATAGCGATCGATTTTCTGAGGAGAAAACATATAGGATGATTTGTTGCCATCAGTTCAAACTTTACCCTAACTGCACATTTCATAAAAACCTTTGTTCGCCGGGCAAGAGCACTTTTGTGTCTTCCTCCTCGCGCTCATCGGAAAAGGTACTGGACACGTGTACCCGTTTGGATACGATCACCTCGTTGGTAGTTCTTAACAATCGTACTTTCTTGGGGTAACGGGGACGCCTAGAAAGGGGGGTTTGAATCATCATTGTTATTTTCCTTTCTTTAAGCTCACTAAACATAAAGCATACCTTCTCAACGAGTAAACATTCACCGCCAGTGAAACATCGTCCGAAAGATGCCACTTAATCCCCGCTATCGAGCGCTTTTTATAGCTTCGCACAAACAGCCGATGAAGCAGCCGTTCCTTCGACTGCTCGTACACCGGACACTCGAACTCGTCCAGCTCCTCCTCCAGCACGGTGCACAGGAACTCTTTGTAAAACTTGCCGCACTCGAAGCTACCGCTCATCGGCACCAGCTCGACAAAGATTTCCTTCTGCTGCAAATCTCGCGCCTTCACCAGCGCCTGCTGATACTCGCTGCTGCTACAGTCGTGCGGTTGATCGTTGCTCGTAAACAGCACGATCGTAGACTGCGCCAGCTTGTAGCCGCAGTGCGAAAACATGCGCGAGCAGAGCCACAGCACATTGGACAGGCTGGTGCCTTGCGCGTGGCCATACTTCGCGTCGAAGCCAAACAAGTCGTCCGACTCGCGCATTCCCCGTACTTTGCGTATCATCTCCACGGAGGTTGCGCCGAGCGGGAGATAGATGGCACATTGCCGCGGCGCAACCAAGCCCGGCTGCAGTTCCTCCTCCGTTTCGGGTGCGGGATTGTGTTTGGTGTTGTAGAACACCACTCCAACCTGGAAGTGGGAACGGGTTAGTATAAAGGTACGCTTTTAGGACGAACCATATTCTCACCAAATCCGTCTCATTGGTAACCACTTTGTTGCGCATCATGGCCTCGATTATGTGCAGCACTTCCACGAACCGAGATTCCGATTCACCGCCCTCCTGCTCGAACATGTAGCTGGCACAGTCCACCGTCAATATTAGCCCCGAACGGCCGGCAAAAACGTCGTCTTGCTCATCTTCCTCCTCGTCGGAATAGTTTGCACGCCAATCGGTGCTCATGGTATCTTTTTCACTAAACTGCCGATCTACCAAGCTTTCCACGGCCAAGTGCGCAACAAAATTTACGCGAATATTCGTGGAACCGGCGCCAAAGCAGAAGATAAACAAACCGCGGTATGTCAGTGAAAACGACTATACCACCAACTGTCATGCGCTAACGGCATTTGCTGTCAAACAACGCTCGTTCGCCATTTGTGTGGTTTCGTGTCGATGGGAAAACAACAATCCGTGAAAATGTGTGTTGCATTTCCCGTGTCTTTTGTGCTTTGATTTTAATGCAATGTTCACTAAACAACCCCAGTGAGATGTATGAAAATATTTTACGTTAAATGTAACTGTTTCTGTGAGTGTTTTCCCGTTCGGTGTGTTCCTCTTTCCCGCCGGCTTTTGGCTTCGTTGCGCACTGCGACACAACAAAACGGATCGATAATCAATCATATGGTGGCTTGCGACCGGTTCAATTATTGATCCGACGTTTTGTACAATTTGTGTGTGTTTCAATTGGACGATTCGTGTAGCTGCAGATAAATTGAACGCGGAAAGTTGCAGAAAAATTGAATAGAACTTTTTGAAAAACCCCGAACCATACAGCATTTCACTCGGTAAGTACGCGCGAAGATCGTTGAAGTAGTTTGTTTACAAACAATTTGCATCGCCACAAAAGCAATGACATTCGTTGCCGGCATGCTCATAAAAAATGCAAAAAATGTGTTCCTGTTTTTTTCATGTACTTTGGATTTAATTCGATGTTGTATTTCAAATGTTAGCTTTAGGGGTGGAAAATGAATTGCTTGCTTTATCAGCCATCAGTTTGGTTTGTGTAAAGCTAATTCATTTATCTAGTGAATTGGATGATTCATTTCACTAAACAATCGTACTCCCCTTATCACGGTGTTGGTCGCAAACGGCAAGTGTCGTCACGCCGGGAGCTATTTCCAGTGCAGTGTGTACACGAATACAACAACGTAAAAAGCCCCCTTTTAGCCCCAGGAATATCTGGCATCTTATCAGCTTTCGCCTCGCGGCTCGCGCGAGTGGACCAAGAACGGAGGCCGCCTACCGTGGCGTAGGCAGTAGGCAGTTGACCGGCAGGAAGCATACAACGTGTAGTGTAAGACAATCCGTACCACAAGTGATGAGTAAATTGCGGCAGAAGATTCGCAACGTGTTCTCGTGGCAGCACGATGATTACACCTTCGAACCCGTCCCGGAATCGGCACAGTCCAGCGGGCCACCGTTACCGTTACCGCCACCGAAGGAGTCCAAAAGCAATCGCTTCCTGAAGGCAGGATCGTCGCCCTCCAAAGCCGTGGTATGTGCGACCAGCGCACCTAAAAGCGTCGCCGTAGTAACGTCGTGGCAAACCTTGAGTGCGCTCGCGCCTTGTGTGACCTTTTTCTTTATCGCGCTCCGAGGATGGGGAGCTCAGTCGATGTAACATATAGATAGCACACGGCAAACGAACACAAAACTTACACCCAATCGTTTGAGGGGAGACGTGTGCCACGAACGAATGGAATAGTTTTAATGCTATTATGCAGGTGCTATTACAACAATCCTTCCTTCTTCTCGTTTTGTTTTTTTTTTGCCCCCGCTTTTGCAGGCCACATCATCCAAAGGCGTTGGTAATCGGACGGCAAAAATCAATAAAAAGCGATTGAATCAGATAAACATCGCAAGAAACTCCTCGATAACCTCGGCCCAGTTGAATGCGGCGGTACCGCTCGTGAACATAAGGCGCGCACCATCGGACCGATCGGTGTTATCGGAAATCGACCGACAGATTGTGACCGGTAGGCCGGCGGCTGGTTCGCGCCCACTACTGTCCCGTCCAATAACGGTGACCGGCGGTGGTGGTGTTGGTGCACCTTCCTCGGTTTCGGGCCGCTCGCTAGCATCAAAAGCATCGTCCAGCCGGGCCAGCTCGTCCGTTCCGTCGACCAGCGCTTCGCAGAAGGACATCGTGGTGGTAAGGAGAGCGCCACCGGCCCCGGTCGTGGTGCAGAACGATCGATCGCTTCTGCGTACAATCAAGAAACAGCAGCAGGAACCATCATCGGAACGGGCCGTTAGTGCCGATCGGTCATCAATTAAACGGAAACCATTGCTGAGTGGATTCGGCAGACAGAGGTAAGCAAAATTGGTGGATTTTATGTGGCACGCCTTCGTCAAGTGGGATATCCAAGAAAATCGGTCGATGCGCGTACCACGTAACTGCTGTTTGCAACGCATGGTTTGTAAATTTAGTTAAGGAATAGCTATGGCCTTCAACGCAAACTAGAGCAATCCGATTTTACTTTCATTTGGCAAAAGGATTAAAGGTGAAAAGGCTAAGAGACCTGCGACTGACGGCGAGCGACCACTGTGTGTGGATTATCGTTCTGATGCAATGGGGGCACACACGAGTATCCGTTGTAATTAGTTTAAAATTCTCGGACGCTGCAATGGCAGGGAAACCCATACAACTGTTGCTAGAAAAAAGGGGTAGAAAGACAACGGGGCCACCTTAATCTTCTCCCTCCAGCGTTACGCTACCGGAGCAGTTGGGGATGTCAATAGTCATTAGCGTAGGCGCAGCGTTGAATACAGCACACAATTACGCAAGGCGAAATATCTAGATAATCCCCACGGTGAAGATAAGCGGTACTCTCTCCATCGGCCAGCACGGTTTTGGAAGAAGCGTTGGGCTTCTCTTGGGAGCCGGCACAGTTCAGTCGTTGGTACGATCCGGGCGCGCAACGATCTCCCGTGCCAACGTTTGACAGGCGTGCTCAAATATAACCGGTTCGTGCGCGCAGTACGTTTGACAGTTGTGTGGTTGCATCGCGTTCGAACCGGTTGGGTTTGTTGCTTTTGGGAAGGAAATCGCTACCCGTCGTCGTCGTTGCCGTCGTTGTCGGTGTGGTTGCTGTAGTTTATCTTGCGCGGAAACCCCGTCCAAACTTAGTGCGTTCGACTTAAAGTAAGAAGGCCCCGTCGCGTAGGCCTAGTTTTGCACGCGCGAGAAGGCTTCGGAAACCGTTTGGGCGGTCGGTCGCCCTTTGCGTACGTGTGCGCTACGCTCTTTCTCTCTCTCTCTAACTGTGGCCAAACGCGAAAAGCACAAACCCTGCGCGGTAATTGTGTGTGGTGCATTCGGATAGTTTATGTTTTCTTCATCCCCTCCCCCCTTTACTCCGCGCTTCTCATCCCCCATTGCGTGTGTGTGTTGCGCTGGAAAGACGCCCCAAAAGCCAAGTGCCTTGAGCGAGGTGAAAAATTGTCGTGAAATTGGAAATTCGTACCGTTGGCGTGAGATTTTACCTCAGTGTTACTTTGTGGCATAAGAAAAAGCCCAATATCTAAATAAGTGGCTTGTTGTTTGGGTGTTTTTACTATGTGTGTGTGAGTGTGTTTAGAAGCAGAGCCAAAGTGGGTATAGGGACTAGGTGGGCTTATAGGTTTGGCGGGAAGGCCATATTGGACGAACGAATGACAGGAGGGGATTCGATTGTGATACGTAGTTTTTCACCCACACTACGACACATCATCCAAAATAGCCATTGGAATTCACACGCATACATCAACAAATGATCGAATCCCCTCCTGTCATTTCGTTTTCATTTTTCTACAGTACGGCTGTCAATTTGTTCGGGATAAGCCCACCTGTATAATAAACCCACTTTGAGCAGAGCGATCAACCCTGTGACTCGCGATCCCTGTGTGTGCCATCCCGAAGCCGCGATATTGCGTGAAGAAAAGTGGAAGAAGACTCCCGCTTTGCTCTTGTTCTTGTTTTGCAGCAGGGGAGCAGGTTTATAACTCGCTTCGGGGGAAGCTGCGGCAATTGTCAATTGCCCTTTTCCAGCGTAAGCGGACCCTTCTCTCCAGTGTATGCGCCCGTACATGTGTGTGTGTGTGTGTGTGTGTGTGTGCTCTTGGGAAAGGTCCCTCCCTGGGACCAACTTTCTTCCAACCGAAGAAAACCCATAACTCTTCCCGTGCCCCGTTGTATCTGTCGCCGGGACGACAGATTTTGCCCTCTGTGCGCGATGACTGGCTGGGAAAGCCTCTCTTCCGTCAGCAGTTTTTCGGAACCTAATGCCACAGTCCCTCTTCACCCCTTGCGCACGGCGTTTAATTGATGGTGGTGGTTTGGCTGACTTGGCTGGCTGGCTAGGCTGGCTGGCTCATCATTATTTACCGTATGTATGTTTCTGGGCTGCTTTCTCTTTGAGA
The DNA here is from genome assembly GCF_943734685.1 of Anopheles coluzzii. Classification (NCBI taxonomy): domain Eukaryota; kingdom Metazoa; phylum Arthropoda; class Insecta; order Diptera; family Culicidae; genus Anopheles; species Anopheles coluzzii. The sequence goes on along the minus strand of NC_064670.1, from coordinate 25,314,306 downwards.
ACCACGAGCTGCTGCTGCCGCCGCCGCCAGTTGGCGCAAGAGATCTTGCGCACGAACCATCCGTGTGGCGCCCGGCAATCGCAACGGTTCTTTACTCTCTCTCTCTCTTCGATGTGCGTTTTTCGTTGATTTCGTTGTTTTCGAACGGTTTTTAGTCGGAGCCGTAGCCACTGCGAGATCGAACCGTACTCCAAGCCTGCTTGATTTTGCATGGACCCACCGTTGCCACTAAACGTCTGGATTTGAATCGCCTTCTTGGATGCGAAAAACAAACCCCCCCCCACCCCTCTGTTCCGAGATGAAACGTCCTTGCAGAGGGCTAAGGTTGAAGAAATACATAATCCCGCGCCCGAGCGCTTAATCTCCGGTTGGACTCGTTTTGTTTGTAAACAGCAGCAGCAGCAGCAGCATGTTCCCCTTCGTTGAGCAAAAGGCCCGTGCCCGTGCTGTGGAGCTGTGTTGAGTTCGGCGAGCCGTTACAATTTACACCGATTAGGCATGCAGCGCACGTCGCGCTCTCTAACAACAACAACAACAACAACACTTGCCCCCTCCCGAACACCATAAAATCATCGGAAATTAGCTCTTAGACCCGTGTACTACACAGCAACTACTACTGCTGCTGCTGGTGGTGATTGTCGTGCTGTAATGACACCCAGGAATGTGTGTTGCGGCTTACCCCTTTGGGACGGGGAGGTTGGGGAATTGAATTGCAAATCTTGGCTCGGCCGCATCACGGACAGCGTGAATATCACGTCGCCCTAAAGGTGATACCGTCGAAAGCCCTTGTGCTGGTATGGTTTGGGGGCAGGGTGGATTGTTTTGCGGTTTATGCGATCTTCTCCGGTACCAGCTGTAACTAGCAGCACCTGAACGTGTACCCGTTCGATCGCCATCCACAGTAAATCACGCTGTGTTAACATTAACTGGTCAATTACACCCTCCAAATGGAGCCGTTTAAGATTAATTAATAATTTACACTTTCCTTTTAGCCAACCTCTTCGCTGGCTCCCTCCCCCCTGGAGTGTAAAGACAAAACATGATGCAAACAAACAGGAAGCGCACGACAACGGCCAACAGTGGCTAGGGAAACGGTTGAAAACAAAAGTAATGAATTAATAATCCTCCCGCACACACGCCACACGACGGGACTGGCGACAATTTTTACGCTTTGCACCCTCGCCTGCTCCTCTCCCACGTTGAAACATTCGATGGTTCGAAGGCGCGGGATTTAATGAGCGGCCAACCACCACTTTCCGCCCCAGCGGCATCGAGAGCACACACTGGCACTGGCAACCACCTGCATAAAACGCATGGGTGACTCTTGTGTTGTCTAGCTTGTGTTGTGTTGATTGAATTCGATTGACGAGAGAGCCGTACGAACGGCGGCGGGGATCGATCGTGGGGCCTGCTGCTGCTGCTGCTGCGGTCGTTTTACGTGCACGGCGTGCAGGTTGTTTAAGGAAACTGAACCTGACCTTGGAACGACGATAAGATTAATTGATCGCCCCGTACGTACGTACTGTGCAAAACTGTCGCAATGCGCCGCGGTGGTGGTGGTGGTGGTGGTGCACTGTTGCACTGCATCCCCCCGTTGGTGCACCCGTGACCCGAACCAATCGTGTGATCGTCACCAAATCGCTCCACTCTGTTTGTAAATTCCCTTTTCCGGAATACAACCGATGCAGCTCTTTACACATAAAAATTGTTCATGGTTCACGCGTGCCTCCTTCACACACGTTGCCACACGCTACCACTCACAGGCGAGATGCTGGGCTGTGCTTAAAAACAAGGCTTTCAACACATTTTGTGCACCAGTTTTGGTTGACGATGCGAACCGCCGGAGGTTCACACAGGGTTCTTCCCGGGCAATGACGTTGCTGCCGGGGTGGGGGTTGGGGCCCATGAAGAAAACGGGCAAGTGGCGTATCAAATTGCCTCCCGGTTTTCTGCGCACAAGTTGGATAATGGGGGAGAAGGGAGAGGAGTAGCAGTTGTATGTGCGCGCAATTGACGCACGCAGGCAAAGGCCGTGCACTAGTGATGGGTAAAGTGGGCAAAATTCCGGCGTCGACTCTGATCCGACTCCGATAATTTCGGAATCGACTCCGGGAGGTAGGATCGTTCAGCATTATCCCGAGTCGTTTGGAATCATCTGGAATCACCCGGAGTCGTCCAGATTCGTTCGGAATCGCTCGGAGTTGGCCGGAGACGTCCGGAGTCGTTGGGATTCGGATTCATCCAGTGTCGTTGGGAGTCGGAGTCATCCGTAGTCGTTGGGATTCGGAGTCATCCGGAGTCGTTGAGAGTCATCCAGAGTCGTTGGGAGTCATCCGGAGTCATTTGGAGTCATTCGGAGTGATTTGGAGTCGATCGGAGTTTTTCCGAGTCGTACGGAATCGGTTGGAGTCGAAGTCGTCGGAAGTCAGCTGTGAAGTGAAAGACAAAAACACAAAAAACAAAAAAAAAACACAACGAACGACTCCGGACGACTCCGGAGGACTCCAGGCTACACCGACTTCGGACGGAACTATTGGTTTGGATTTTGCCGGTGTCAGCATCGGACTAACAATAGCCTGAGTCGGATCAGAATCGTGGGTGCGCTCCAAAGAGCACATCACCACACCGTGCACCAAGCTGCAGCGATGGAACGAATTGTGCATAAGCATACGCCAATTTCATGGGATTGCGTTTTCGAATTCTCATGGTTGGTTTCTGTTTTCCATAATTAAATGTACATTTAATCTCTTTTTTCCACACAACAGGAAACCTTTGTAGTGTCTGTGGTTTTTGCTTTTTATTTGCATCGTCACATCACACATGATAATTACACTTTTGTGACATTTTTGCACAACCACTCGGGAGGAATGAGAGCATTAAAGACGCATTTTTATGTTACTTCGATCTTATCAACGGGGTTGAGTTTATAATACTACAAAACCGTCTTATTATTCACTCAAACCACTGAAGGTCACCGAACTTGTGGTCAATTGTTTAACAAGGGTTAATGAAAGTCAAAAGTGCTCTGCGCTCATTCGGTGGAGAGGGAAGCGTTGATTGCTTTAGGAAGACCATCGATTAACCTATCTACATTCGATTTTCAATTGGAAGTGAGAAACGTAAAGCATGAAGGAAACAGTTTAGGAAACATTCCGTGATGCTGCACGGCCTATGATGGCAGATACGGCAGCCGCCATTTTAAAGCCTTTTGCCAAATGAACTCGGAAGTGAACGAAACAGAAAGCGTTTAAAAAAGTGATACTTCACCATGTAAACCGGTAGTGGGAAGGAAAAGGAAAAAAAATACACAGTGCCCAAAGAAAACTGAACCGCATCGTCGCGTCGTATGCGTGCGTACCACGTGCTTTCCCGGGTGTGGTAGTCGACTTTCGCGGATATCCCACTGTGGCGTTCCCAAAAAGGCGCACGCGCAAACACAACTAAATCCCACCAGTGCCAGGCAGCGCAAGGCAACGAACCATCACCCCTTACCTGTCCATACACGCAGCCGAGAGGATAAAGTATGATCAAACTTAAATCATTGTTCCGTAGAGGCCAAGGTCCGTCCGGATCGAAACATCAGTCCCAACCGTCGGTATCGTCGGTGAGTGCGACCGGATCGGGCCATGCGGACGGTGGCAGCGTCGTGCCCGGAGCAGGTCTCACCGGCGCCCTGTCTGTGAACGGTGGTGGAGGAGGACTGCTGAAGAGTGCCGCTTCCGCGTCGAGCCTGGAGTTCCCCGTCGTCTCGAAACCGGCGCACTCGTCGCGGGGCACCGGACAGCAGCAGCGTTTCAACGGGTCCAAGGAAAAGCTGGACCACTCGTCATCACACCATCAGCATCATCATCACCATCAGCACCTGCACCACCATCAGCAGCAGCAGCAGCAGCAGCTACATACGCAACATCAGCATCCCCTGGGCAGCCATCAACCACAACACCACCAGCAGAGTCGTACGGCATCGGCACAGATGGCGCAAATGGCGACCGGCGCGACCGTGTCAACGAATCACTTGAACAAATTCCCACCCGGAAGTGGGTCATCGCTGGTGGTGAGCGATGATGGCGGCGGGCTGCTACTCAACGAGCGCGGCGTGGACGTCGGCAGCGGGCTGAGCGCGAGCATGGAACAGCTGACCGCGATCAGCTTCGTAGGGCCGGAAAAGGCCAGCAGCGGCGGTGCGGGGCGGAAGGAGCAGCAGCAGCAGACCTCCCCCAGCAAGAGCCGGTCGGCCGAGCTGCTGCAGGTGCATCTCGAGAAGCTGCAGTCGGAGAACCGTCTGCTCGAGCGGAAGGTGCACGAGATGACGAGCTGCCAGGAGGAGCTGCTGCTGTTGCGTGACGAAATCGTAAAGCTCAAGGTATGTTTGCAGTGGCACGGGGGTGGGTGGGTGTCTGGTAAACTCACCCGGCTACTGCTTTCGGTGTCCGTATCCGCAGCAGCGTGCGCGTTAAATTGCGCCACTGCGCAAGATCATGCCGGTATTTCGTTTCATTTCGGTGTTTGTTTTTTTGTTTTTGTTTTGTTTGTGCCAGGCATCACACGAGCAGAGCAACAGCGAGCTGCACCGGCTGGTGAACGAGAACGAATCCCTCCGGGATCGGCTGAAAACCGTCGTCCAGTCGCCGCTGTCCGACTCGGAAAAGCAGCAGCTCATACGCAACACGCAGCGGTTGCACAGTTCTGCACCGGCCTCGATCGCGCTGCCGAATGTAAGTGTGTGTGTGCAAGTGGAGTGGAAAATTGGTTGCCAACAAGTTTCTAACATCAATCCTTCCTTCTATTGCCTTATAGAACATGGATGCCGAAGGAACGCCATGCGTAACGCCCGACTGGGACAAACAATCGTCTAGCAGCGAAGTAGCGGTGGCCTGTTTGCAAGATAAAATCATACAGGTAAGTCGTCACACCCGTCCATTTTTCTTTTCGCACATTAACACTTTCGGGGTCCCACAATCGGTGGACACCCGATAATAGGGAAAGAACGATTGCTTCACTGTTTCGAGAACGCGAACGCGGGCTGTTTGCCCTACCTTAAAGTGTGGTTGTAGTCCATTTTTAAGAGGCGTGTGTATTATGGTACAACCGGAGCAATTGTCAATTAAAAGCTGGAACCTTCAACTGCGCGTCCAGTGCGCGGGGCTATCATCGCAGCTGATTGCAAGTGATGGATCGATTGCCAACACACGCCCCCTCCATCGGGTGTTAGTGGTGGTGGTGGTGGTGAAAACCGCTCGCGAACATCATACTCCTTCATGCCACTATTAATTAACGCATCGAAGCAAACACGATGTCAAACATATTTCGATCGTTTTTTATTTATTTTAATTTTTTTTTTACATTATCCAATGCATGACCTTTAATTCCTCCACGTTAATGCGGGGCATCGTCGGTCTGTCGGTCGGTGTTGGTGATGTGATATCTGCTATCTCTCGGTCCGGGAGTGCGTAAGCGTGTGCAGATAAGAGGGCTGGCGACGCGTTACCGTTACTATCGGCCAACCATTTGGGTGGCCCAGATAAGACAAAGGCATCAGTTTACTATTTTGCCGTCGTCGTTGTTGTTAATAATACCTGCAAACAAATTATCTCCGAGCATGTTGTTTTGGTCGGCAAGCGTAAGCTTCGAAGGTGGCGAGGGGGCTGTTGTAAAGATATGTTGCTTTTCGGGGAAGAGGTGTGAGCGAGCGTACGTTATCGTTCACAAAATTCCTGCCACATTATTCATCGCGTTATGCTGTTCACCACGAGGGTGTATTTTAGAAGCTGCTGAAAGAGCAATCAGAATAAAAAATAGATAAATAGGTTCGAATTTGATGAAAGATTATGATTCCCAATCTTCATAGTGTGTTCGATCAAGGACCTAGACACGGCATTTAAGGATCTAATAACCTTTAAAAGAGAGTTTCTTTCGGGGAGTCATGAAATGTGAGACCGTCGATGTTGCTAGGCTGCAATGCAAACAAGGATGCAATTGTGGGATTTAAATCTCGTACTGATATCCTCATTTCTTGATATTCAATTGTATCCCTTTTCCGTTTCAAAACATTCCATTGCAGAGTAAATGACGGGTTACCTCTCTATATACCTAAATACATTCACTTCCTGTAAGGCGTTTTTATTTCGCTGATGTTGTGTGCATTCGGAAGCACACTCTTCTGCGCTGCAACTTAACACATAAGCGCTACAAAGTGTTATGACGTCGCCAGTGGTGGTGACCTTCGGTGTGGGTTTCGTATTTCCATGCTCTCACGAGCTGCTGTGCTAACCCCGTTATGAATTGAATCGTTTGTTGTCGGGCCCCGGGAGGATCCCGAACGGCGACAATGGTGAAGAATGGAACTGTGTACCTAGATTGCACATGTAGTTGCGCAATGTATGGTTGCGCCCTTTTGCCAATCTCCCTGCCAACATTCAATCGTCTTATCAAAACGAACCAGATCGCGGCAGTCTACAGTGTTTCGGTTCGGTGGTTTGCTATGTACACATATACGCACAGGCTCGGTATAGCATTCGCGCGTGCCACTCGTGAAGCAAAGCCCACAGCCGGCATTTAATTTTATGCTATTTCCCGATTGTAGAAATATATCTCTATCCTTTTCCATACTTTGCACGCTTTAAATAAGCATGTCCTTTTCGACTACGAAAAAAAACTACATTTCGTCCTTTTTGTCTGAAAGCGGTCGGAACGAAGGGGAGCTATATTTATCCTTCTGTCAGCAGTACCACCACCGCCGCCACGACCAGCTCCTTACCACACGCCAATAAAGGGACCTCCACTGCTGGAACAGCTGTTTCTGCTCGATCTTGCATCCCTCTGCGCCGCCGTCACACATGTATGCGCACCTTTCCTTTGCCTATGTATATACCCGCTTCGCCTTCGTCGTAGCGCGCGCTTACACACCCTAGGGGACCGATCGTGCCCTTTGCGCTTCTCTTTCTTGTCGCACACCCGAGGGCGATACCCGGGCAGAGAGGGCATTTAATGTATACTGGAGAACTGTTCTTCCTTCGGACGTACTTCCGATTCGAACATGATGAGGGCTGTACAGTGAGAGGGGGAAGGAATTGTCCGAGTGAGTGAAACGGAAACGGCGGCTGTTTTGGTGTACGGGCAGATGTGTATGGTTTTGGGTGTGTTTGTAGCTAGCCCCAGCGGTGGTGCGGAAGGTGAAACGCGCGCGGTATAAGCCAATTCCCCGTGTACTGCACAACGACGTTCTTCGGGCCCGTTTTCGTGTCCTATGTACGCATGGCGGCGCGCTGCGCGTGTTGCGCATTGCTGGTGGTAGTGGCGCGTGCTAATACCACGAACCTTATTGCAGAGGGGTGCAGGGGGGGATTAATGTTGTACATAAGCCAACGCGCCGAGTGAGTGTAAATTTTTAACGAACTTTTGTCCCCGTGCCGCCGCTATCCGCTCGGGCAGGCATTGCCAAGGGACGGATCCTGCGGGTTAAAGCGAGGGTCGCTTTCTTTACTTGCTGCTTCCTTTCGTTGTTGCCCCCCTGGTTGTCGATGAAAAGCGACCGTTGCAAACGGAACGTACCACACTCCAGGTTCGGGTCGGCGCAGAAGGCTTCCAACCGTTGCGCAGTGAGGATGCGTGCGTGCTGCGGCTGATGGTTGATGCGCGTTTGGTTGGGATGCTAGATTCTGGGCAGACGCTTTAAGAGCAAACCTGTGGTGATTTCAGTGTGGCAGAGTGTGTGTGCGTTTTACTTAAAATTCAGTGAAAAGTGTAATTAAAAAATATATCTAGAAAGTGATTTAAAGTGATTTTGAAGAAGTGGAAAACAGAGAGAAAAAAACGAAACAATGACGTCCCAGCATAACTACACCAATCCGGCGTTCTGCCAGCAGAGCGAGTTCTACTCCCCGCCCAAGACGCCGGGGATGGCGGCTTCGCTGATGTCGGTAGCGGCTACCACCACCACCAGCAGCTCCATGGCAACGCGGCGCAACGAGCAGCTAACGCGCTCGTACAATCGCATCTCGTCGAAGATCGTCAACCGGCAGCACAGTATCGCCTCCTTTGACCAACGCACACGGGCGGGCGGTTCACCGATGCCGGGCAAACCGTTGGTAAATGCGCGTCTGCTAGACCGGTACGGTCCCGTCGGTGGCAACGGAACCCAACAGCAGCAACAGCAGCAACCACAATCGCTCGGTGGTGGCAGCACTAGCGGTAGCCGTTACGCGTTAGTTCCGGTGGAGGAAATACCCTTCAACGTGATGCGCAAGTACAGTGTCGTCAACGAGACGCAGCTGTCGCTCGGTGTAACCAGCAGTGCTTCGCGCAGCGAGGAATTTCTCGATCGCGTCGGCAGCGTGCCGAATCTGAACGGTGGTCGGATGATGGTGCGAGATCCGAACCGGAATAGTGCGCTGAATCGTACGCAGGAAGCAGCGGTGGGCGAAGAGGAAGACGACGACCGTGAGGACGACGATGGTGGTGTGCACAATCTGTCCGATCAGTTCCGCAGCCTGCCACCGATGATGTCGTCCCATTCGACCGCACTCGATCAGCATTCGGGATCGCGGTTAAAGAACGCTTTCTCGTCCGACTTTGGTTCGAAATCGTTCATCCTGTACGATCAGCGCAACAACCAGCGCTTCGAGATGGTACCGACCGAGGAGGACGAGGAGCTGGTGGACGACAATCAGGAGATCATACAGATGCACAACGGGCGGGCCCATCGGTACGCCATCATACCGAGCATTGCGGACGATGAGGACGAAACCTGTCTCAGCAACGGAGGCGTAACGGACGAACCACCGACGGCCATTCATCGCACTCCGTCGTCGCTGTCTCAGCAGCAGCAGCAGCAGCACTGTGGAGGCGTGTCTGCTGTGTCCGTGTCGCGGCGCGAAACGCCCAACCCGCCCAAACCACCCGGCAGGGCAGGATCCGTCACTAGCACCCCCTCGAAAGTGCACCCGGGGCAGCAGCAGAGGGAGGAAACGACGCCGAAGAAAAATGCCGCCACCCAAAAGCTGCACGAGCTGCTTACCACGCCGCAGAAGACGCCGAAGCAGTGGCGCGGTACCGGCTATCCCGCCGCCCCGTCACCGTTCAGCGCCTGCAACACTCCCAACACAACGCCCCGCCGGGCGGCAATGGCTGCCGTCGCGTCCGGTCCACCGGCAATGATGATATCCAGCACACCGAAGCAAAAGCAACCGCCGCAACAGCACCAACACTACCAACAGCAGCAGCAGCTGCAACCGATGGTCATTCCGACGACGGCCATCATAAGCCCACGGCTAAACTCGGATATCTACAGCGAAAAACCGCTGCCGCTGGATCCGGAGAAGCAGCCGGCCAGCTGGGCCACGTCTCCGGACGGTACCAAGTCGTGGCGCAAGATGGCGAACGCGTCCGCCACGATCGGGGCCGTCTCGCTGATGCTGATCCTGTGCGGGTTCATGAACTCGGGGCTCAGCCTGTACATGACGGCGAAGCTGGGCCGCGAGTTTTACCTCGACATGGGCATACTGGCGGGCTTTTCGGCGATCGCCCTCGGCATATTGGGCTTCAAGTCGCGCCAGTGCGACTGGCTGCCGAACCGGAACTACATGTCGGGTAGGTTTCAGGGTAGCGGAAGGTGGACAGGGAAAAGTGATGAATTTGTTGTTAATTTGGTTCTGTTTCTTTCCACAACATACACTACAGGTTTCGTGTTGGTTACGATCTTTTCGCTGCTGAACTGCTGCGCCGAAGTGATACTGATGACGATGCACCCCTATCCCGGGACACCGCTGAACGATGTCACTACGGGGATTATCCTGGGACTGTCGTCGTTAATTATTCTGCTGATCAGTCTCGGTGCGATCACTTCCCGCTGGTGCCGTGCACCGCCGCCGGACAATCGTATCGATGTGTACACCGCGGGCCCGTAAGCGTGGAGAAGCAACCAAAAATGAGAAAAATAGCAGCGTTTGGAGCCTTAAAATATTAGAAGGCAATGCGATCGAGCAAAACATCACAATTCTAGTGTAAATGAAGTGAGGAAACCTTAACTATTTATTGTAAAGCGTTCGTTAAACATGAGAGCCATTTGAAACGTTTGTGTAACTACTCCCCAGCAGTACTTATTGAAACGAATAAACCACGAATATATATATTGAAGTGTTGTGTGAGCTCAGCATGCAAGTGTTGAAATTATTGAGATAGCATTAAATTTATGAACTCGCTCGAGAGAAGAACCACCTGCCACTTGCGGAATGTTGATGCGGACGCTTTTTGAAGATCAACTTGTGGTTGCGAGAGAGTGTGTGCGCGCGCGCACATCCGTTGAAGCGAGACATACATAAAGGGGTTTATGTGTAATACATAATCGGTGCTAATGGAACGCGCCACGCCACACGGTGCGTTTTGCGCGCACGTGTGTGTGTGTGTATGTGTGTGTGTGGCTTATTTCTTTGTGACATATTTTACTCTCATTTTAGCGCGTGTGCGGAAGTGCATTCTTCATGCTTCAATTAATTATCATCATTTTTGTCTGTTCGTTTTTTTTTGTCGGGGCGATTTTCGGGAAGGATGCGAAATTCCTGCAGCCATTGTGCCGCCGTTGACGGCAGGTGCAATTTGAAGTGTACAGTTTTTGGGAATGATTTTAATACGCAACACAATTATCGAACATTTTTTGTGGAAGAAATGCATTTTTTCCAATCCAATGAAGCAAATCGTTCTTTACCCTTCGTAGAAAAACAATAGTAGGCTTTGCATGTTCTCTAAAACCTATCCCACCGATTGCTATGACTTTGTTCTGCTCTCAGATGGAAGAAACGCACTACTCCACGAACGAGGAGCTGCAGGCGACGCTGCAAGAGCTAGCCGACCTGCAGTCGCAGATCATGGAGCTGCAGTCCGACAATGAGCGGCTCGTCGAGGAAAAGGACGTCATCTTCCAGTCGCTCTGCCGGCAGACGGAAAAGCTCGAAGATACGCGCACGCAGATCGGCACGCTGCAGAAGCTGCTGCTGCGCGAACCGAACCAGCAGGACGTTACGCCGACCGACCGCGAGCAGAAGCTGGTGGATCTGCTCAAGAGCGCCCAGGACGAGCGGGAAAGCTTCATGCTGAAGCAGGAAGAGCTGAACGCCGAACTGAACGAGCTGAAGGCGATCATTGACGAGCGCAGCGGGGAGGTGGCCCGGGCCCGGGGTCGCATCAGCATGCTCGAGTCGTCGCTGGACGCGGCCAACGCGGAGAAGAAGGACGCGAACGCGCAGCTGATGGAGTCGAAGGAGGACGCATCGGTGAAGCTGATCGAGATTAGCCGGCTGACGACGCTGCTGGAGAATGCGCGGGCCAAGATCGACGAGCTGGAGCAGGACCGGGCGAAGGGTGACAAGACCGACCTGGAGGAGCTGCTCGATGTGGCGCGGAAGGAGAAGGACCAGCTCGAGACGCAGGTGGCCTCGCTGCAGGAGCAGGTTTCGATCAGTCAGTGCGAAATCCAGAAGCTGAAGGACCAGCTCGCCCGGCTGAACGAGGAGTGCAAGGTCGTGCGGAACAACGCGAAGTGCGTCATCTCGGACTTGGAGTACAAGAATGAAACCGTGACGCAGGAAAAGCAAAAGATGGCGACCGATTTTCAGCAGCTGCAGGAGTCAATCAACGAGCTACAGGTAATTCGTGAAGCATTTCTCTTTTTTCTCACTTTAATCTATTTGTTTGCCCAAAATCCAATCCGTGCCAAACAGGTTCAAAACAAATGCCTCCTGGAGGACAAATCCCAGCTGGAAACGCTGCTGTCGGAGACGCAGAAGCATCTCGGTGAAACCGAGCGCCAGCTGATGGAAAAGACTGACGAACTAAACCAAGAAACTAGACTTAGGAAGCAGGAAGCGGACGAGTGGGAACACTTCCAGTCCGATCTGCTGATGACGGTACGGGTGGCGAACGATTTTAAGACTGAAGCACAAAATGCGCGCGAAAAGCTGGCCCTCGACAATAAGGCACTGCGCGAGAAGGTGCGCGTGCTCGAGCAGCAGATCGAACAGCTCAACAAGCGTAAGTATCCAGTTTTGAGCCGGCCATCGTACGTATGGAGTACGTCTGGCGCGCATGATTCGTGTCTTTCAGCCGTAATCGATTGTTTTGACGGATTATTGCAGTTCTTTTTTTGCATGTGTAGGCTATCTGTTCATTTAGTATGAATTTCATTTGAACAAGCTCATTACAGTTTTAGTTTGTATTGCACTATAATTTGTATTTTAAAACATACTCCCTTTTGGCAAAAGGTGTTAGAATCTCAGAGCAGAACCTCAAAAACAAAGTGTCTAACGAAACCCGGGAGCGATGGGTTACTCGTGTATAGCCTGTAGAGAAATAATACTCACTCGATGTTTCACAGAATCCTTGAGAGGTATCGGCAATGCGGATGACGTACAGTTAAGCTACGAGCGTCTGAACGTGCTCAAGCAGGATCTGTACGCTTCGGCCGAGAACCTCAACACGTTCGATCGGAACGTGGACGAGTTTTCGCAGCGTGTTCAGCTGCTGCGCAAACAGATGCACAATTTTTCACTCGATCGCAAATCATCCCCCGTTACTGCGGCATTTCCTGCTACTGCTAACCCACCGAAAAAAAGTGTTACAATGCAGTCGTTGTCCCCTCCTCCTGCCGTACGATCCGTGCAGGATTCCGATTCCGATGTGCCACCGCCACTGCCAAAGACGAAACCACCGAAGATGGTCGTTCGTTTTGCGGACGATCGATCCAGCGTCGATACGCTGGACAGCATCGAGTACGAATTTAGCGAATCAGATTCAGATGAGTGGGATCCGATTCGTGGCGGCGGCGGTGGCACTAGTAAACGTAAATCGACTCCGTTTGGAGACAAGACGATGCACCAGCAGCGAAAGACGACCCCATCGTCGGAAAGTGTCTCGGAAGCGAGCACCACGGCTAGCGATGAGGAGGAGCTGTCGCAAGAGGTTGGCGAATATCAGACGAATCGGCCAGCATTTCGTCCGATTGCCGCCTCGCAGAGTACGGAAAATCTGTTCCACCGGTCTACCGCGCTGTTTAAACCGATTCCACGGTTCGCCTCGACCAGCACGCAAGACTTAAGTTCGATCATGCGGGCGGAGGGATTGTACCATCGGCAGCACAAGAACCCACGCCACCGTGCGCTCGATTCGGTGGACTTTGGTTCGGGGTTGTTCTACTCGAAAAGCACGAACGATCTTATCCTGCCCGATATCGATGGGCTGGCACACAAACCGGCAACGAATTTGAGTAAATTTCGCAAATTTCGTTACGAACGATCGATCAGCGGTTCCAGCTTGAACAGTTTAGTAAAGCTGGAGGAACATAAGCAGCAGCAGGAGCAGTGGCAACAGCAACCTGCCAACAAAGTAGCTAGCAGCAATGTAATGAGCTCTGCGGTAATATTGGAGCAGCAAAGGAATGAAACTGTGTACAGGATTGTAGCACCAAAAACGACATCCGAAAGGCCTGAGCAGTCGGCGAAGGCGAAGGCAAGTTCATTGGAGCAGCAGAACAAACTGGAAGCACGCAAACCGCTGCCACTACCCCGGGCAGACAGCGATCAAAATTTAGCGACCCAAAAAACGGTTGTATACGTAATTGATAAGCAAACGAACCAATTCGTCCTGGAAGAGGAGCTGCTAGGGAAGCGAAAACAAGAACAAAAGAAGCGGGAATCTGGTCATTCTAATGCTCCTGTTGCCGCAGATCCTCCTCCATTGCCGATAAAAAGCAGTACCAAATTTGTTGCCACTCGCAAAGCGGCACCTGCGGCAGCCCGTGTTGATGCGCGCACACCCGAATCATTGTACGAAAATATCACTTACCGCAGAAGTATTGTTGGGCAAAGCTTTTCCTTTGACCATGATCCTAGTAAGTTATTTTCTTCCCACAATCACCCCCCCCCCCCCCCCCCCCCTCCCGCTTCCACGTTTGGTTTTGCCTGTTTGCTTTGTGAGTCGTCGTCTCGTGTCGTGTTGTGTGTCGTGTTGTCTCTCGCTTTGTGCTGTGTCTTTTTGCTTTCTGTGTAAAACTAAACAGTGTAAGCTGATGCTTCCATTCGATGTTGCCACTTGCGTGTGTAAAATTTTAAATGATTGAATGAACCCCCGTCACACAATGCTCGGTTTTAATGGTACGCATTTTCATGGTTTTCCAGTAATAACAACGAAAGAAACGCAATCACAATCGCTCATCACAACCGTACAGCAGGAGATGGCGGTACGACGGCAGCAAAAGTCCGCCATCCAGCGGCAAGATTCGCGGCTGTCGGTGAAGAGTTTGATTGAGAGTATTGAAAATTCAGCCAAACAGGTAATAATGAGCTGATGAGCGGTGGGTGAATTACTTGGGACCAAAACATTAAAATTCCGATTCCGTTTCCTTGCATTCCAGACCAAACTAAACTCCGACTCACGGTGCAGTTCCAGTTCCAGTATCAATAGCATTCCAGCGGACGCCAATCCGGCGACGCTTTCCGCGAAACATTCCTCCGTTAGCAGTACGAACAACAACAACAACAACACTATCAACAACAATGAACACGACAGTATCAGCAACAATATTAGCAAGGGCCACGTAAATGGCAGCAATAATAACGATGAAAACAACGTCATTGTAAGTCGCGATTGAGGCGGAGGCGATATTTGTCTGGAACTTTTAGTTTAAACGCTTACTGTGTCGCCATCCTTTTTCAGCAAATTCCCGTGCAACCTTCGGCGGCAATGGTGCAATCCGGCGGCGGTGCGCTGCCGGCCAAGAGTCCGCTGCGAGAGCAACAGCAGCCAACGGTTGGGAGCAACGTTAACAGTAATTCCAAGCCGAACGCTTCAGCAGGTAATTCCCGTCGACGTTCCCAGCTATCCTGGCGTCCTATCTAGTTAAAGCACTATGAGTGGCATGTGCATGTGTGTAGATGGTGTTTATGACTACACCGACTTGATGTAGTAGCTTGTGTGTGTGTGTTTTTTACATTTAATTGAAATCTATCGTAGAAGGTTTTTATTTTAATTTTAAGTATTGCATGCACTAGCAAGCTGCATTTCCTATACATGTAGAGATTTAAGCATAATCCTTCCTAGTCGTAATTTGATTCGAATAAATAGCAGTAGTATGTAACTGAAATTGCACGCATTTTTAACGTCTTTCCACCCCATTTCTTAATCACTATTAACTACTAACACATTTTCGGCGTTCCGGAATTGGATTGTGTTTTGCAATAATTGTTGTAATGTTTGATTTATTTCAACAAATAATATTACAATTTGGTGTATGGTTTATTTAATCCGAACGTTTCTTTGTAGTTATATTATGGTTATGCTAATTTCTGTAAGATTTAAGTACAATTTCCAAAAAACTGAATTTCCATGGACAAATGAATTAAACCTTTCTATTATAATGCTGCGCTTCAATTGGCTATTCGTTTTGTTCGATGTTTTACTTCGTTATTTCTCCTTTTCCCTTTATATATATGACTTTAAACAAAAACATCGAATTCTTTAATAAACGCTTTTATTGCATGTGTTTTTCTTTACTTTCCAAATTTTGTGCATGGGGCAGAGTTGTTGATCAGTAATCACATTTGTCTGATCTGCATACAAGCATTAATGTTAGTCGCGCTTCACATTTTCTTCAAAGTTGTTGGAGAATACTAAGAAAAAAAAGAAAAGAAACTATTGATACACTAACTCTACTGTAATGTAAGTATTTGTAGTTGAATTGCTAACGGTACACTGTTGACAATGGACTAATAAAGTTCTACGTAAGTGTGTTGTGGTCTTATTCGAAGTACTCACATTTGTAAACTACAAAACATAATGAACACTGGCGAAATACATTAACTTTTCAAACACTGAATGCTTCATTCAAAGCCATCCCTCTTCTCAAACACTTTTTTTAATTTGGAATATGTTCACTTTAAAATTGGGAACGCGTTTTGCGCACTCTCATCCTCATCAGTGTAACGCTTTATACAATTAAACACACTTTTATAGCGGTTGCTTGAATTTGCTTGAATGTGTCTTTTTATTTTAATGTTATTGCTTCCCTTTTGTTTTATTTATGTTTCTCTTCTTCTTTTTATTTTCTCTCTACGAAATTTTAGACACTGTAATGTTGATGAAAAAGTCCAGTCTTATCACCAGCAACAACGGTTGCAACACAACCCTTAACTCAGCTATTATTTCCCACAAGACAATGGACTATGTGCGTCGAAATAGCTACAACGACATAAGTATGTGGTATTTTCTTTTATTTGTGTAGTTTTGTGTATTATGAATTTAGCCGTTTTTGTTCTCTTGGTCGAGTTTCGTTTGAAATTCGTTTGTAACTGTAGATGCTTGTAATGAGGCTCTTTAAAATACGAAATGTTTAATGTTATTTGTACGTTGTGTAGAACACTAATATGAAGAATAATTAATTGTTATAATGGTATGCTTCTTCTGTCCTTCCAAAAACTGCAGGTGAACGTAAGGATCCGCTAAATGCGTTAGTGAAAAATGGAGGCTCGAAACGAAATGCGCTGCTCAAGTGGTGCCAAAACAAAACGGTTGGCTACCGAAACATCGACATCACAAACTTCAGCTCCTCCTGGAACGACGGACTGGCCCTGTGCGCCATCATGCACTCCTACCTGCCGGACCGCATTCCCTACGATAAGCTGAACCAGAATGACAAGCGGCGCAACTTTAGTCTAGCATTTGCGGCCGCCGAAAGTGTTGGAATTCAGACGTCTTTGGTAAGCATTGCAGAAAGATGGGTCTTTAAACTGGGGCCCAATTTAATAGAAAATGTCTTGTATTTCTTCCACACACACACACACACAGAGCATTGACGAGATGTGCCTACAGGAACGGCCAGACTGGCAGCAGGTGATGGGCTACGTAACGGCCATCTATAAACATTTTGAAACCTAATAAGACGCAAACCGCAAACGTGCATTCCATTGGATAATTTTACCATTTTTACCGCAAAAAAAAACCGAGCCTGGAGGAGAAAGTGTGCTGGCTTCGCAATTGCTGTCGGCTGTGTGCGTGTGTGTGTGCTGTGTGTAGGCGGCGCGGCAGCTCCAACGGGCATCGTATTCCTGTATGCTCCCCTATTTCATACTTGTTATTTATTTTATTAGATTACACTCCTGAATTGCTTCGCTATTGGAAACAAAAAAGTACTATGAATGTTGTTGAAATATATATATTATGATTATGAATGAGTATTCATGTGTTTATTTACTTGATTGCTGAAGATGCAAGAAGGGAAAGAAATGGAACAACAGGGGTTTTTGGCGAACAAAACTATGGCCAAAAATGGGTTAATGGTTTAACGTTTGTCTAAATTATTTAGAGCATTTATTTTTTCAAATCCAAAGTTAGTCTAAAAAAGCAGCAAATTCCTGCTGACTTCCCACTGTGCAGCATAAAGGGCAGCTGTCAAAACAATGCAACTGTCAAGAGCACGTGTTGGTTCGTAAAATGTAAACAACGTCCTCTCGGCACAACAACGGGCTAGTTTGCCGGGCTGTGTGCATTGCCGCGTGTGAACATTTTCAGCATGGGTAAACGAAGGTTCAACGAAAAGGGTCGCCAAAAGGTGGAAACCATCATCGATGATTCGGAAACGAAGAAGGTAATGTATTTGTCGCTACAGTCCAACCATAAAGTGTGCTGGTGGTGTACGATCCTAATTTTCTTGCAGATCAAACTAGACTTCGCACCCGGCGACGAGTACGGAGGGCAGGACAACTCAAACGTGCTGGTACTGCCGTCAAAGAAGCGCGAGACCAAAATCAAGAAAGACCGTACGGTGGTGACGAAAATCTTGTCGAAAAAGCAACGCAAACGGCTGGAAAAGATTGTCGACCAGAAGAAGAAAAAGGAAAATCGCTCCTCGCTCATTGCCTCGCTAGTGGCCGTGCAGGCGTCGAAGGACGACTTGAGTGGCTTTCGGAAGTTGAGCGAGGTGCAGACGAAAGGGTTGAAGCAACATTTCAAGGAGCAGAAGTATGGCGTTACCTACGTCAACAATGCGAAGGAAGCGGGCGTGGCCAAAATCAAAAGTTTGGTCGGTAGTCGCCGGAAGCGGTTGGCCTTACTGCGCCAGGCAGGTCCAGCATCGGTGGAAGAGGTGGAAGGTGAATATGATCCCAATGTGGTCGGGTTGAACGATCCCTCCTCGAGTGAAGATGAATCGGAGGAAGAAGTGGAAGAGGAAGGAGAAGAGGGAAACGAGCAGGAGGAAGAGGAGAGCGAACAGGAATCCGCTCAAGAGGATGAAAACGAAGAGGTAGACAAAAATCAACCGGAACAAGAGTCGATTACAGAGGAAAGTAGTAAAAAGGTAGAAAATGCACCTCCCGAGGATGTGAAGCAGCCCAATGGCGAGAAAGAGAAGCCCACTGTCGTGGATCGAAAACCAGCCACCTACATTCACGTGGAGCGCGATCCAGCGATCCAAGCAGCCCGTTTAAAGCTTCCAATTCTGGGCGAAGAGCAGATAATTATGGAAACGATAAGTGAAAACAAAATAACCATCCTAGCCGGTGAAACGGGAAGTGGAAAAACGACCCAAATCCCGCAATTCCTCTACGAAGCCGGTTATGGCGAACGGGGGCTGATCGGTGTTACCGAGCCGAGGCGTGTGGCAGCCGTCTCCATGTCGAAGCGTGTCGCACACGAGATGAACCTGTCGACCGACGTCGTCTCGTACCTAATCCGGTACGAAGGCAACGTGACGGACAGGACGAAGATCAAGTTCATGACGGACGGTGTGCTGCTGAAAGAGATCGAGGTGGACTTTCTGCTCAACAAGTACTCCTGCATCATACTGGACGAGGCGCACGAGCGGAGCGTCTACACCGACATCCTCATGGGGTTGCTGTCGCGCATCGTTCGGTTGCGCGAAAAGCGTGGCAACAATCCGCTGCGCGTAATCATCATGTCGGCCACGTTGCGCGTGCAGGATTTTACGGAAAACAAGAAACTGTTCCTGGACACACCACCCGTCATTAATATCGATTCGCGCCAGTTTCCCGTGACGGTGCACTTTAACAAAACTACGCCGGACGATTATTTGCGCGAAGCTTTTCTGAAGACGGTGAAAATACACACCAAACTGCCGGACGGTGGTATACTGGTGTTTTTGACCGGTCAGAAGGAGGTAAACACGATGGTGCGCAAACTGCGCAAGATGTTCCCATTGCGCGGGGACAAGGAGGGCGTAAGGACCGGTAAGAAAGTGGATGAGAAGAAGGAGGAGGTGGTGAGAGACGAAGAGGACGAATTTGATAATGTGTACCGGGGCAAGCCGGCCCACAAACCGCCCAAAGCGAAATCGAGCAAAAGGCAAAAACGTGATCAGCTCCCCGTACTGCCGCAAATTAACCTGGATGCGTACGATCTACCGCACGTGGACGATACCGAGGGTGATCGGGCGGAAGAGAACGACACGGCCAGTGAGCTGGACTCGGACGACGACGACGACGAGCTTAACGCGGCCAACCTTTCCGCCAGCGTGTCCGAACTGCGCAAAAGTCAACCGCTGTGGGTGTTGCCGCTGTACTCGATGCTGTCGCCGGACAAGCAGCAGCTAATCTTCCAACCCCCGCCGGAAGGCGCTCGGCTGTGCGTGGTCGCCACGAACGTGGCCGAAACGTCGCTCACCATCCCGGACATCAAGTACGTGGTCGACACGGGCCGGCAGAAGACGAAGCTGTACGACAAAACGACGGGCGTGACCGCGTTCGTGGTGACGTACACGAGCAAAGCGTCCGCAAACCAGCGTGCTGGGCGGGCGGGACGTGTCGCACCCGGGCACTGCTATCGGCTCTACTCCAGTGCCGTGTTTAACGACGAGTTTGTAGAGTTTGCACCGCCCGAGGTGCAGCAGAAGCCCGTCGACGGGTTGATGCTGCAGATGAAGTGTATGGGCATTGATAAGGTGCTGAATTTCCCCTTCCCCTCGCCGCCCGATCCGGTGCAGCTGATGTCGGCCGAGCAGCGGCTGCTGCAGCTCGGCGCACTGGAGCAAGTGATCGTCCGGAACGGTGGCCAGAAGGTGCAGAAGAATCAAACGCTTACGCGCGTCACCGAGCTGGGGCGTACGATGGCAGCCTTCCCGGTAGCGCCACGGTTCGGGAAGATGCTAGCGCTCAGCCATCAGCATGCGCTGCTCCCGTACGTGATCTGTCTCGTGGCGGCCCTGTCCGTGCAGGAAGTGCTGGAGGAGGTTTCGCTGTCGGAGGAGGCCAACAACACGGAAAGCGGTAAGCGCTGGCGCCAGAAGCGGAAGATTTGGGCCGGGACGGGCGAATCGTTGCTGCTCGGTGATCCCATGATACTGCTGAAAGCGGTCGGTGCGGCCGAGCACGCCCACAGCAAGGGTGTGCTGGAAGAGTTTTGCACCGAAAATGGGATCCGGTTGAAAGCGATCCGCGAAATTCGAAAGCTACGCATCCAGCTAACGAACGAGGTGAACGCCAACCTGCTCGGCATGAACCTGGCCGTCGATCCGGATATGGCACCACCGACCGCAACACAAATCCGGCTTCTACGGCAGCTGCTGCTGATCGGCAATGCGGATCAGATCGCGCGCAAACTGCCCGAGAGTGACATTAAGCTGAAGACGGATGCGCGCAAGCTGAAGCATGCGTACAATCTGCCCATGATTGATGAGCCCGTGTTTCTGCACGCGAGTTCCGTGCTGCGGCGGGAGCAGCCCGAGTGGGTATGCTACCAGGAGGCGTACGAAGCGATCGTACCGGGCGTCGTCGGGGAGGAGGGAAGCGATAAGACGAAAATGTTCGTGCGCGGCATCACCGCCATCGAGCCGGACTGGTTGCCCAAGTTTGTGCCGAACGTGTGCAACGCGATCGACGTGCTGGAGGAACCGATCCCACCGGCGTACAATGCGGCCACCGATACGATCGAATGCCACGTGAGGGCGACGTTCGGCAAGACGAGCTGGGAGTTGCCGGCGTCCGTGGTGGAGATGCCCAAAAACATGCTTCGATGCAAGTGAGTTTGCAGCAGAGAGCGTCTTTATGTATTTCTTCCTTACTAATGGGTATTCGTTTCTACCCGCCTAATCTTGTTCACAGATACCTTTTAAAGTTTATCCTGCAAGGGATCGTTTTTAAGCAGCTGAAACCGTTCCGGAAATCGTTACTTTCGTCCCCGGACTCGGTGCTGAAGCTGTACTCCACGGCCGTCCCCCGTATCGATGCGGCGTTGAAGGTGATGCTGGCGAACGAGCTGTTCAATGCGCAGCGTTTCCACGAGCTGTGGCAAGCGGATCCAAAGTGTAGGTTTACGCGACAACCCAACGACCCCAAACGGATGTTACAGTGTTGTCTCTTTTTTCCCCCAGTTTTCTGCCGTGAATATGCTGACTTTCTGCCCGTTTCCTGCCACGAGGATGTTGCCAAACTGTGGCCCCCGGTGGAGTAAACGTTCGTGCTAGAAACAAAGCGTATCCCCCCGCATTCCCAACCTTCGGGAATGATGCGTGTATGCGCGTGTATGTATTAAATTGCTTTGCGAAAGCAAACGAGATACAGGGTTTCACACTTTATCTCAAGACCGCGGGACCCCTTCCCGAATCTGTCTTAGCCAAAGCCAAGATTGCGGTATGATGCTTGAAATCGTTGATGATACCTGAAAACGTTGATGATACCTGAATTCATCGGATGCAATGCTGAATCTGCGGCACATTTCTCGAAACACACTGGTCCGCGCCGAGGACATGCTGTCGAATATTTTTTTACACGGATAACCTTTGTGTACACCAGTCTATTAGAAACACTCAATTATCCTTTTCGTTTTTTTAGCAAAAAAAAGGCTATTTAATAAAATGAGTGAATGCATATTTGTTTAATTAAAATATTTACAAGTGTTAAGAAAGTAGTTTGAACTGTTTAAATAATCTTTTCTGGTAAAAAAACGAAAAAAATAATTCACTGTTTTCAGTACACTGATGTACACAAAGGTTATCTGTGTAAGAAAATATTCGACCGCATGTCCTCGGCGCGGACCAGTGTGTTTCGAGAAATGTGCCGCAGATTCAGCATTGCATCCGATGAATTCAGGTATCATCAACGTTTTCAAGCATCATACCGCAGTCTTGGCATTGGCTAAGACAGATTCGGGAAGGTGTCCCGCGGTCTTGAGATAAAGTGTGAAACCCTGTAAGCTCCCTTCGTAAGGTCTTTATTTTGTTAGGCGAATACGAAAGCAGTAACAGTTGTTATTTCCCCCCCGAAAGGTGTAGTAATGTCCAACAAATAACAACCACGAGCACGTGCGTTAAGGCGTGGATCGTCCGCTATATATTATAATCCTTGTTCGGTTTTTCCCTACAGCAAACAATTGTTACAGTTTGTTTTTTTTTGGCTTTTCATCTACAGCGCGTTAAAAATTAGGGCTAACAAAAATGTGCCGGCAAACCCCACCACCTATCCGATGATTTAGCGGGCCAGCTGCGCAATCAGCGCACCGCACATCTCGAAAAACTCCATCGTGTGGTGGCCGCTCGGCTGATGGTTGGAGGGAATGCCCATCCCCCCGAACCCGACCGGGGGCGGTGGCGTCAGGCTCTCCATGATCACATCGTCGCCCTGCTCCACCTCGTCGTTCGTCAGCGACTTAAAGTCCAGCAGATAGTTCTTCGGATCGACCTGGTACAGCTGGAGCGACATCTTCACGTGCTTGTCGTTGCGCGCATTGTACTTGCGCACGCGCACATGGTACGGGTTGATGATTTTCCACTCAAAGTCGAGCGCCTTCATCGCGCGGTACACCTCCAGCATGATGTCGTTCGGTTTCGACTGCGACCGTATCCCCAGGTGCCACTTGGCCCGCTTGACCGGCGTGCCGCGATGCTTGTCGATCGGCATCACGGCCGACGGCGACATGGTGCTGAGCGTGGGCACCGGCATGTTCTGGGCCGCCGTGACCGGCCGCTCCCGCAGCGGTGCAATGCGTTCCGGGTGTATCGAGGGCGATTTGAACGGCTCGCTCGGCGTGCCGGCCTGGGTCGGGGCGATCGAGCCCGGGCCGAGCGGCGTGCCGAACTTGCTGTCCGCACCGGGCGGTGGCGGGCTGCCAGCCACGTAAAACTCCTTCAGCTCCGCCTTGGCCGCCTCGTCCGCGATGCGCTTGTTGTCGATGATCAGATGGTACGCGATCGCGAGCTGATCGTGCGGGTCGCCGCTCAGCAGCGCATTGTGTACCTCGTGCTCCTTCACGCTGAACTTCTCGCACACCTCGCGGATCGCGTTCGTGTCCACCACGCTGCTGTCCTGCTCGACCGGCGACGGGAACAGGTACGCCGGCAGATCCTTCTGGAACCATTCGTGCTTCTTGATCTCCTCCACCGTCGCGCGCTTCAGCGGATCGACCTGCAGCATCTGGCACAGCAGGCTCACCACCTGCTTGTTCAGATACTCCGGAATGGGAAACACGCCCGACTTGATCTTGCGGAACAGCGTCGGCACGTGCTCGTCATCGAACGGCAGCGTGCCGCAGAGCAGCGCGTACAGTATGACGCCGCACGACCAAATGTCCACCTCCGGTCCGGCGTACAGCTTGCCGGAGATTACCTCCGGTGCGGCGTAGTTTGGCGAGCCGCACGAGGTGCGCAAAAACTCGCCATCCAGCATCATGTTCGATAGTCCGAAATCTGCAATCTGTGGGAAAGGGGGAGAAATGGTGAATCTTCGAGATCGCACTTTGAAGCCCCGATTAACGCCCGCCTACCTTCACGTGACGATTGTGATCGAGCAGCAAGTTTTCCGGCTTCAAATCGCGATGCACAATCATGTGCCGGTGGCAGTAGTCGACGCCGGAAATGATCTGCTGGAAGAAGCGGCGCGCCTCCGACTCCTGCAGCTTGCCGTTCTTGACGATGTAGTCGAACAGCTCGCCCCCGCTCACGTACTCCATGATCATGAAAATGTCGGTCGGCGTCGAGATCACCTGGTACAGCTTGATGATGTGCGGATGGCGGAACAGCTTCAGGTTCTGGATCTCGCGCCGAATCTTGCCCACCACGTCCAGGCTTTTGATCTTCTGCCGGTTCAGTATCTTCACCGCCACCTTGTGCTTCGTCACCTGGTGCTCGCCAATCTTGACCTTTCCGAACGAGCCCGTGCCAAGGGTAGCGCCCAGTATGTAGTGGCCTATCTTCACCAGCGGCTGGGGCGTCCCGCCCGGCTGCGAACCTTTATCGGCCATCCCGCTTATGTTTGGGTTTATTTATTATTAAAACCAAACGCGCTTTCTACGTCGTATCGCGGGCACTGCCGTAGGGTGCAAATCTGCTGTCTCCTCTTCACGCACAAAAAGTGTCCTTCAATTTTTCTCTACCTTTTTTTTATATGCCTTCCTGCGTCACGTTCAAGTACAACGCGACCTCGTAGGTTCTTGTTCTTGGGTAAATACTTGGTAACACCTCAGCACTGCAATTACATTGTACACGGGCACTGTTAAACACGGTTAGAGCTACATATTGGGAATGGTGTTTGAGGCTGGGGCAAGAATTTGTGAACTAATAAATTGTACAACCAAAACAAATATTCCTCCCAGCGGATGACGTTCTTCCAATGCTCACAGCATCACAATGGTTGTGCTACCATTGTGCTACATCGCAAAATGCAATCACAGTTTGTTCATACTTTTATGCTGCTTTTGTGTACAGTTCTTACCTGGTTGTGCATTCATATTTAATGTTCTTCGCGAAATACCCTAATAATTATTCAAAAAAAATCTTCAAAGTCGTTGCAAATTTTCGCCCCAACAAAAATCCTGCGCCGAAACTGTCAAACCGAAATGACCGATAGCGATGACGGTGGGCGAACGCAGTGCGCAGGCCTGCCTTCTCTCGAGTTTGTGATTGCGAAGCGACGGCCATCATTGTTTGGAGAGCAATTGTGCAGTGAACAAGTGCGTGCGCTTTATTCCGTATCGAAAAGATAAACCACCTTCCCCCCCAACATCAGCAGCAGCAGTAGTGAATCTTTCTTTATCGACACACCATTCTACGCATTTTAATAGCAAAGATGAAGTTCCAGTACAAGGAAGAGCACCCGTTCGAGAAGCGAAAGGCCGAGGGCGACAAAATTCGACGCAAATATCCAGACCGTGTGCCTGTAAGTATTGCCGTGTGTGGGTATATGAGAGTGTGTATGTGTGTGAATGTTTTGCGAGGGGGGGTGGAATGAGTTATATTTTCTTCTCCCTTCTGGGTCTGGCCCGTTGCTGTGTGTAGCAGTGGGAATGGAGGTTGTTTGTTTGTATATCGCCAAATGGCGTTGAGCGCTCTGCCAGCCCTAAAACCCTAATCACCCCCTAAGTACCCACGGATTTTTAAATGGAAATATGGCAACTTGGGCTAAACGACATACGGTCGTAAGTGCCGTTTTAATTTCTGCTATGAGTCAGATTTTGTGTGGTGCAATAGGCGCTGGCAAGGACACACTTTGTGCACCTGCGGGAAGGGCATTTTTCATCCACTGGAAGGACGACGGGCGGAAGTTCCGAGAACATCCAGCAACGAGGTTACAGCGGAAACAGCCTCTACGATCAGAATTAGAAAATTCTGACCCACCAACGACGGAATCGCTTGCTTTTTGCTTCATATTCCAAGGTTATTGCGTCATGGAAACGGTTTTGCGCTCAGGAGCAGCAAAGGTTCCTTTGTTTCTTTTTTCGTTCGCTGCTACAAGTCAACCATGACACGATCAGATCGTGTACGTATCTACTTCGCAGTAAGCGTTTTGCTACTCTCCTACACACTCGCGCACACAGACACACACATACACGCAATGGTTGTAAAGGGGAAGGGGTTGCAGGGTAGGAAGGTGGATAGAGGCTGGGTGTTTTGACCGTAGCAATTTGCTTTGCGCTGGCCGCGCGTCGTCTCGTACCTGTTTCGCGTACGGAATGGGGGGTAAAACGGACGGCAAGGGTCGCTAGGTACGAAGGGAAAGCTGTGCATCCAACCTGGTTCTTATCGTACCAAGGAACGCAGGACGGCAGGTACGCAGATGAATCATCGCCTCATCATCGCCCGTTCCACCAATGGCGGAACAGAGTGGCAGAGTTCGATTCAAAAACAATCGAACAAGAAAAACAACACCTCTCCACACACAGACGCAGGTTTATTGTCCCCCACCACTACAGGAAGCGATGGAATGGGCCGTACGTCGTGTTTGGTTGTGTGTGTGCGTAAAAGCAAGTTTTTCTCGCTTTGTGCGCATGGCCATGCCATTGAACAGCGTATCATCATCATCAGCCCATCGCACCAACACACTGAACGGCCCGCAGCCCAAGCTGTGGCAATAACAAAGTGAAGAGAAAATAACATACTCCACCGAGCCTGCCCTCTCATCCCCCCCCCGCCACTACTTTGCGTTTTGATCAGCTGTGTTTGGCTTGTGAAAATTCACCTGACCACTACACTGTACCCAACATTGTTGAGGGGGGGGGGGGGGGGGGGGGCAGACAGGAAGCAATGCATTTTTGCAATCGATTTGAAGCTGTGTGTGTGTGATTTTTAATTCAATTTATTTCTTGCGGAATTACCAAAACGGCTGAATCTGTAAAGTAGGGGCTGATGTTTTGCGTGTAGAAAAGTAAACAAAAGCGACGGCGCATAACGTCATAATGCTAAGAAATGAGGTCAAAATTAGCAGGCGGCGGCGCCTGTCTCTGTCTCTCTTTGCATGATTGATAAGCAAACCCCGCCGCCTGCCTCCGTGTGGTTGCGATGGCTCAAACGATAAAGAAAACGAATCGCCTACCGATTAGGTTTAATGATAATTAGGGTAGGGATATTTTGTTGCCATACACAAAGAGAGCGTGCGTTGTTCTAATGGTGGCGTTAGCAGTGGGTGGTGGTCCCTTTTGCAACAACTACAACTTCTTTTCTATTGCGTTTTTCTCATCCCGGCCAGGTGATCGTCGAGAAGGCACCGAAAGCTCGCATCGATGACCTGGACAAGAAGAAGTACCTAGTCCCGTCCGACCTGACCGTCGGCCAGTTCTACTTCCTGATTCGCAAACGCATCCATCTCCGCCCGGAAGATGCGCTGTTTTTCTTCGTGAACAACGTCATTCCGCCGACGTCGGCCACCATGGGCTCGCTGTACCACGAGCATCACGAGGAGGACTACTTCCTCTACATTGCCTACTCGGATGAGAATGTTTACGGTAGCGGCAGCAGCAGCAGCAGCAGCACCGCTGACAGCAGCAACTAAGCTACCAGCGAAGCATAATTATAACCATAAAGCTTGTGTGCCGTGTTTGTGTGGGTGTGAGGACATGCAAACACACTCACGCTGCACACAGACACTGCACGCAACAACAAAAATACTTGTGATGATACTGAAGAAAAGGACAAAAAAATGTGTGAAAAGCCATTCTCTTGTATAAGCCTATAACACATCGATCCTCCTGCTTTTCTCCCCTCCCTCCCCTTTTCCCATCGATGTTCAAGATCTGGCGGATGGTGCTGGTGTGGCGATGGCGTTGAAGTTTGGCACCGCGCACAGCCCCGCATTCGCACGAGACTGACACTCACTTGCTGTTCTTTGATTTTCGTTCCCCAAACAGATGTTGATTTGTTGATTACACAGGGAGCGCTCTGCACTTGAACACGATTTCCTTTGTACTTTCCACCCTTATAGCAATACGTGCATGGGCCCGTTCGTTTTGTCCCTCCGCCCGCTTCCCTTTGTTTCTGTGGTTCATTTGTACTGGGGTATAGTTACATACTACAACAAAACAAAAGAATGCTAGGCCGTATTCGATTACGTATTTTATTTAATGCAAAAATATGCAAAAAAAAACTGTATAAGTAGGATTAATGGAAAAAATAAAACAAAAAAAAAACTCTTAAAAAACTATAAAAATCTAAGCTCTATTTTCTTGCTGACCCATCTTGGAAAATGATTGAGAAGTTATCCGAATACATATCTTCGGAAAACAAAAACACCACCCAAAACCAAAATAATGTGACCAGTGTTGGAGCTGCATTGGAAAGCTCATGGAGTAAAACTGACATAGAAATTACATTTACAGCACGGGACTTTATTGGGGCACAGTTTTACACAACTAGAACATCATTACAGAGCGCACTTAATTGCATTTAAAAAAGAAACTCACATCGTTACCCTCTACAAATTGTGGTAGTATGAGCGTGTGAAGCATGTCGGTACACTCTCCTCCACTCTGCTGCGCCTTAGGACACCCCCGACAAAAGCGATATCCTCGGGACGCAGGGGAGGGAGAGAGAGAGGCTGGTGTGTGTAAGTATGAAGCATTTTACTTCAGACCAAACTTTTTCTTGTAGAACGGATTGATCGGGCTGGGAATGAGGTTCGGCTTGAGCAGGCTCTTGGAAGGCTTTTTGGCCGAGTCGAACGGTAGCTGGGGCGAACTTTTCACCTGCTTGATGTGCTCCACCAGATCCTGGGCGACGTTTTTGTTCAGCGCAATCTTAACCCGCTTTCTGGCCGGCGTAACCGGTTCCTCTCCATCGTCTGTCGCGGCTCCGGACGCAACCCGCTTGCCAAGGTTTACCTTTGCCGCTGCCTTCGGTGGCTTTTCCAGCCTGGCGGTAATCGGTGTCATTTTGCGCGCGGGTATGAAATACTCCTCCTCGCCCTCCTGCAGCGGTTCCGACCATTCGTCCTTCGTTTCGAACGGTTTGCTGTCGGGTTTTGGTGCGGTCGGTTTGACCTTGCCCTGTTGCTTCTTTTTGCCGCTCGCTGTGGGTGTTGTTACATCGCTCTCGGCTGTCGCCTCGATCGTCGTTTGTACAGGTGCTGGCTTAAGCTTCTTCGCTTTACTGCTGGCAACTTCCGCCGGTACCTCCGGTTGCACGATTGGCACGAGCAGTGGGACGGCGTCCGTTTCTGCATCGGCCGGAGCTTTATTCTTTTTCTTCTTCAGCCGCTCCTTCAACAGTTTCATCTTTTCTTCCCTTTTCCGCTCCAGCAGCTCCAGCTTGGCCTGTTTCCGTGCCATCGCTGGGTTCATTTTCGTCGGCCTAACTCGTCGCTTTTTCTTAGTCTTCTCCGTTGCCGGGGTTGCAACGTTTTCGGACTGTTCTTCCTGTGCACCGTCTTGCTCATCTGCCGCTTCACCATTTTCACCGGAAGCATGCTCACCTTCCTCATCATCATCATCATCATCACCATCAGCAGCAGCATTGGCTTTCGCTTTCGCCTTTGCCTTTGCCTCCTGTTTTTCGCGCAGCAGCTTTTTCGCGTGTCGGCGCTCCTTCCGCAGCTCCTTTAAGCTTTTCCGCTTCTCACCGACCAGGTCGGAGCGATACTTTTCCAGCTCCATCACCTGCTCGTCAAGGTCCACGTGGTAGTCCTTTGGGTTGATGCTCGGAATGCGCTTCACGCCGATCGGGAACACACCGTCGGCGAACTTTTTGAACTGCTTCACCAGCTGCAGCGCCCGCTTCTTGCCCTTCGTCTTCACGAACGATTTGTAGCGATACGTTTCGAACAGTTCGATGATTTCCTGCGGATCGAACTCAATCTGGGGAACGTCCACGCTCACACGGCCGGCACGAGGATCTAGCACCCTTTCTTCCTCCGCTCCATCCTCGTCTCGCTCTGCTTCGTCCGCTTCGGTTTGCTCCTCCTCCCCTTCCTCTAACTGCTGAGTTTCCTCTTCACCTTCCTCTGCTGCTTCTCCACCATCCGCATCTTCTTCACCCTCCTCCTCCTCGTTTTCCACCACAAAATCTACATTTTCAATGTTGCCCGTGACAAAGTTGTGACTTTTCCACATTTCAAACTTCTCCTGAAACTCCTGCCCCAGCTCGGACTGCTGCATCAGGGCGTGGAAGATGTTCTTCTTGATCGAAGCGCTCACCGAGCCGTCGTCCGTTTTGAGCAGCGCCTGTACGAACACCTCCAGTATCTGCGTTACCGCCTCCTTCGGGATGTCCCCGTTCGTCACCTTGGCCAGCTCGTTCAGGAACAGATCGTTGAAATGGTTCATCAGCCCGTACGAGACGACGTCGCGGTTCAGTATGGTTTCGTCGATCGTTTGCTTGAAGCGCTCCACGTGCTCCTTCTGCCAGCCGGCTTCGTGCAGCGCAAACATGGCCTGCCGCGTTACCCGTCGGACCAGCTGCAAATCGAGAAGCGATGCGTTGATTAGTGAACACCCTTCGGGAAGGAATCGCGCACCCGTTCCGTTCCGTATGCTTACCATCATGAACTTGTCTAACCGCCAACGGTCAATACCGAACCACTCGTTGCCCATGGTGACGAGGAACGCCTTGAAGAACTGCATCGCTACCGGAACGTCATGGTCAAAGCACCGCACCAGCGAACCGAGCGACTCGGCCAGCTCCTCCTGCACCAGCGGCTTGTCCGACATCCACATACAATAGAACAGCCCCTTCCAGAGCCGCATAAAGTCCAAATCGCTAAAAACTGAGCCGGAAATGGATCATTGTTGCTAAATTCCTCACGACTCTTCCGAGATCGCTAACAGGATACTTACCGAACGTGCTCTGGCTGCGTGTGGTTAGCCAGGTCTTTAGATTCTTCAGCACCCTGCGCCGCATCGTAGCATCATTACCGGCAAGTGTCCGTGCGAACTTGATCTCCTGCGCAATGATTGCCCGTTTGCTGGCGGGCTTCCCGTCGTCCTCCATCATCGGTATTGCCGACGTTCCTTCCGCGTCCGCGGTGTCCTCTTTGACTACCATGCTTTGGCCTGGCACCACCAAGCACCAGCGCTAGCGACGTTGTTGACGCGTGAACACGTGCGTTCGCTGCAGGGTCCCCTCTTGGCGGCGTGCAGAACGACTACAACCCTAGCCCGGGGGGGAAGGATCGTTGCAAACACTTGATCCCGGTGCAACACGGTCTGCTGATTGCGGAGGGACGCTTTTGGAGAAGGTTTTCGATCACTTACTGTTCTTTTTGTTGGAAATTTATGTTCCTTGTTAGGAGCAGGATATTTTCATGCCTACCTTTCACAGTGGGATCGCACACGGTCTAGGCAAATGATAAGCAGATGACGTTTCTTGAACTGACATTGCGAATCCCGGTGCGCGAAATGTGACGTAAAAAATATCGTATTTTGTGTGTTTCTATTACGTTTCAATTTGACTATATTTACGATTTTATACATACTTTTAAATTAACTTATCGATATTTTATGTTGAATTAATGAAACCTGTCTTTTAACATTTTAAATTTCCTGTTCAAAGTTCGATATTCGGTTCGGAGACCTTCACACTAATTGTTAATTGGGTAGAACTGTCAGATGGGTTTGTTTTGGTTACTGTTTTGAAATATGCTTCCTATTCGGTTATTTAGCGGAGGATGAATAAATCATACAAAACACGGTAAGCGTAAAGAATTATGTGACAAAAAAAAACCCAACAAACTCTACCTTTTGTTCCGTCCCATCCTTTGCGAACTATCAAACAGACCCGGGGCCAGCGATGGATGGTGGCTTTGCGTGCTGGTGCCAGCTTGCTACGCGGCCACCGTTTGGCGACCTTATCAGCGCGCCTACGACCAACACCTGCCACGAGATTACAAGCGCACGGTAATCGTGACCTTTGGACTGCTGCTCCAGTCACTAGTCATCCGCGGAACCGTGCAATCCCGATGGAACCGTCGGCAGGCGGTTCTGCTCACGCTGGCCGCTGTTGTCCCCCTCAGCTGGGGGTTGTTTTTAGTGTGCCTGAAGGAGAATGTTGCATTCGGGGGTGTGAGCGCACTGCTGCCAATCGCGCTGTACGATAAGCTTTACCACACCGTCCTTCGAACGATACCAAAGAGCTTCAGCTATGGGGAGGCTTGCGTCGTGGTGCAAGGTTTCGTTGCGTTTGCCTACTGCGCTTTGCTGCAGTTGCCGCTGGCAACGCTTTTGCGACCCGATGCCGTGTACACGGAAATGCAAACGATCTACTGTATCCTGCAGGTGAGCAGCGATGGTTCGTGGTAAAACCGGTGTTAACTCTTAATTTTTCTTTTCAGATCGGTTTGGTGGGAATTTTTCTTCTCGCGTGCGCAACATACTACTGCACATGGCTGCGCAAAACCATTCCCTTTTGGTTCGCACTGGCCGTAACGACCGTTCTGGTGGCTTTATGTCCGATCGGCAAACTGCCGGCCATTACCCGGTTGGTACTGTTTCTCGTAGCCGATGGACAAACGATGATCACGACTGGGATGTATCTGGCACTGTTGCTGCTGACGGTGTCTTTCGTCATGTGGCAGTTCAACTATGGCCGCCGCACGACAACGGCCACGCGGAAAGTGTTCCACCTGCTCATCGTTCTCGTGTACGGACCGGGGCTTTGGTATCAGTGCCGATTGCTCTACCTTGCCAGTGGGCTAATGTTGGCCGTACTGATCGTGCTAGAGGTAAGGTATAGCACCACACTAGATTGCTTTACGATTTTCTCATCACCCGTTCGGCTGCAGATGGCTCGCCTAATACAGCTAGCACCGGTGGCAAGCGTACTGAACACGGCGGTGCAGCTGTTCATCGACGAAAAGGATGCCGGTGCGATTGCCCTTACACCGATCTACCTGCTGGTGGGATGCTCGTTGCCATTCTGGCTCCATCCAGCACCGTGCGACTTGACCAACTCGGGCGGACTGCAAATGCTCACCCTTTCGGCGGGTGTGCTATCGATCGGGATCGGTGATACGGCAGCCAGTGTGGCGGGATACCACTTCGGCCGGCACAAGTGGCATGGTAAGGATGATGATGATGGGTATCTCTCAGCCCGACACTGTCAATAATGCTTGGTTATTGCTTTCCCAGCTAGAACGAATAAATCCGTTGAAGGAACGGTTGCCTCGGTACTGCTGCAAGCGCTGGCCATCGGGGCACTGTACCACGTGAGCGTGATACAGCTGACGGTTAGCCGGGCCGCGTACGCCGGCATTGCCGTGCTAGTGAACGCTCTCGTCGAGTCGCGGACGGACCAGATCGACAATTTGGTGCTGCCGCTCGTCACCTACCTGATACTTGTTAGCTCCTGCTGACGATCGATCGCTGGTGCCTTGATTAAATTATTTTCCTTTAATAAGACACACACAAACACAAGGGAGGGTTCATGGATTGCATGATCGTCTAAAAGTTTTAATCTCTTCCAAATTGATATACTCTAAACCTCTACTCTACCGCTAGCTCCGTGTAATTGCTGAGTGTGTAGTGTAGTATCGCACAATGCCTAGGCCCTGGAACGTTCGTGATTAGTCGTTTGTGTACATCCGCCGAACTTTACGCCACTCATTTCGCCCATCGTTCGTCCTCCCCGCGAGCCATCCGGATCAGCGGGTTCGTTATGCACGAGACCGCATCCTTCACCGTGTGGTAGATGATGTTCTTGATCTGCAGCTTGTCCTCGTGGTTCGAGTGCGTCCCGCTCAGGTGCCGGAACTCGTTCGTCAGCTTCAGACAGTGGGAGACGTTCTCCGGCGACACGAAATCCTCCGCCACCTTGATGCAGTTGTGCAGGTTGCGCACCTGGTGGGGCGCACCGGCCGGTATGAATATGGCATCGCCGGCGCACTGCACGATCGCGTACCCCTCCACGTGGTACTCCTGCTGCAGCCGCTTGCGCAGGTTGCGATCGAGGTACCACTTCTGGTCGTGGATCGGGTCGTGGTTCGGCTTGATCGTGCCGCCCCGCTCCAGCTCGATCCGGTTGAGCAGGGCGCGTATCTTGTCCGCGTCCTGCGCGTGATAGATGTGCCACAGTGCCCCGGGCAGCTCCTTCCGCTCCCGTACCCGCTGGCGCGTCAGATAGTCGCAATCCTCCGAGTCGATCAGCTCGACGATCTTCTCGTTGTACCGGGCGCTCGGTACGTCCCGCGGTACGCCCACGTACACCATCACGTTGACCGCGTCGGAAATGTCCAGGTGCAGGTTGGTGGTGCCCTTGGTCGGATGCAGCGCCGACCCGTACGCACTGTACATCTTCGGTCCGAGATCGGGCCGCACGAAGAAGCTGCTCAGCCGGCTGGCCAAATTCAGGCGACCCTCGCGCCGCGTGTACTCGGCCAGCGGGAGCGACTTCATGAGATCGTAGAACCGGGTCGGCATCATTTCGGCAAAATCGTCCCCGGGCGGCCAATCCTTCAGCTTCAGCATCATCGGCCGCTCGCGCTCGTCCAGCAGCCGCTCGCTCAGCTCCTCGAAGCCCTCCCAAAACACGCGCATCGGATGGCCGCGCACTATCTTGCCGTTGAGGCAGTTGATCAGATCGTTCACCTGGTCGCCAAAGTCGCGCCCGAACGAGCCCGGCAGCCACAGGTCCATGTTCATCTTGCTCGAGACGGCCGACACCATCACGGGCTGGCCCCGTTCCCACTGCTCGTGGAACACGCGATAGTTGTGCACGTCGAGCGGGTCGAGCAACCGCAGCAGCCGCCCATTGCAGAGCCAATCGTGGGCCACGTCCGGGTAGAGCGTTTTCGACTGCACGAGGTTCATCCTACGCTCGCTCTTGTTGCGGTACCGGGCAGCTCCCTCCTTCATGCTGCGATTGTAGTCCACGGTCGCGCGGTCGTTCACCAGATCGTCGCTACCGTTTTGTCCTTTCAGGAAGATAAACTCGTCGAGAAACTCGGCCACAAACTGCTTCGCCCGCTCGCGCTGTATGCTGACACACTCGACGAAATCGTTCAGCTGGTGCCGCGTGCTCACCATGTGCGGCTGCAGGAGCGGGAAAATGCTCTTGTCCGTTTTCACCACCTGCTTGATGATCATGGTGACCGTTTTTTCGTCCACCGTAGGGGACGGTTTAAACCGATCCTCCTCGCTGTAAGGTACCGGAAGCGTTTGGGGCACCTCCTTGGTGCCATTGTCATTCGCCGTCCCGTTCCCATTAGCTGCGGGCACAGCACATTCCGTCTTCAGTGGCACATTGCCTGAGCCCTCCTGACTCCCGTTGGACGTCCGATTGTTTACCAATCTGTTTGGCTCTTGCTTCACATTGGGCACACCACCACCACCACCCTGATGTTCGGTCTCACTTTCCGTAACGAAACTTTCATTGCTGTTAGTGCCCAGAACAACGCCCTCATCGTCCGGGCTGTCCGTCAACATTTTGTCACCATCCTGTTCGTGTTCCGCCTTAACCGGTGCCTTCGAAACGGCCGTAGCCTTGTACAGCCGCTCATCGAAATGGTCACCGGCGGCATGAATCTCCCGCTCGAAACCATCAAAGCTGTAGCTTTGCTTTTCCTTGGCAGCCTCATTGGCCTCTTCCTGCCCGCTGCACGATGATGGCCACGCGTTTTGCTGCTCCCGACACTCCCGATATTGCTGCATAAACACGATCCGACATTCGTACGGATCGCTTTCTTCGTTTTTCAAACCGTCCACCACTTTCCCATTGCTACCACCCATCGTCATCTGCTCGATTTGCTTTATCGTAACGGACACCTCTCCACCGGTAAATTCAAGCGCCCCGCCAGCTTCATCCGGCATGAGCGGGTAAATGAATTTCAGCTGATCCATTATCTTTCTCAGCGGCGGTTCCCTCGTTAGCGGACAGTCACAGTTGAGCGGGATTTCCAGCAGCGCACAGATACCGTGCATCTGGCGGACCAGCGTGTACAGACATTTGCTCGGGATGATTTGCGTCAGCATCAGTCGGGTCTGGTCGTGCGGTTCCTTGGTGGCACTGCACAGCAACCAGCCGTTCGCGTCCTTGTCCTTGGCTGACGAGTCCGCCGTTATAATACCATTTTTGCGACACTAAAGCGAGGAAGAAGAATGGGGTGGTTAATGGTTGAAGGAGCGCAATGTGAATGGCTCTCTATTAGGTACCTTGTAGCAGTCGATGCACACGACAAACCCGCACGTTGAACAGACCCAATGGTGATTGAACAGCGTCGTCTGGCAAACGTCACACATCTCCCGCACACCCTGCACCGCCTGCTTCCAGGCTATGGTTTTATCTGAAGCGGAATTTGTGGCAAAAACGGAACATAAGAAACGGGCCAACTTAATGAGCACCAACCGAACCGAAACTGCCTACCTTCGGCCATGTGCTCATAGTACGCTTCCTTCTCCTGGTGGAACAGTTCGCAAAACTTGTAGCCCACCTGGCCGAGCAGAAATTTGGACTTCTCCACCGACAGATCGGCTGGCACTTTCTGCAAATTGGAGCTCCACAGGCTGGTATCCGCCTCCTTCGCGTCCCAAATCGGGTCGGCAAACCCGTACACCTCCAGCTGTCCCGAATCATTGTACCTGGAGAGATGTAGATAATGGAAAAGCCCGGCTCGCATTACGATTGAAAGCTCCCTTCCATTTGCCCCGCCCATACGTACCTGAGCTTGCGGAACGCAATAAACCGACAAAAGATGATGGATGCATTCCGCGACCGTACCGCAGCAGAGCGGCCACACTCCCGGCAGCGGGGCAACCGGGAGGCCACCTTGTAGCAGGGCCCGTTCTGCAGGAACGCTTCCGTCGGGCGCTTCGGTCGCGGGTTCGATCGGCGCCGCTTGTTCGGATCGGTATCCTTCGGTGGGTTTTTCCGCTTCATGGCTTGGATTTTTTGGTACAGCAGCTGCTCGTACTCCAGCTTCGTCATGGTGGAGGGCGACGAAGCAATGAAGGGCCGCTGCAGATGGTCATACGTTGCCGGCGATTGTGCTGGGGTGACTAGGGGGGAAACAACATTATTGTAAATTAACATTCGCTTTACCGCTGAATGGGGTGAAAATACGCACTTGTCTTTGCCGGGTGATAGCTTTGGGTGGCCATTGCTAACGGTGTGCTGTTGGCTGCCGAAGGTACTACCGTATGCGCTGAGCTCGGCTGAATGCGTTCCGGCGGTTGATTCGTTTGCGTTTGAACGCTCGCCGCGGCCTTGTTTGTTTGCAGCATTACTTGCGCTAGCAGATGCTGCAAATTGTACTTTTGCAGTTGCTCCCCTATACGAAAGAAAAAGGGACAGATTGTTGATTAGGCACAATAAAATAATGTTCAATTGTTTCCAGTGCGTTTACTCACATAACGCTGGATTGGCATTGAAAGCCGATGGCACTGCCGATACTTTTTGTACTCTCTTCTTGGTGTCGTTTGCTGCCGTGCCCGGACGCGTAACGGTCGCTAGCTGGTTTAGCGATTCCTGCGCGGTGGTGGTAAGGGTCGCCTGAAGTCTTTCCTTGGTGGTTGGATTTAAAAAGCCTGCCGGTTTTAACTGTTCCTTTGTAGTGGTAGCTACGCTGGCAGGAAGACATTCCTTTTTTTTCGGTTTTATAACAATGGCGTTGGGTTGGTTTAACGATTCACGCGGGCTACTGGTGGTGGATGTCGTTGCAAGAAGACTTTCCTTCGTTTTCGGATTCATAGCGATAGTGGGCTGTATAAGCGGTCCCGTTGCGCTGGTTAATGTAGCACCTCCAGGGAGAATTTCCTTTGTCTTGCGATTCATATAGACAGCGGATTGCATAAGCAGTCCCGTTGCGCTGGTTAATGTAGCACCTCCAGAAAGAATTTCTTTCGTCTTGGGATTCATACCGACAGCGAATGGTTTAAGGTGTTTCGGTGCGCTGGTTAAAGCAGCTCCTCCTGGAAGAATTTCCTTCGTCTTGGGATTCATACCGACGGCAGATTGTTTAAGCGGTTCCGGGGCACTGGACGATGTAGCTCCCAGAGGACTTGCCTTCTTCTTCGGAAGCATTACGACTGCGGGCTGATTAATCGATTCCTGTGCGCTGGGTAGTGATGCTCCAAGAAGACATTCCTTCATCTTCGGATGCATTTCGACTGCGGACTGAGTAATCGATTCCTGCGTGCTGGTTGATGCTTCAAGAGGACTCGCCTTCGTCTTCGGATGCATTACGACTGCGGGCTGAGCAATCGATTCCTGTGCGCTGGATAATGATGCTCCAAGAGGACTTTCTTTTGTCTTCCGATCCATACCGACTGCAGGTTGTTTTAGCAGTTCCAATGCGCTGGTTGATGTAGCTCCTAGAGGACTTTCCTTTGTCTTCGGAAGCATTACGACTGCGGGCTGATTAATCGATTCCTGTGTGCTGGGTAGTGATGCTCCAAGAAGACTTTCCTTCATCTTCGGATGCATTACGACTGCGGGCTGAGCAATCGATTCCTGTGCGCTGGATAATGATGCTCCAAGAGGACTTTCTTTTGTCTTCCGATCCATACCGACTGCAGGTTGTTTTAGCAGTTCCAATGCGCTGGTTGATGTAGCTCCTAGAGGACTTTCCTTTGTCTTCGGAAGCATTACGACTGCGGGCTGATTAATCGATTCCTGTGTGCTGGGTAGTGATGCTCCAAGAAGACTTTCCTTCATCTTCGGATGCATTACGACTGCGGGCTTAATAATCGATTCCTGCGCGCTGGATAATGATGCTCCAAGAGGGCTTTCTTTAGTCTTTCGATCCATACCGACAGCAGGTTGTTTTAGCAGTTCCAATGCGCTGGTTGATGTAGCTCCTAGAGGACTTTCCTTTGTCTTCGGAAGCATTACGACTGCGGGCTGATTAATCGATTCCTGTGCGCTGGGTAGTGATGCTCCAAGAAGACTTTCCTTCATCTTCGGATGCATTACGACTGCGAGCTGAATAATCGATGCCTGCGTGCTTGTTGATGCTTCAAGAGGACTCGCCTTCGACTTCGGATTCATATCGACAGTGGATAGTTTAGGCGGTTCCGGTGCGCTGGATAATGATGCTTCAAGAGGACTTTCTTTTGTCTTCGTATCCATAGCCACAGCGGGTTGTTGAAGCAGTTCCAATGCGCTGGTTGATGTAGCTCCTCCAGGAAGAATTTCTTTCGTCTTCAGATTCATACCGACAGCGGATTGTTTAAGCGGCTCCGGTGCGCAGGATAATGATGCTCTACGAAGACTTTCCTTCATCTTCGGATGCATAACGACTGCGGGCTGATTAATCGATCCCTGCGTGCTGGTTGATGCTTCAAGAGGACTCGCCTTCGTCTTCGGATGCGTTACGACTGCGGGTTGATTAATCGATTCCTGTGCGCTGGATAATGATGCTCCAAAAAGACATTCTTTTAAGGCTGGCTTCGCAATGCTGCCTGCTTGTGTGGGCGAATCCAGTGTGCTGCTGGTAGATGCCGTAGCAAGACCACTTTCCTTCGCGTTCGCTTTCGTAAGGCCAGGTGATTGTTTTTGTGGTTCTTTTTTAATGCCACTAAGGCTGGCAAGAAGTTTTTCCTTAGTGGCCGGATTTATAGAGGAAGTAGGCTGTTTGAGCAGATTCCGCGAGCCCGGGTATGCAGTCCCAGCAAGACATTCTTTTAAGCTTTGATTCGTGGTTGCCAGTGAACGTTCCTTCGTTGCTGACTGCTTTAGCGGTGCCCGCGTGCTGCTGATGGTTGCAGCTGCAACAGGACTTTCCTTTAAGCTTTGCTTCATACTGGACGCAGCTGACGTGATGCTGGACGTAGCTGCTCGAAGGCTTTCCTCGGTGCTCGGACTATCGTGGGCAATTGTCCGATTTAACTCCGGACTGCTGATGGATGTGTTGGCGGGAAAAGCGGGAACAGGAACCACCTTAACCAAATTGCCACCGCTACCGCTGTCATGCTTCGTGTCCAAGTTGAGCGCCTCAATCTGGCTCTGTCCTTTGGGTACCAGATTGGAGGTAACGCTTGGGGCGGTGCTTGTCGTTTGCGTAAACGTTGCGCTCGGTGCCTCCATAGGAAAGCTGTGAGCGGGCGGCGGTTCGTTAATGTACTCTACAGTAACCTTCTCACTGGCGGACAGAATCCGATGGCCGGTGCGTCCCAGCCTGGGGCTGTACTGTTTCGGTGGTGGGTGCTGTTGCTGTAGCGTCGTAGGGCCGACATCGGGCGCACCGTACACGTGCGGCGGGGCAGGTGGCTTTACCTTCGGCTTAATTATGGCAAGCATCATATTGGGATCATATCGCGGCT
Organism: Anopheles coluzzii; assembly: GCF_943734685.1. Lineage (NCBI taxonomy): Eukaryota > Metazoa > Arthropoda > Insecta > Diptera > Culicidae > Anopheles > Anopheles coluzzii. The sequence goes on along the minus strand of NC_064670.1, from coordinate 25,274,364 downwards.
TCTGCTGCAGCTGTATGCGTTTGTAGATTTCTTGCTGCGTTTTTGCATGGTCAGTTGTCTGTTGTTGTAGCAAAATCGCTGCTGGATTGGTCGACCCGATGGGCGTGTTGCCACTGTTTGCCTCAGGCGACAGAATCGCTAACGTGTGCAACTGTTTCGGGTAAGCGCTCGATTGCTGAGTTTGCTGCTGCGTTGCGGTTTCCAGGGCCGGTTTGCTAGCTGGTATTATGACAGGTACCACATTCGAGCGTTTCGTTCCATCCGAGAGCCCTATGCCGTTGAGAAGTATTGCTCCGCACGGTGTCATATGAGGCATTGGCGTGGCCGGCAGCTCGCGTGGCGTTATATTGTAAACCGTCGTTATGTATTCGTCCTGAAAAGTACACCAAATGTTTTATCAAGCTGGGCGAGCCAAACCTTTATCGTCTATGATTCGCTCACCTTTTTGCTGGAGGACGATGATGGAGTCGGTTCTGAGGCGGTTGTAGATGGTACGGTCTTTGGCGATACGGAACGTGATGGATCCATCTGCACAATCCGATTGCGGAAATTCTGTTCCAGCATATCTTGGTACACCTGCTCATAGGTTCTTGCTGTTGCGGCTGGGTTCGGTCCGGTCGTTTGGGAAGCGGATGCTGATGCCATGCCGGAACCGTTTGGAGTCGTTGCTGCTGAGCGCGAATCGGACGGTACACTGGCGGCGGGTAATGGGCCATCGACTCCGGAAGATAATCGGTTTGGATACATTTCCCAGTGACGTTGAACCTCGCTATGCATGTATGGCTATTGAGGGGTGGGGGAAACACAGAGGTAGAAACGGATCACAGCCACTGCTGCTACGCTTCGGACGATGCACATCAACTTACCTTGTCTTCCGCTGCCATCTCGCGCTAACTTTATCTACACTGTGGTTTGTTTACACTTTGGAGCTTAAACTAGACGATTGCCACACAGCGTGAGGACTGAAAATAACTTTTTTTTTATGGAATACTGACCATTTTTGTAGCGATACGAGATGCAAATCTTCTACCACACTTTTGTTTATAAGCTTCAACCATTATGTGAGACGTCAGAAAAGTCAATCGATGCAACTGCAGCATTCTAAAGGGTGTGTGTGTATGTACGTGTGTGTGCATTCCTGATTGCATCAACAAGCGATAGGACAGCAATTGTTATCGAAGATGCTTAAGGTATGAATGCAAAAAGAGAGAGAGAGAGAAAAAAAAACACCCGTTTAATTTATTGTCTAAAACAGAAGGTAGAAGGCATTGTTGCCATTTTTTAGCGCAGTACGTGAGCATTATTTTGCTCTTGATGGCGACCTTTTCGAGGTTGATACATGACCTTCAAAAACGGCACCAACCACTATCCAAATCTTGGCCATCTGTCAAACGGCGCCTCACCGTCAAACGAAGGTGTTTTTTTTCGCAACATTATCAGCTGTATTTTGGCCTGTGCCGCGTTGTAAGCTACAGGAAAATAGTGAAACATTAGCGAAATTGGCCTCAAACTGGGGGAAACGCTAGCATCTCGATAGGGTTTAAAAATGACTAAAACACGCTTCAACACGTACGATGTGGTGTGCTCGGTGACGGAGCTACAGAAGTGAGTATTGGTAGCTGAGCAGCTGTTGATATGATTTCACAACAACCCAACATGATTCATGCAACCGTTTGTTGCTTCCCCATTTTTCCCCGCTTCCCCGCGTTTGTAGGCTGATTGGCATGCGAGTGAATCAAATCTACGACATCGACAACAAAACGTATCTGATCCGGTTGGCCCGGAACGAGGAGAAGGTGGTGCTGCTGCTCGAGTCGGGCCTGCGCTTTCACACCACCAGCTTCGAGTGGCCGAAGAATGTGGCCCCGTCCGGCTTTACGATGAAGATGCGCAAGCATCTGAAAAATAAGCGGCTCGAAAGCCTGCAGCAGCTGGGCGTGGACCGTATCGTGGACTTTCAGTTCGGCACGGGCGAAGCGGCCTACCACATCATACTGGAGCTGTACGACCGGGGCAACATCCTGCTGACGGACTGCGACCTGCGCATCCTCAACATACTGCGCCCGCACGTGGAGGGCGAAGAGTTGCGGTTTGCGGTGCGCGAAAAGTACCCCAAGGACCGGGCCAAGCAGGACAATGGGCCGCCGTCGATGGAGCAGATCAAGGAAGCGATCCAGAAGGCACAGCCGGGCGACACGCTGCGTACCGCGCTGAACCCGATCCTCGAGTACGGTGCGTCGGTGATCGATCACGTGCTACATAGGCAGGGTCTGTTCGGGTGCCGCATCGGGGGCGAGCTGCCGAACGATCCCGCCCTGCCGAAGAAGGTGAAGAAGAAGCAGAAAAACATTGCGAAAGAGTTTGCGAAGGTGTTCGACATGGAGACGGACCTGGGCCCGTTGATGAGCGCCATCAACGAGGCGGAAACCATGCTGCGGGAGGCGCAAAAGCACCCCTCCCCCGGGTACATCATACAGAAGAAGGAGGTGAAGCCGACGAAGCAGGGCGACGAGGAGGAGTATTACTTCACCAACCTGGAGTACCAGCCGTACATGTACAACCAGTACCAGGGCGAACCGTTCAAGGCGTTCGATTCGTTCACGACCGCGGTCGATGAGTTTTACTCCTCGCTGGAAAGCCAAAAGATCGATCTAAAGGCTTTCGCCCAGGAGCGGGAAGCGCTGAAGAAGCTGTCGAACGTCAAGACGGACCACGCCAAGCGTATCGAGGAGCTGACGAAGGCACAGCTGGAGGATCGCAAGAGGGCGGAGCTGATCACGCGCAATCAGGACCTGGTCGATAAGGCGCTACTCGCGGTGCAGAGTGCGCTGGCAGCACAGATGTCGTGGACCGACATACAGGATCTGGTGAAGGCGGCCCAGGCAAACAAGGATCCGGTGGCGTCCTGCATTCGGCAGCTGAAGCTCGAGATTAACCACATCTCGCTGCACCTTACCGATCCGTACGCGTCGCTGGACGAGCAGGCTAGCGACGAGGAGGAGGAGGAGGACAGCGAGCGGGAAGACGATGAGGCAAAGCTGGTGCCGATGGTTGTCGATGTTGATCTGGCCCTATCGGCGTTTGCCAATGCGAGACGGTACTACGACCAGCGCCGCTTTGCGGCTCGCAAGGAACAGAAAACGATCGAGTCCAGCTCGAAGGCGTTGAAAAACGCGGAACGCAAAACGATACAGACGCTGAAGGACGTTCGCACGCAGACGACCATATCGAAGGTGCGCAAGGTGTACTGGTTCGAGAAGTTCTACTGGTTTGTCAGCTCGGAAAACTACCTGGTGATCGGCGGGCGGGACCAGCAGCAGAACGAGCTGATTGTGAAGCGATACATGCGGCCGACCGACATCTACGTGCATGCCGAAATTCAGGGCGCATCGAGCGTTATAATCAAAAACCCGGCCGGGGGCGAGATTCCGCCGAAAACGCTGCTCGAGGCAGGCACTATGGCCATCTCGTACAGTGTGGCCTGGGACGCGAAGGTGGTGACGAGTGCGTACTGGGTGCACAGCGAGCAGGTGAGCAAGACGGCCCCGACTGGAGAATATCTGACGACCGGTAGCTTTATGATACGGGGGCGCAAAAACTTCCTACCCCCATGCCATTTGGTGTTGGGCCTGTCGTTTCTGTTTAAGCTCGAGGACAGCTCGGTCGAGCGGCATCGGGGTGAGCGGCGGGTGCGCACATTTGACGACGAATCGGTCATTAGCAAGGATGAGGTACGGTCGGAAATATCGGAGCAGGAGGCGGAGCAAGAGATCAAGCTAGAGGATGATGAATCGGATCAGGATGATGAGCAAGAACCGTCCCAATCGCAGACCGAACCGAAGCAAGAGGCAGACACTCTGCCCGGGCAGGTTAACAAGCTGTCCATCGCAAAGAAAGAAAAGCCAGTGGAAAAGAGCTCGAGCGAGCCATTGCCAGAGCCGGCGGAGGAAGAGGAAGATAACGATTTGCCCCAGTTCCCGGACACACACATCAAGGTAGAGCATGACACTGGCAAGGTGTCGGTGCGGGCGGATCCCATGCTGCAGCGGCTAACGTCCGAGCCGGACCCGGACTCGGTGATTTTCCTCGGCGACGACAAGCCGTACATAATTCAACCGTCGGCACCGCGCAAAAAGCAGATCTCGAAGAGCAAGCAAAAGGCAAAGGACCAGAAAGAGAAAGAGCAGAAGGCGAAGGAAAAACAGGCCGCTCCCGCGAAAGCAGCAGAGGAGCAGCAGAAGCCCGGCCAGCTGAAGCGTGGCCAGAAGGCAAAGATGCGTAAAATCAAGGAAAAGTATAAGGACCAGGACGACGACGATCGGAAGCTGATAATGGAGATCCTGAAGTCGGCCGGCAATCGCAAGCAGGACGAGGGCACGAAGGACGACGCCGATCAGCGGCAGGACGGGGCGGGCGGTGGTAAGGGTGGCGGTGGCGTGGGCAAGCGTACGCCCCGCTTGAAGCCGGGCGAGTTCGAGGAGCTGGGTGACGATACGCCGGCCGCGGCCGATTTGGACATGCTCGATACGCTGACCGGGCAGCCGGTGGAGGAGGACGAGCTGCTGTTCGCCATTCCGGTGGTAGCGCCGTACCAGTCGCTGCACAACTACAAGTACAAGGTGAAGCTAACGCCCGGTACCGGCAAGCGGGGCAAGGCAAGTAAGATGGCGTTGCAAATATTCCTGAAGGACAAGCAGTGTACGGCTCGGGAGAAGGATCTGCTGAAAGCGGTAAAGGACGAGGTGCTGGCTAGAAATATCCCGGGCAAGGTGAAACTGTCTGCGCCCCAGATGCAGAAGGCGGTCCGGAAATAGGCGGCACGGGGTGGGAAGGATAGGGGTTGGTATCGTTACGTTTCGCTCAATAAAATGTTACTCTTTCAGTGCAAAATTATGAGAATGATGAGGTTCATTCGTGAAAAGAAAAGCATTGTGAAACATATTTGCAACAGCTGCTTTAAAAATGTAAGTGATATTTAATGCAATGCTTCAATCAGAATGGTTTATGTCCTCAGCGAAACATTTTTGGTCCAATGTACGTGCACCATCCTCGAAACTGTCCTACTGTTATACTGCAAACGCACACTCGTGCAAATTCTCTCGCATATTCTCTCATCGACAAATTTCCTCTCCCGCTCGCGATGTGTTATCCTTTGCGAGCGGACAACAACAGTTTCCGCTGTGTGGAAACGAAAACACCTTCATAATGCAGGGTTCGTCGCTTAGTGTATAACAGATTTGTTGCAATATTTTGACACTGCTACGGACAATAGAGTTTAAACAACTTACAAAATACGTGCCAATTTGTACAAACCTTCAAAGGAATAAATATAAAGCATTAAAATATAAAGAACTGCGCAGGAGATCGGCTCACAGTGCCATTCAATCGATAATTGATTTTAAATGTTTAGAGAAAATGTGCCTACCACCCCTGCCCGCATTTGTGCTGGTAGAGGCATGCCAATTTTCGCTGAGACAGAGCGAGCGAGTTCCCTTGCAAGTGGTTTGCGTGTACTGCCACAAACCAATCCCTGCCCGAGCGTGTACGACCACACAGGGATATTCGCTTTGGTGGTGATACGCGCAGCGTGTGTGTACACACAGTGTCGAAATACGTTCAGGAACTGTATAAACTGTAAAAGCGACCCGATAAAAGAACTGATGCAGCACAAACGCTGACAAAGGGTATTGGCTAGTGATAAAAGAAAGTAAGAGCATAACGGAAGGATGGCTTTGTGAAGCGACACGCTTGCTTTGTCATAACACGACAGGCACGGTCCTTGCTGCGATGGGCGTTCCGTCGTGTGTAGCAAAAGTGATGGAAATCGTATCCATTCCTAGCGTTTGATGTGTTTTTTGTGTGTGTGTGTGTGTCCCCAAGTGTGCTGTACATTTACCCGTGTCCGTGCTGCGAAACTAGCCCTTTGGAGGTTGGATGGTTTAGTTCGACGTCAGAAACCCCTATGCAAAGGGAACAACCCTTCTCTGGGTGGGTGTTTCGAGGCGCACCAAAGAGCGCCTGACAGTGAACTTGGTGGTGCCGTGGTTAGGTTTCTTGCAGCTTGCTCAGCTACCGCAAAAAGGAAAATCATGTCGCCCCTGGACGGCAAACGGGGAGCATAACGCGTATTGCGAACCGTTCGAAAACCCGTACGCCCGCCGTACCACCATAATGGTGCCCCAGAAAATGTCAAAATTTTCATACATAAAATATCGATCGCGAACCGTTTGCATGTGTTGTTGAAGGCTCGGATATACGCTCGTCCTGCACCGTCGCCCGTGCGCCGCGCCTCCATCATGGTCGTCGTCTCCGTGTTGACGGCAGCGAGAGAAAAACCCATGCGCACACAGTCGGGAACGACAACAGAACACACACACCAGCAAACATCGACAGCAGCAGCAGCAGCAACAGCAGTGGTGTGTGCCCGTCCAGCAAACAAAACGTCAGTAGACAAGGACGAGGTGAAACTGCAACCGTTCGTAGTTGGAAGGAATTGGTCGCACGGTGGTGGTTGTTACGGGCGGTAGAAAATGAACGAATGTTCAAGCGTTGCTGGATTTAAGAAAAAGTTCGATTTTTAAAGGTCATATTTTGAAACGTAGAACAAATCGTTGCCACTTACCCATTTTAGTACACGTCCCTCTGTGTGTGTGTGTGTGTGTGTCCGCTGCTGTCTGCGAGGATTTGCCATATTCAGTTACTCACGCGAAAACAATATCCTGGAAGATTTATTGCGGCGTTGGCAACGCCAATGAACCCATCAAACGGGATGTAAATTACCGAACACTACCACACCGATGTCTCCGAATACCACGGGGCACCGAACGGGTCTACCACTACCAGTGTGCAGTGTTTCGGAAAACCAAGAAAAAAATCGCACACACACATACACGCCCGCATGTACACGGTGTGTGCCGGTGTGTGCGTGCTAAACAAACCTTCCAAATTTACCTGCAATACCAACCAAAGCGAATACAGGCATATACCGTCGTCCGTCGCCAACGTTGATGTCGTCGATGACAACAGGCGCTCCCCGATGTCCGAAGTGTCTGAAGTGAGGCAAACTGAAGCGGAAAGCCACCATTATTCGACGGTGTTGCGAGAAAAACGACGAAAACAGCGGAACGGGTACCACAGAAAACCTCGCAGAGGGTGTATGTGGTGGAAAAGTGCACACAACAATCGCAATAAATCTTGAAGGCAAATGGAAAACATCCTGAAGCTCGAATCGTAACGCCACCGCCGCACAAAATGCATCGTTTGGTGAGAGGGCGTTTTTGTGTAGTTCTCCGCTTGGGATTATTTGCAAATGGCGAGTGAATGTGGCGAGGTAGTGGGGATTTTGTCGCAGCTTCCAATAGTGTACAAAAAAGGGAAATTGACTGTTGAATATTTCATAACCTCGTTTCTAAGCGCCTCGTCAGGGAAGCTGTGAATGTGATGCTAATCGCCTCCCCCCCCCCTTTTGCAGGCAATCGAAAACGGACTGGTCACGGTAGCAGTGCGTGTGCGTTGTTCTCTTCGCGAGTGTTTTAACGCGATGGAGACGCCCGGTCGTGCACGAACGATTGCTTGGCCGGTCGCGTGGGCAATATATGTATGTTCACACCGTATTACGATGGTGTGCACACTATGAGTTTGATAAAAGAAGCAGGCACATGATGGGATTTGATGGGATAAGCGGGTGCATTTTTCGTTGATTTAATATTATTTTAAATTAATAAATGTATATTTTTTTACAGCATCTGAAACAGTGAAACAGTGGTACGGTATGGCACCGGTTGCTGCCATCAAATAAAAGTTCTCGTTGCAAGCAAAACGTGTTCCAAGCAGGCGGGGAAAAATGTGTTCAAGCGAGCGGCGCAGTGGGTTTAGAGCATTCGGAAGTGCGTCTGTGTGCGGGGCTGCTTAAATCGTGAAGGATAAATATGAGGTTGATGGTGGTGATGGTGATGGTAGTGTGTTTCGTGAGTGATCATTGTGCACGTCGCTAGGACCGTTGGATTAAAGCGCAGAGGGGCGTACCGCTTCTTTCGAGAGCCGCCTTACCGTAGTGCCAATGCCGGTGGGAAATGTTTCATACTATCACAGAAGAAAGTATTCCCCTCAGGCTCCACCGGATCACCAGTGAGTATTAGTAGTAGGAGTTTTAATTTAATCATTTCCTGTTGGTTTGTTTTGAAACTGTACTGCATGCTTCATGGCTTCATTTGTAGCCTTAATGTTATAAATTGCTCCTTCTGAGAGTGTTTATCCCTTCCAAGAATATTTCCTCCCATTCGCAGTGTCACGTTTCGGCATGGCGCGTGGCAAGCATTTGTTGCGCCCTCGTTTGAATGTCCTTCCCAAACAAATGACCTCCAGCACCTGCCATTACTTATTTATGCACTGTGTTTTATTTGCCGCTCCGCCTCCCCCGTTTCGACCAACAGGTCCCCCCAGACCGACGTTCCTCGAACCATAGGCTCCTGAGCTGCGGCCTTCGGGCCTCAAGTGCTTTGAAAGTCAAATTATACAGACCATCCAAATCATGATTGATGAATGACAAAAAAAAAACAAGCTGCCCACCGTTTCTTGCCTTGTAGCGTTCTGTGCCGACCGGTTCAAAAAAAAAACCTTGGACGGGCATGTGAGTGGAAATTGGTGATTTATTTATCAGTGCGGGATTGAAACTGGAAAGCCGGCGGGAAACGTATACCGCTTACCGCAATTATTACGAGTAGCAACTCATCATTCGTCGGTTCGTTGGAGTTTTACAAAAACGAAGGATCACTGGCAAACGAAACACCGTTTTGTGTTTGTGTGTTCACCCGGCCCGATCCCTACCCCGTCTGCAAACGGGTGCAAAAGAAACGAAAAAGTAAAAAAAAACAAACACATTTTTAATGAAATGTGGCTTTGCACTCGAACAGTTCAATAGTCCGTGCGGAGCGGCGAGTTAACTGTGGCGGGAGCGTTTTATGGTTCTGCCATTATTTCTGCTGCTGCTGCTGCTGTTGCTGGCGGCACCGGGCGAACCGTGAAATATGTTGTTATCTTCGCAGTAATGCTCGTGTGTTGTGCTCTTTGGTGCTCCCTTTCCTGTACGGTGTGTGGGTGCTTATTCGGTCGTTTATTTCTTCATTGCTCAGCGTGTCCATGCCACTGTATGCCGCTGACATGCAGCCATAATTAATTGCCGGGGCCGGGGATTCGTTCCGCATGTGGCATGGCATGGCATGCCGGGCTGGAGGTTCCGAATTTTAATCCCCGTCACACAGTGCAGTTGGTTCCTGCTAATGTTGCTGATATGTCAACTTTTCACGGTATGCGTCTGACAATGGGGGTAGAATTTACAGCACAGTAAACCAGCCAGACGTTCCGTACAGTGATGGTATGATACATTTCAAAACAAGCTTCACAATTCCACCTAAACTCGAAAGCTTTCAAGCAGCGCTGGCTAAAAGTGATTCGCCGCCGTGACCCGCGCACGTTGCTCCATGGCCAACTAGTCGTCGATTCGTCGAACTGCACCGCTCGAAGGGTACACGACGCTTCGCCCAATGTTCGCTTCCACGCAAAAGCTTGCGCGCACGGGTGGGTCGAGCGTTTGTTTGCTGTGCTTTATGCCGCAAGGACAAACAATGTTTTTGTTTCCTGCGCAAATGCGTTGTCATCCGGAAGGGAGTGTGTTTTTTTTCTTCTTCTGTTGTTGCCGTACATAACCTCACCACACAGCATGGGCCGTTGGGTGGGTTAGAAAATAATTCCTTATTACTCGTTGCGAAGGTTGCCCTCAGCTCCTTCCAGTAGAGCCTTTCTACTACACGGAAGTTGTGCACACACACACACACACACACACACACACACACACACACACACACACACACACACACACACACACACTCATGATTAACGAGCGGGTCGCAAAAGCAATAGCTTTAAGTGGCACACGATGACGAACCGAAATTCGCTGGCACGGTTGTTGTGCTCCCTGGCGTGATGGCGTGATTAGTACGTGTACCGAGGGGCAACCCCGATCTGGGTCGTTATCGGCGCGCTCGGTCGCAGCAGTTTTGCTGCTGGCTAACTTGGCCACACTTTCCCCTCTGGTGCCCCTCTCTTTCTCTCTGTGTGTGTGTGTGCAGTTTGGTAAATGATGACTTTTCTTTCTGCTCGTTAAAGCGCTCGGCAGCTCGGTGGTGCGCACGTACACATCGATCTGGGGGGCGGGGGGATCGAGTGGGTGGTGGACGCGTGCGTGCGATGCCGAGGGTGGAATTTCATTTGCATGGAATGTATTTATGTAAATATCTGTAAACAACGCATTCCTGCCATTGTGTAATCGAAATGTGCGCCTCCGGGCACGCCATGTTGTACGCCCGGTGTGTGCGTGTTTGAGTTGCACACGGGCGCGCGGACGCTCTCGCGTTATGATGAATGTTTTGCAGAAGTTTAAGGTGAAGGTTGCACAAAGTGGAGCGAAGCTTTAAGCGTTGATCAATGCGGGAGAAGCTTAACAGTTTAGTAGTTTGGAGTTGCATAAAAATGGTGTACAAAGATAGCTCGAACCAAGCGGTTTTTGTTGTTAATTATGGTTAAAAACGGGCACCTCTCTTACGGCGTTTAACAATGTCTCATTAAGCGATTGCCGTGTTGATGGGTTGTTTTTCCATGCACGAAAACAACCAAACACACACGTTGACCCACATACACACTAGCGAGTACACTGCCTACCTTCCGCCAGCCCGGCGGAGGGCGCAGATTTTGTCCTTCGTAATCCGTCGCATATTAACTTTTGGATAACTTTCCCCCCCCCCCCCCCCTCAAAGCTGCAGTCGAGCAGCGGCGTCCTTCGCTCGCTTTATCATCGTTGTTTCCTATTTTTTTTTATTGCCCTCCATTGGGAAAACAGACAGCAGGAGCAGCTGGGTCAGAGGTACGGGGTGAGCTTAAGCGGCAGCATACGGTACCGGGGCGGTGGTGTAAGTATGTGTTTGATTTATGCTGAGCTCTTTGGAGGCTGTGCGCGGCTGCAGGCTGCCGGCTGGACTCGTGCTGCAGCTTGTTCGGTGCAGGCTTGGGCCGAAGTTTTAAAGACCCTTACATACACACACATATACACATACACACACAAAACAACTGCCGATACTCTTGTACCAGCGGAAGTGGCGGCCGAGACGCAAACTCTTCGGGTTGAAGGGAGGAGCTCGTGTGTGAGGGTTTGGGGATACCGTAGGCTACCGTAAAGGGGTTTATTATGCATGAAAATGTCCCTGGGACTCTCGTAAACATGGGCCATGGTGGGGAAGAATGGAGAAACAGTGTGCTGATTCAGTTGGACCATAATTTATGCACCAGTCTCCTTTTTCCCCCGTACCACCTCCCCTCGTTCAGTGTGTTACAGTTCCCAGAAGATCGGAATACATGTATACTGCCCGTGGTATAATGCCCCGTGTGTGTGTGTGTGTGTGTGGGGTGTTTTTTGTGTCCATCTTCTCCAACCCACTCTAACATCCACTCTACACCCCCCCAAGCTTTCTCATCAACCGACACCGAGCTGCCGTTGCAGCTAAAGTGCTTTTCCATTCCCGATGCTGCAACAGCGTGTCAGCTGTTTCGGTGCAGCAGCAGCGGTGGAAAATGTAGAAAAGCTGCTCAGCACGGATGAGTCATTGTCCTATTTTGTGTTGGTTGTTAAATTGGTCGTGAATGTGTGTGTGTGTGTGTTTTTTTTATTCTGGGGAACCTATGAAACGGGGGAGCGATGGCGGGATATGGCGCACGATGGTAGCAGGTCTTTTGACGGCAATCACACCATGAGTGGGGCACATTTCTTTGATGTTCCGGAGTGTGTTTATCAGCAAGGGAGCAGTCATGTTGGGCAAAGAAAGAAAAAAGAAAAAAGAAAAACACACACATACACACACACACACACACACACACACACACACACACACACATTTTAGCCGGGAAATCTCTCGAAGCAGCTCGAAACTCGAAAACCATCATCTGCGGGCGTGTTTTAGGAAGTCATTTGGAAGTCGTCATTTTCGGGTCATTGTGAGATGAAGCTCGTGGACGTGTTTCTTTGCATGAAAGGTATGATCAGCCCTGGGATACATTATCTTTTATGAAATTGAATTCAGGGGTTCATATTTTGCTTGGTAATGATGCAGGCAATTGTGTGTGCTGCTGGTGCATTGGCAGCAGCTGAAGGCGTTTTTTTTTATTTGAATTCATTTGATTTGAATTACAGTATGACCTCACTGGTTGGCAGAAGATAGCGAGACGACCAGTGGATTCTCACTCATTCGTTCGGTTGTTGATGATAGACCGCGAGTGTGATGAGCGAAAATGATACTGAAAAATATTGCACTGAAAGCTGCTATGAAGAAGTTTATTGCAAGGGCTATGCTTCATAGCTCAATAGCATGCCGCTGTATCTTTCTGTCAAAGCTACCTTGTTGATTGCCTTGAAAGTGCCAACTACTGGAAAACCTACAACCAGTGCTGCAAAATGTCACTATCAATGTCTTAAAAAATTCTGATTGAAACAAAATCCATATCAGCATCACGTACTCAATTGTGATAATCAGAGGTGATACTAAGAACGATTGGTGTGACTAATACATGCTCATGACATGTTTGCGACCATCGCTTGGTCAGTCACTATATCACGATCTTTTTGCTGTGATTAATTTTGCAAAATATCACTGACATAGTCATGACAAATTCTCGTTGAAACAAAATCATCTCAGCATCACTAGCTTTACTGCGAAGATCAGAGATGAGCCTCAAACAGTTGGTGCGACCATCGCATGCTTGGTGACATTGTGTGCAACCAACTCGTGTTCAATCACTTGGCCGCGACATTTTCAGTCGGTGATCATCGCGATGGTCACGGGAGATATGCATTGCGTGCGAGTGGTTCCAAGACACAAAATGAGCATGTTTTCTCGCTTTGTTTGACCCGACAGATAATTAAAATAGATAGAGGGAGAAAGCATGCTTATTTTGTTGCTAGAGCCCACGCGCCAAGTATATTCCAAGAATGTCGCGATTATCGCCGACAACAATGTCGTGACCAAGTGAGTGATCAAAAGTTGGGTGCTAAACTAAATGTCACCAAACATGTGAATGAATCTCCAACTGTCTCAGTATAGTCACTGATCATCTTAGTTGTGTAGGTGATCTGATTTGAGCTTCGTTTCAGTCATGAGTGTTGATGATTGAAACAGTGGCATTTGGCAGCACTGTTCACAGCCAGAAAAAAATCATGATAATGCTTGCGCCGGCATTAAGCTAAGCTTGTCAGTCAGAGTATCGCGTTGGACTCAGGAATTCACATGTCGTGTTCAGCATGTCATGGCGCACTTTTATTGACTATCAGCAATGAGCATCAAGCTACCACGGATATGTTCATTGTTTTCGTTGGTGAAAATCTCGTGATACTCATGACATTTTGCAGCACTGCCTACAACCAGTGAGGTTATACTGTATTATGCAAAAATAATCATTAATACTGAACTGAGCTGGGGAAGAGGGTTTGGAGCGAACAACTACACAACTGGAGCGTGCCACCACCAGCTGAAATACGCAAGTTCCGTAATATCAAAGTCCCGTCAATGAAACACGATAGAGCCAAACATCCATGGCAATTGAAAAAAATCCCTTAATAAGATACAGGATGATGAAGCCGCTATGGGTGGGAATTGAACCGAGACCTGTGTTTATAGAGGCCATCCTTTTAACCATTAGACTATGCAGACACCCCATCACAATGCCGATCAAATCCAATATGTAGCTTGTGCGCTCCAGTCCATTTGGTTTTCTGTCCATTATTTTCATTTTGTAACATATTATATTATTTTTTTTTGTAATTTGAGACATTTTTTGTTTTGCCTGTCTTTACCCAACCAACACAATCTAACCATTTATCGATCTTTCTCCCATCATCGAACAAATGTAGGTCACGAATATTTTTCGGAGATTACGCACGCCCCGACGGTGGCAGTGAACGGAGCCGCTCGAATGGTAGCATCTCCTCGGTCGCCACAACTCAATCGTCCTCGTCGTGCGTAAGTGTGCATAGCAGTGCGGCCTCGTTGGCCGATGCAGCGAACGCCAATCTGTTGGCGGTGGTGAGCGCACCGCAGGGTGTCGAAAGCGACTCGAGTCCCGTGCCAAAATGTGTCGATAGTGCTGGCAGTTGTGGTGGTGGTGGCGGTATCGGTACAACAACAACGACGACAACAACAACAACATCCTCCGGGTCCAATTGCTGTGTCCGTGCGGCGGCGGCGGCAGGTGAGAGTGGCAGTGTCGGTGCGTCGCAACAGGTGCCGTCGAGCCGGACGTGTGCCAGTGAAAGTGCCACCGGGTACGAGGGTCAGCGGGGTACTGTAGTGCGGGCCGGTGGGTCTTACCATAGCGGTGGCGGCAGTATTGGCGTTGTAAATAGTGGCAACATTAGTGGCAGCGGTCAGCAACGGCGAGTTGCGGGCGGGGCCAATAGTAGCAACAGCAGTGGTGGTGGCGGCAGTGTAAACAACACCAATAAAAGCAAGGATCAAGCGAATGGACAGTTGCTGCTGTCTCCGGCAGGCGCTGGCACAACGTCTTCCGCCACGAGTCGGTCAGCACCGTTGCAACCGGTCAAGTCTGCATCGTTTGCCGTAGCTGGTTCTGGGCTGCTGGCTGGTGGAAGCTTAGCGCCAGGCGGTACCAGCTACAGCCAGGTCAGCTCGTCTGCATTTGGCACCAGCCGTCTTGGCAGCAATGAGGAACAACGATCACATCTTTCACCAGGTAAATATTGCATCCTTTCAATGTAATGTTGTGTCAAAATTAGGAGGAATTATTTTGATAAAATGTTAATTATTTCCTAAAGGTTTCAGTAGGTGAAACTACACATAAAGGCTCGTCGAACGCATGCTTCAGCATGGTTCGTTGGAGTTATTAGCTGTATCGTTTACTGATTGTGCAATGGAACGTGTCTGGTTAATGTGTGAACCTAGTATTGATTGGCACCTCTGACTCCATTATCACCCTCTCTGTTTCCCTCGCTCTCTTTCGACGTATTCAACCGCCGACCTATTATTACCTTGCGTTAATTGCTAAATTGAAAAACATGATACCACCCGTTGATGAGACTGCCAGTAGCGTCCAGCAATCACGTGACGCCATTCATTATACTCGCTTGGTTCCGGTGCAGCCGCGCTAAATTCACGCGAAACTATGCTGATTCGCAAGTGTAAATCATTGTCAACTAATTTGATCGATATGATTTCCCACGGGCACCCCACGAGGCGCTCGTGTTTGGGAAATTAACAATGAAAAGCAAACCGTGGTGCACCTGGTGTGGCGCCTGGATTCGGGGAAAGGGCGTCAGACGAACAGTAGGTAACGTTCCATCCTAACCGGCACACAAAAGCAAACAATTACGCCTTGCTTTAACGGAACGGGACAGACAGGTGGTGCAGCTTAATCATCACACTGTTGCTCGTTACAATTACGGTGTGTGTATTGGAGAGCGTTTACACGGAGCATGATGCGCGTTGTGGCGCTTTGACCGTACCGACCATTGCTGTGCAGGGGCGCGTGTTAATTGAAGGTAAATCTTGATCCGTTAGTTACTGCTACTAGCAGCTAGCAGTGGGGGGAAGATATCCATTACTCTAACGCATGATTGACGTGGATGTAGCTTTCTTGGTAGCTTGAGGTATTAACCTCATCTATTGCTTACCCGGCTAGTGGTGTAATTAAGATGTATTCTGCTCTAAATTTTGGGAATTTCACTAGAATCGCTTGGCAACACTTGGCCGTACCGGTACCAGTACAATCCATGCATGCGGCAGAGGAATCGATTTTCTAGGAAGATTGCATAGCTCTAGGCGGTTTGCTCGGCACTTTATTAAGTTTTGATAGTATCGTTGTTAAATTTGCCCGAATGTATGCAACCGGCATGCCTGGAAAACCTACCCCTCCTAAACTCAATGTAATCTGATTGATGAAATCGCCACGTCGGCAGGATTGTTAACCGAATGCTTTGCCAGCTTTCATACTTTGTAGTTAGAGGTATGATACGGTTACATAGAAACTTTCTTGTACCAATCGTACACTTGAACAATGCACCCAGCCGTTGGGATGGTAGTTTAACCTTACTAATTCCTTTGGTGGTTTCGAGTTCATTGCTCCCCTTCACATCCAACGTGTACCATAGCCGTGGAACGTTGCGTCTCCAGTTAATGCAACCGAAGCAGCAGTAAGTGAGCTAACGAATGAACTTTTAAGCTATTGCTCTGCACTCCCTACGAGGGAATGAAGGAGAAGGAGGGATAAAATGTGAGCATTAAAATTGGCCCTCCTCAATGCCGAAACGGGAAGCGGTTTTGGTGGTGGCGAAAAACAAAGAAAGAAATGCAATTTATGAGTTCAGCGAACGACTGCTGCTTTAGCGCAAAAAGGGCTGCTCGTACACACACACACGTTCGACACTGTAACCCACGAGGGCACTGTAGCTCTCGGTGGACGATAGCAGCTAGTGGCGCCTGGGTACACTGTGGTGGTGGTGGTGGATTGGAAATTCATTTCCCAAATTGAGGACAACCGTCGACCACGACCACAACGACGGCGATGGCTGTGAGCTGCTGACGTATGGATGGGATGTGACTTGCATCTTCAACTGCGTACGCTGCGAAACACAGGGAGGAAGGGTGGAGCATGGGTGTGGATTGGGGAAGAGTGTAGCTATCGCAGGCGAGAGCGGAACCGGCATTCCGCTCGGTTTGGCTTCACCAGTCGGCGGTGTTCCATTTTCTTGCACGACCCTCGGTTTTCTTGACTTTGTCGCATAAATATGTGCCCCTCCCGCGGGCCATGTGTCCGTGGGAGCCGTGCGTCTTTGCCACTGTGCCACAGTTGGTGCGTCGACTGGATTACGTTACGGCAAATGTCGGTTCGAATTTCGAGTGCGCGCGCGTTCGGGACACGGCGTTGACGCGCGCGAACCGAGAAGCCAAATGTGAAATTAAATAACCCAGCACCGCAGCTGTGTGTGTTGCTGCGACAGTGGCACCGGCTTGTTTACGTACCGTTTCGACTGGATAGTCCGGGGGACAGTGAAGAACAAGAAAAGAAGCACACACACGCACAGAACATCAGCAAACGCAGTACGAATTGTATAACTTCAGGCGTAGCGCCAGTGGGAAGCATTTCGTAAATGCGTTCGCATACGCCTGGTATTATGCAACGTTCATAGCACAAGTAAGCTTATTGCCGTTTTGCTTACTGCTGGTTGCGTGTCCCCAGAACAAGCCTTGTCACCAGAGAACGCACCACTTTCGGCCTATGTTGTTTGCCGTTCAGTTCGGGTTCGGTAGGAAAAGCAAAATTAACCGTGTATCGACATTGTTCCGTTCTGTTAATGCTGTTGAATGAATCCATAGGCACCATGTGCTGATGGTGGTGAGTACGCATACGTCAAGAAGGTAGAGAAAGAGAGAAAACAGGCACACACACACACACACGCTAAACCACGGTCTGTGCAAACACTTGATTTGGATTTCGAAGAATGTGTTTTGCGTTTAGGGAAAGAGAGATTGGATGGGAAAATGAATAGCGCAGGTATTTGTTCCGCGTTTGTTTTCCCCTCATGTGCCCCTCCACATGTGCCACTGTAAGTGCCTGCTGCTGCTGCTGCTCGAGAACACGGTAAATGAATGTATGCTACATCTGCACGCGTTGGTAAACATACTTTACCGTACTCCGTACGCAGGGCGAACGAAGTTGTTTCATTTCGTTTTCAATTGAGTTAAAGAGTTTTACGCGTTTTTTCTGTTTCTTGTGCCCACCCACTCTTTGCTTGTTTTCCGCTGATTGGTGGGCGAATTTTTGCCTCCTTCCGTCTTCATCTTTTCATTTCTTTTTGGTGAATTATTTTGCCATTTTCCTGTTTTTGTGCGTGTTTGTGCCTGTCAATAAGATGCAAATGCTGTGCGCTCGAACACCTTGAACGTTAAACAGTTCGTTTAAACGATGATAGCTCCATCAATAATGGTTGCGAACCACGATGGAACGGCATGGTGGAAAGGGCTGCTAAAATATTCATTTTCCTCTTCAACCAAAGTCAACCGAAGTGAAAAGTGAAAGCCAAAAGGTAGACGCGGACGCTTTTTGCGGGGGGGGGGCTCTGCGTTTGTTGCTGCATTATTAACACCTTAATGTTATGAAATCCAGTATCGAGCAGTTTTGAATGGTCGTTTGTAGTAGGGTGTGTGTGTGTTTTTTTTAATTTGTTCGTTACACATTTGTAGCGCACAAACGTCACAAAGCCTAACAGCTCTACAGTGGGGCAGTGGGTAAATGAAAAAAAAAATAAATAAATAAAATAAAAACGCAACACAGCAGCAGCAGCAGCAACTTCCGAAACAAATTTTCCATTTGGCCTTCCTGCTATGCGAGGCCAGAGGTCCCGGCGCGAAACCGGGAATCCGGTTTCGATCGTTTTCTAGCAGCTAAACACTTTGTTTAAAACAAAACAGAACCAAAAAAAAAAAAAAAGGTTCTATGGTGAAGTTCACTACGCTAAAGTTCTCCACTGCACGACAGGTTTTGATTTATTTTCCACGGCACGGTGGTGTGTTCGCTTGGTGTACACTCGGCAAATGCTCCTTCGTGCTCGATGTCGTTTTTCCCTCTCTGTATTTTATTTTCCCGTCCATATCTGGAATCTCTGCAAAGAACTCCCCCCCCTCTCCCCGCCCTCCTGAAGGATGGGGTTCTGGTCGCGAAATGGAACAATAAAATGAATGACGACAATCCGGGCCGAAGCGATTTTCTATAAAGTTTAAGAACTGATTGCACCCGACAGTGTCGCGCGGAAAAAAAAAGCAGCGGACAGCAACGCGGGCCAAGGCAACGATGGCGATGCAGGGTTAGCGATCATTTCCGGATCATAAATTTTGTGCTTGCTCAGCAGCGGCCGGTTAGAATCCGAGGCCGTTTCATCGGAATCGGGAAAGGCCGAAGTGCGAAGAGCGGCCGACCGACGAGAGGGCAAGAAATGTTGGGCTGGGCTGTTCGTTCCCGGGCTGTGGATGGTGGGGTTGAATTGTTATGTGCTAACGATGGTCTACTTTGATGTTACGCTGTGCGCTGTGTGTTGTTTATGCAGGCGTGTGATACGCAAAAAAACGGGGGGTTTTCACGAACGAAACAATCGCAAGGCAAACACTTTGTTTTACAAGCAAGTGGGCTAGGGCCCCAAGTGGGACCGAACGGTTAAATGTCCAGCTGGCAATGGAATGTTTTCGTTTGGGGTGGTGGGCTATAGTACGGTTACCTTAGCCGTAATTAGACCGTTTGTGCTAGGGGACGATCAACTGGTAGAAGAAACCAGGGCAGTTCCGGCTTTGATGGCGTTTGGCGATACGATTGAAGCCTTACGTAAATATGCTTTTGTTGAGCTCGCTTTGCGCAACATTACAAAGCGTTGTACAAAGGGTTTTACGTAAAAGGACATCGAATTCGTTGCTGAAGTTCATTAACGTCACATCGGCGTTATTTGTCTAGTAGATTGCATACCTTTAGGCGCTTTACTTTGCGAAACATGTTACGCAAGGCCGTTGGCAGTTGCATTTGAAGCTATTTTACTTCCTTTTTAGAAAATTTTTCTATTTCTTGTGAAAATGGCTTCCTTTATCACTGGGAAAAATCCATTTCCACTGACTGTATTTATAAGTGTTAGCGAAGAGTAATCGCACCAACCAACCACACGCTGTACATCCTTGTGCTGGAAAACTGTACGTAACCGTATCGTCCACCAGTCATCATAATTTAGCAGCAATGGTTATCGTTGAAATATAATACCCCACCAATGCACAACATAATAAATCTCCCTTACCACTTACCTTCCCTCCTCTCAAACAACCTGCCACTCGTACTCGTTGTGGTACAGGATTTTCAATCGCCTTTCAGGAACGAGTTTCGCTTCCCCACGGTTCACAGCGTCTGGTGAGGAGCGTTTAAGAGCATGTTGCCACCGGAGAGCACAGTACGCAACGTTTCTTTGCCGTCCCCGTCCCCGGCCTCTGCCGCTTTCTTTTCAACCTGGCGGCGGCTCCGGGAAACCGGGAGTGTAATTGAAACCGAACCGTGCATCAAGTGCGCACGGTGGTCGAAGTAAGCTTTGTGGTGGTGACGGTGGTGGCGATGGTGGTGGCGTAAACTTTCTCTGTACCGCGCCATTGTTTGTGCTGGGGAAATGTGCCGGAGTGTGCAACAAAGCTGGGGCAGCAGTTGGTTGAGAAATTTAAATTTTTGACACCGTACAAGACACAAAACCCGTGTCCGGAAACAGTCCGCCGGGAGAGAAAGAGAGAGAGAGAAAAAAAGCCGGAGAAAAGGTCGCGATACTTCTGCCGGTCTTCCGGTGTCCGGTGGGGAGAAATTAATTTGAATTTTGTGCCTCCGATAAGCGACTGGCCGCCGGATGTGTACGCCGCCGGGCTAACGGGCGCGAGCAAAACGGAAAAAGTAAAAAAAAAGCAAAACACAGTCACACACACACAGGCTCAGAAAAAGAATGTACAAAAAGAGCATAAGCAAAGTATTGATTTTCTAAAGCACCCATGAAGGAGCGGTCCGCTGGGAGTGTTCGCCCTGTTCCACCTGAACTACTCGAGCTCGAGAGTGCTGTGTGCGCTGGAGCAAGGCGCTCTTGCTAACAATGCGCCCAAAATTTGATAGCCCAAAGAATGCACCCACATGCACAATAGATCATTTCGCGAGTTTTTCTCCCCCCATCCCCCCTTCACTTGCAGCACCACCTTCGACAATGCACGATCGACCGAATGGACCGATCTTTAATCTCGCCCGGATGAATAATTTGTGAGCTGCTGGCCATAAATCTCTGCTTCTGCTTGTTCCCTGTTTGATACCTGGGTGTATATATATATGTGTGTGTGTGTGTGTGTGTGTGTGTGTGCGCACGTTCGGTTTCGGTTGCGGCCGTGCCTTGAGCAAATAATGGAAAGCGGAAGTGCATTCCCACGTCGGGTTGCGAGTCTCGCTGTGGCACACAAAAACGGCTATAGAAACACGGGCTCCCCTGTGCAACCAAGGCAAGTGTGTGTGTGTGTGCAAGCACGGCGGCGTATGTGCACCTTCGAGGTGGTGGACGATTTTCTTTCTTTTATTCGCGCGCGCACGCCCGAGCTGCGTGGTGGACCGGTTAACGGGGAAGGTAAAGAAACCCTGCTGGCTCTCCTGGCAACCCATGCAGCAGCCTCCGAACGCTTTCTATAGCCTCTTCGGGCAAGGACTCGGTGGTAAGAGTTTGTGCTCGAACAGGATACGCCAGGAGTCCTTTAAACATATCGTGCGCTGCACTGCTTTGTGAGTGTGTGTGTGTGTGTGTGCTGAATGGCGTACATGCAGCAACAAGGTAGCACCAGCAGCCAGGGTGAGGTTTGTAGTAAGTGTTGATGCTATTTGTTTGCACTCGGTATGTTTCGTTCGCGCTAGCCATAAGCACCACGCGTTGCAGGGTTGTGTGTGTGTGTGTGTGTGTGTGTGTGTGTAACTTATCAAATGAGATGATGTAGCTTTTTACGCCTGGTGTTTCTCCCCCGCCTTTCACTCTCCCGTGTAAGGAAGTTTTCCCATGTGCATTCGCGCGTGTAAACATGAGCAACGGTGGGAGTAAAAACGCCCGAGTGGTCGAGTTTTGCTGTTGCCATGTGCGGGCTTTTTGTCTTTTGTCAGCGCGCTATCAGGCCGGTGTAAGAGGTGTTTGCGAGATGGTTTCCCCACCCCACAGCATAACCGAAGAAACGACTGACGTCAAACCGATCTAGCGAGTTAGTGCTGCAGCTGAGTTTTGTAAAATACAAAACATTTTGAAAAGTGTGATCGTATGTATGTGTGTGAATAAGTATATGTTGTAAATAGCGGAAAACGCTGACAAACGTCATAATGAGCGAACAACAACACCAGCAACACGGAACTAGGTACAGCAGCAGCAGCAGTGCGGCAAAGGCCTTGAACTCTTGACACATTTCAATGTAAAAGACCCGGTGGCTGCCCGGTGGTTGGGTGGGTTGGCGGTACAGGTACGCTTATCTCGTAATGATGTACACTCCCCGGTACCCGTTGGTTTGAACTCTGGCTCCCCTTTTGTTTTACGTGCCCCCGGTTCCGGTGCGAAGGAAATCCGCGACGCGTGTACATTGCACCTTCGGGATGGAAGGGTTTGTTTCCATCCCCCCCCCCCACCTCCCCCGCTGGTAAGTTTGAAGTGGTTCTGTTTTTGAGCTTCGAGTTTCGCCACATGGAAGTATGGATGTGTCGGAGAGAGCACTTTTCACCCATATGGAGCAGGTTTCGCTTACCGAAAACCGGAGGTGAAGTCGTTGAAAGTTGGTCGTTTGTAATTTTTGGCCTAAAAAGGTGGAGTTTTTTGTTGTTGTTGCTGTTTTGTAACTCGATGGGGGAACGCAAACGGTTACATGCGTATCAGTGACACGTTGTGACAGTGGCTCCAAAAAAAAAACACTTGAGCTTATTTTCGGCAAATGGCTGAATGGGTTAAGTTGAAACTTGTTGAAGCACAAATTGAACCTCGACAACTGATACTATTCAGCAGCATTCTCTAAACCATTCTAATTGCTCTAGTTTGTACACGCACGCGTTTATTTACATTAAACGTAAATAACAGCCAAAGCGCTGCGTTGTGGGTTTGAGTTATCAAAGCATTGCATTAACGAAGTGCCAAACGAAAATATCCAATACCACCACAATCTCCATTAAAACCACCATCGCTGAGATAATTTATTGATTTTGCTGCTCATTTCCACCCCACCGCCACCCCGGCTTTGTGCTGCGTTGTGTGTTGAGCCATTTTTCAATGGCAGAAACTTGGGAGTGGGTATCTTGGGAGCATGATCATGTCCCTAGACCAAAGCGATCGGTAGCAACCATTGCGTCTGTCATAATTAATTTAGTTTATAATTGATGCAATCCAACGATGAGGCAAAAACAACGCACGCCAATCACCAGGGGCCAATGTGGACGGGGAGGACTCCGTCGGCTTCCAAGAAAGACTAAATTGGTACTCCTTGCGCGTGCCATGCGTATTCATCTGAGTACGACGATAACGACGATCGGACTACGAAAACGAGCCGAATGAATAATTAATACAGTTAATGCTCGAGATAAGTTTAGCTGCTGCTGCTGGTACGAATGGGCAAATGATGGTTGCGATGGATCTATATGTATATGTATATGGGTGCCGTACATGCCAATAAGAGCAAGCCTGAGGTACATCGTGTGTGTCTGTGTATGAAGACAGGGCAATGCAAATGGATACGTGCGTTACGTGCGTACTACTACGTATCGTTGCGGAGTCGGAAGGAAGTGAAACTTTCACCACTCAGATGGCTCAGATGGAGATCAATAATTCCAAGTGTCCAGTAGGCAGCGAGCGAACGAAACGAGTAGCTAGGTGGGTGTCTGAGTGCGTGTGAGTGGTCGGTGAAGAAGGGTGCAAAAAGGATGGTGGTAACGATGGACTGGCGCTGGTACGGCGCAGCATCATTACATTGGCCCACACAGCCCATCTCCATTTATTGTATCATAATTGCTTCCCTTGTTTTCCACAAGCCACGAGCGACTGACGTAATTTGCTTATGCAAATAACCGGCTATTATTGAGCAGCACAGCAAGGGAAAGGATTTTACTGGGAAAAGAAGACGAAGAAGACTCCCCATTGACGTCGGAGCAAAAGGGTTGCCCCGACCGGGCTTTATACATCGTCCGATAATTAATAGCCTTTCAAAGGCTCGGAAGCTGTTCGGTCCTGCAGCAAACAAGCGTCGTTATTGTTAACGCCATGCTCTAATAGAGCTTTATTGTTGCGTACTAGAGTTGCGTGATTGTTAAAACGCTTAAGAATCTAACGGCTAGCTATAAACTTACATCTCTTACACTTACATAAAGAATACTGGGTCCTGTGGTACTGAAACTGCTGCAATTTCTTTCGATTAAAGTGTCATGAAGTGTGTCCTGCTAGTGTGTGACGCTTGCCATGCGAGCAGCTGCATAAAAAAACGACACACGGCTGAACGGTTCTGCTCCGGTCGAAGACATCTCTCACCACGGGGCATTAGCCGCATGCACCGCATGTGTAACGTCG
This sequence comes from Anopheles coluzzii, assembly GCF_943734685.1. Taxonomy (NCBI): domain Eukaryota; kingdom Metazoa; phylum Arthropoda; class Insecta; order Diptera; family Culicidae; genus Anopheles; species Anopheles coluzzii. The sequence continues at coordinate 25,250,189 of NC_064670.1, read as the reverse complement.
GCGAAAGGACCTGGCTACACACGCGTCTGAGCTGAAATCTAATTCTCCATTTCACTTCCCCCCCCCCCCCCCTTTGCTGCCAATTTCCTAACCGTCGACATAAGGGCTTCGTTCTTCTTTGCCCGTTTGCTCTGGGCACATGGTCCCCTTGTGACAGTTCCCGGTACGCTTTCGGAGTCATACGGTGTCAGCCACTTCCAAGAAGGAGGGAGGGACAGGGGCGCCCAACTTTTGAAGCAACATTTTTGCGCTGTTCTTTGAAGCTGCTGACAATTTTCCCTGAGCTGGGTAGCAAATTTGGCTGGTGGAAATAGGACCGCAACCCTCTCTAGAGCCGCGTCCCGATTACCATAGTCGGCTGCTCGACATCGGTGTCATCGGTGATGGAAAATTCCTGGTCGCTGTGGGGGTACGGGACCGGGTGCGCCCACTGGCCGACCGTCGTTGTGACGGTGCGGTTTGACAGGCGGTCGGGTCCGATGCCATCGCTGGTGCTGCCCGTGCTGCTAACCCCATTGGCACTGATCCGATTCGCCACCGAGGCCGATGGTGGCGCCGAGCGCGATGATTTATGGCAGCAGCGTACAGCGGTACACCGGCCCGCACCACCGTCTCCAGTGTCGCCGCCGCCGCAGCAGCAGCAGATCCGCTGGCTGACCTTGCCGGCGAGCCGCTTCATCGAGGCGCGGAACCCATTGTGCCACCAGGCGTAAATGATTGGATTGAGCAGACTGTTGGCGAACCCGAGGATGGCGAGCGGGCTGGCGATGGCGAACTGCAGGCTGCGGCACAGCTCCTCGTTCGTGGCCGGGTCGCACCCGACGTACAGCAGGCTCGCGATGAAGTACGGCACCCACGTCACGACGAAGCTGCCCGTCGTGAACATCACGACTTTTATCGCCTTCCACTTGGTCGGGCTTTTGCTGGGTGCGGTTGTCGCCGCGGCTGTCGTCGTCATCGCGGTGCCCGCCGTGGCAGCGGTGCCGGGCCCGTTCAGTGCCTTCTGGGACTGCTTGGCCCGGGCGCCGCCGGCAGTGCAGCAGCGGGAGCGTAGGCAGAGACAGCGGCCGGTGGTAGCGCCCGCTAGCTCGTCCTCGCTCAAACCGTGCTCCGTGTCGGACTGGCGGTTGGCGCCTGATCGATTCGGTTCGGTTGGCGGGACGGCGATGGGCACGGGCGGTGTAATCGTGGCAGCGGCAGCAGCAGCAGCAGCACCACCGTTCGCGCTGCCACCCGTACCGCCGCGGAACAACCGGAGGTTGCCCGTCTGTACGCCGCGCAGCTCGCGCGATGCCTTCTTCAGCTGGTTGACGCGGCGCAGCGCCTTCTGCAGGATGATACCGTACAGGATGATGACGAGCAGCACGGGCAGAATGCCGACGACGGCCGTCAGGATCACCAGACCCGGCGGCGCGAGCCGGATAAACCAGCAGGTGCGGCCACCGTCCGTGTCGCCCCGCCAGCCGAGCGCGGGCAGAAAGCCGATGGTTGCGCCTGGAATGGGAACACAAAAACACGCGCAAAAGGGACATATTAGACGGGTGGTAGTGGTAAAACACGGCTCATTTGTGTGATTGCTGGGAGGGGAACGGCGTACTCACCGAGGATCCAGGTGGCGGCAATTAGAATGCGCGCCCGGGTGCGGGTCAGGTAGCGCTGGTACTGCAGCCCGTACACGATGTAAAGGTATCGATCGATCGCTATTAGCCCCACGCTGTACACCGAAACCAGCGAGGTGGACACTATGAGCCCTGCAACGGAAGGAAGAGACATGAGAACACACACACACACACACCCACACACACACACACACACACACACCAGTCGACAATTGGTGCCTTGTGTTCTGCTACATCACGCCAGAATGCCATTCGATTACGGGCTGCCTGATTCGGCTAACTGAATCTAATTTTATGCGACCCTTCTGCGTAGCTGGAATTTACATTCCGGAGCCGGTTGGATCAAAGGGACCGGGCCCGGTTCGGTGGAAGGTCATACACGTGCATCGCTTGCGGTGTAGACGCTACCAAAAGAGCATCACCGAAGCAACAAGGTTCAGGGCCCCGTTCCTGGTTGACGGATGAAGCTAGGTCCCCTAACAAGGCTGGCAGGGCGTGGGTCGTGCGTGACACTGTCATGGCAATTGCATAACTTTAGCAGGTTTGTAGGCCGCTACACTGTGCATTTGTCGTAAAATTATGCAATCTGCTATCAACCGCCGAAAGGTATGCAATGCGATGCACAGAATCCTCTTGTTTGAATGCTGCTGAGCGAGGCAACACAGATTGTGGCCGAAACAGGCTGTAATAGTAAACCCCAGGATCACATCGACCCGATCCGCTCGGAATTAGTCGTGCTCGTGGTGGTAAAGGGTACAGGTAAATGATATGCAATTATAGGTATGTGTTCGCTGTCAATTGTGTGAAATTTGCCATGATTGGAAACGCCGTGAGCGATCTCCGTTCGTTCGGTTGTGTCCGTTTGTCGGTCGGAAAACTGTGCATGTTTTAATGGGCAATTGTTTCTGTGTTTGAGAATTTTGCCCCACAATGCCACTACCAATGTAACACAAAGTTACAGAGCACTTTTTGTGCAATTATTATTCCCACGAACTATAATTCATTCGCTCTGTTCGCTTTTCAATAAACTGGCCAGTCGGGTTGATGGATATTTAATGAGACGGTTTTACCATTATCGCATGATTGAAAGCTTTCAATTCATTAGCCTCATGGCGTGTTCGGAGTTTTTTTTGTATTTTGTTGTTGCTCGTGGCGTGGCGAAATAGCTTACCATTCTGTTCTTCAACGTCGCGTCCAAAGATTTTTTTTTGCGCACGGGAGGGTTGTGTTGCCGTTCTCGCAAAAGTTTGCAGCTGTTTTTTTGCGTTTAAACTCCCCACTGTTGGAATGTGATTTTCCCTGCACTCGAATCAATTTCCCCCGCTCTCAGCCATGGAACGCATTCCATGTGCTTTTGTTTTTAAACACACACACACACACAAACAAAAAGTGCTTCCAAGCTGAAGGAGAAACACAAAAATAATCACAACATTCCCGTCCCGGCTCTTGATTGCGCACACTTTGGAACGCTCACACAAGGCGGGGGAAAATCTGTGATCACATTCCATCCCAAAACCCGTCCCGCTCGATGCAAGGCATCGTGTGGCGCTGCTGCTGCTACTCGCGACGCACGGCAGGGCAGAAGCGCAAGTTGCAGTTTTAAAATAAATAGCAGCGAAACAAACGCCAGCGCAAGACAAACAAGCACGGCACGGCAAGAGCAGGCGCACAGTGATGGGTCGAAGTTTTTTCTTTGCTCCACTCCCCTACCCCCCCATCCCCACTCCCTGGTTTGGTATTTTGGAGCTGCTCCAGCTTGGGCTGCCGGTGCCGTATGGGGGAAAGGAAGAATTTGTTGATTTAAAACAATTTGGATGCATTTAGCGTAGATGTGTTGGGCGCGTTTTGTGGGTTGTCTTAGTGTGATGTTTTGCTTTTTTTTTTGTACCCCAAAAGCATCCACTAATGATTGTTAGTTTCTATTGGTTTTTGGGTGGTCCCGTATCATTTGTAATGATCGTATCGTCTGATCTTCAACTGTACACAACGGCGTGGAATCGATATGATTCGAATGCTCGAGAGTTCCTCGGGAGTGCAGAACAAAGTTCAAACCTGCTTACTTCTTGCATTTGACGTGTGTATGTGTGTGTGCTCTATCAAACAAAGTTGTTGGACCAACAGTTCCACCCAACGGAGTCGTGTGTACTGAGGAGTTTGATCAAACACACAACGCGCATGTATCTTACACAGCCATTGAACCACTTGAAACAACCAAGCTCGCACAGCTCTCAGAATGCAGCATTCGCTCGGTCTCGGTGTCTAGCTTATATTTATGTGCTAATAGACCTTAAATACTTTATTCGATAAGTTTCACCAACTGTACGCGCATGAAAGTTTGTGTGCTGGAAAAGCTGCGGCACCGTCGTGGCACAATAGCAGCTTCGCCTTTGTTCGGATTAGTGGCAAATTTCGCCTGAAACTGTTGTTTCGCCCTCAGGTGCTTCTCAGGGCTGTTTACGAGCTTCGCCTCGGACTGTCTGTTATGCAAATGTCAGCCTCGCATGATGATGATGATGATGATGAGACAAACGACAGCCATCATGAAGTCATCCGCGTGGCGTTATTTGCTCGCATGGCAGGCGTTTGACGTTCTTCACCCTGATTCCCCTTTATTCTGCTTCTGTCCTAGTGTATGTGTCTGATGCGAAGTTTTCCACGGTGCATATACAATTTAGCAAGCTCTCGCAGCTTCATCTACCAACTGCGAGGGAAATGGGCGAGAGTCTGGGGAAGATGGTGGTTGGGAAAAACACATCCCGCTGCGCTCCACAGAGAGCCGGAGGCTAATTAAGAAGCGTAATTTGAAATAATTAATCAAACTACGACGCACACGTCATATTTCATTTGCATATCCTTTGGTATTCGCTCTCTCTCTCCCGCTCTCTCTCTCTCTCTCTCTCTATTTCATTTCTCTGTATTGTGGCTACATATGATGAGCCCCGGGGTCGCTAATGGGAGTCTTCTGCACACATGACACCTGCTCCTTGCCTCTAATGCACTGGGTTTGGGAAACGCTTTCCTGCCGCCGGCAACGTGGCAGGCGGATCGTGGCGAAGGGTGGCTCAATTCAAAGAACATTTCACCGAGCCATCCGAGATGATACACCGGGCTCGGTGGGAAGAGACGTCGTATGAATAATTGCGGCCCGAAACGTACGGTTGGTACGCTGCTAGAACCACGCCACGACTGGTGGCAACTCGACAGGGCAGCAAAACAAAAAAAGCTCCCTATCACCCATCTCAAGGCAAAAAGAAGTGAAGCACACCGAAACTCACACTAAACAGCACCGGAAAGGTCACGAAGAAATAGATAGATTAATTCATTAAATCTCATCAGCCGAGGTGGAAAAATAACGTTTTTTTTCTCCTGCCTTGCGACATTGCATTTGGAAGGCTGCAGAATCTGAGGCGCACAAACACACACTCCCACGTGTATGGTGTCCAACATTCCGGTGGCTCTTTGGACGAGTGGTACGAGAAGCATACACACAAGCGAGCGCATACTTTCATCCCGCGAGCAACCGAGGGGAAGAGTGCGCCGTATGTACGTAGGCGAAGTCTCCGTTTGCTCACACATCGAGCACGACATGTTCATTTCCCACGAGGTCAAAAGCGCAAAGAAACCTTACGTTCCTCTCGGCCGCCTTGAGCGTTTCATTTTGCAAAGTGTGTGTTTTGTGAGTGTGTGTGTGTGTATGTGTGTGTGTGTGTGTGTGTGGAAGCATGAGTGGGGAAGGAGTAGGGTTAGCTTTTTTTTATTCTGCGTTTTGCTTCGGAACGCTTCCATGGAAAGCTTCATTTAGCTTTGGGGCGCATCCTTTCGATGACAGAGCCGTACATGAGCATTTCGCATTCCGGAAAGCGAAAGATCTGAGGAATGTATAAATACGTTGTTTAATAAAGTGCTGGCAGAGAAGCTATCGCTTTGCACAAAAAAAAAAAAAAAACGGGGCAATTATTAAGGCTGAGTGTATTGGGCCGTGGCAGAGCTATTGGCTGAGCGCTAAAGCGCACTTTCAAATGCATAACAGATTGCTGGGGAAACATTTATCAGGTTCTAGTCTAGGTCGTTAGTACGTCTGCAGGCACTAGAACTGGAGCTTGTTTAATTTAGAGATTTGCTGACAAACGATATCGAGGGGAATGTTGTTTGGCAACATCAAGTGACTGAAATATAAGTTTAAATCTACTCGACCAGTTAATTAGGAGTATGAAACTCTCAAATTTGCTTTAAAACTGTAATATTACAGTTTAATTGCATAAACAAAGGCGTTTATTGTTGAGGCTGTAAAAAATCGCCTGCAAGTATGCAAAGAGCTTTTGTGTAAACACACAAACGCTGCTGCATATATAAATCAACGACAATTGCTTAGTAAATACGCTTGGCAACGATAGGGGTGCTGAAAACGTGCCCAATACCAACCTAAACCATTTATTGCACTGTCCGATTGTTTATGAATTATAAATCTCCACAGAATAATGCCGTCCGCCTGCTCACCCTTCCGGAAAGCCCCACACCATCCTATCTATCTACCTTATTCACCAACCCAGTCAACGGGGTTCGGTTTTAGTTCATGCCGCACGGGTATAATCCCATCGACAGATGCGCATCGAGCGCATTATTTATGGCGATTGGATAAAGATTGGCTCAATCAACGATTAATTGACTGTCCCATTCGTCCCATCTTTCGGCGCAGGGCAAAACCCAACCCAAATGAAACACACAGAGACAATAAAAGGAAGGCTCCATTTTTGATGTGCAAAGCAGAACACAAAAAAGCAAACTCCCCCCCCCCCCCTGAAGGGCGGGATCAATATTTTGCTCTCGTCACGCGGAAAAATTGATGCGATTAAACAATATAGCGAAATAAAACGAAACAAATAAATAAATAAATAGGTTAATAAATACGGAGCGCAACAGCGTGGAATGGATTGCGCGCTGCAACCGACCAGGGCAAGGGCGACCAGGCTACGGTGCATTGGACAATTTATTGTTGTGGCCCGGTCTGGATCCGGGATATGTATGATAAATCTCCGTGCACCGAGCCATGCTAACACCGCGGCTCGTGAAGCATCATCGTGCACCAACGAGATGAGCTTAAATGGTCGCTCGTTGAGTGTGTGTGTGTCTGTGTGAGCATTGTTCAGCGCTGGACCCGAGAATCGTTCGGATAGTTTTCCTTTTTCCGAGAGAGAATCGCGCATCACAGCGAACATATTGATTGGGGTTCGCTGGGAGTCCGTTCGAAGCACGGTGCAGAATAAGCTCGGTCAAAAGTGCCGTTCCGCTGTCGCTAATGCGATAATGTGCCGCACAGAATTATCGGTACGGCGAGCACAAAGTTTGGGCACAACAAAAAACCCCTTTCACACAGGCGTGGGGATTAACGGAAATAGATAGCTTCACTCCCCGGAGCGATGAAATGGTGAACTTACCGATCATTAGCGTGCAGTTTTCCTCGGCCCGTCGCTCGCGGGGCGCATACTGGCCGAAGATGACGGCAAAGCCCGTCAATAAATCCGACACGGCCACGTTGCCCAGAAACATGTAGGTGGTGTACGGTTGCTGACCTGCATGCCAGGGAGGGGGGGGGGGGGGGGATGAAAATTGAATGCCGAGAATATTACAGAGATTAGTGGCGGTGTGTGTGTGTGTTGGCGTGGCGAAACTGTTTGGTGAATTGAGTGGCTTAAGCAATTGTCGCTAATACTCCCGAGCTGGAGCTTCACTGGAATTTCGATTGTATTAGGTGTATGACAAGCTAATTGTATTCTCTAGTTTCAAAGTGATAAGCCAATAGGAGCATTTTAGATTCCATGAAAATACTTCCAAATACTCGCTAAAATGGTATTTTACAGATAAATTGAGCATTTTTAGTGTACATATTCAAAAAGCTTAGCCTATTGAATTATTGTTTGTACGTATTTATCTCTTTAATGCACCTTGGGATAAATGTAAACACCACCTTGTTTTGCCATTTTTCGAGCAGGTACTTGAATCTAATTCTAGCTTTGAGGCTAGAATAATCTAGACTGAAAATTGCAGGTTAGTTTTTTGTGTGGTTTTGTATGGAGTGTTTACATGATTTCAGCCTCCAACTGTCAAACTCCATACAAAAAACTGACTAGAATCGTGAAGGGCTCCAATGTTTGTTTTCTTTTTAATGTATTATCAGAAGTATATTGTATTGTATATTGTATTAAATGTTAAACATCTTCGTCCACATCGGGAATTCTCAGAAAGTGCAACAACATAAAGTTGGCAAAAGTAAATTAATAACTGAATTTGATAGTGCTTTAGGCATTGCAAAATCATTACCGTTTTGGGTTGCGAATTATGTTTATAACATGTATAAAAGCTAAATTCAAACGAAAATAGAAATTCCAACTAAACTAACAACTCTAATGTGGATTATAATCAACATGATCATGTTCGTTTATTGCTTGGAGTGTGTTAACCGATTAGTAGTCGTTGGAAAAATGTATGTTTCATATCAATTATGCCAAATTACACTTGTTAATGCATAATGAAAAATTGATACTTAAAAAAATTATAGTGGCGTAATTGAAAAATTCTATTTCATTCACAAATACATTTATTTGCATTAAATCAAAATTAAACTCTAAATTTGCTGACCTAATTTCAAACCAAAATGGGAAGATATCAGTTATGACTCTAATGGCTCTGATGCATAATTAAAGCCCTCTCGATCGATACCGGTACGTGCGTGCGATTTGTTGATAGAAACTGTCGTTGCGCTTCTGTAAACAAGTGAACTAATTTCTGCAAACAAAAACAACAGTTTTCGCAAGTGTTGAGAATCAAAGTGTATGTGAGTGCGGTGTAATTTTGAATCGGTGGCAGAAAATGTTTATCACATTTCCCAAAACCGTATGTGCGCCTTGCGTTCAACTTTGCCATTTAGGCATCCCTATAATGTGGTTCCACCGGCCGGTGCCGGGTGACTTATAACATTTTCCCCTTTCACTTTGTAAATCAAGGTCGTGGTTGTATGAGTGGAAGATGGAAGAGAGATGTTGGCAGGACGATGCGCCGGTGCTTACCTTTGCGCAGCAGCAGCACACCGCTCACGACCACGATCAGGTTGAGTATGATGATGAGCGAGCCGAGCAGCGGTATGAAGATGTCGTACAGGAGCAGCGTCGTCTCCTCGCTGGCACTGAGCGTGGTGACGGATTCGGTGGTGGTGGCCATCGGATCGACCCACCAGTCCGCCGGCACCGGCGTGTGGGGCGGCCGGATGTAGTAAAAGTATCGTATCCGGTCGTAATCATCGTAGCCGTGCGCTTGCACCTTTCCCATTCCGTTTCTCGGCTGCGAATTGGCAGAAGCGTCGTCGTCGTCGTTGCTTCTTTGGGGACACTTTTTCACACTTCACACACACAAACACATACACACACGCAGGCTCGCTTCAGATCTTTTGGGTGGGTTATGAAGGTACCAAAGGGACACAGATGCTGCACAGCTGGTCAATCGAGAGGCACCGGAAACCGAGTTCGGCCCGGCCCGGGGATGGCTACCGTCTGTGGTGAAGTGTTTTAAAATTGAAATCAAACATTAATTGCTACCGGACGTAAACGATTTGCTGAAGGTGGGTGGGGAGTGACTGGGGAGAAGAAAAAGGGCAGAAAGGGTAGGCTTTCCTTTTTTGCGTTGCCCAGCACGTATATCATGCATACTTCACGGCGTGATATGCTCATGACAGGCAATCTAGGAAAGTGAAGATAGGTTTGGTTTTGGAATTGCTGCTGCAGTTTGGTTGCGATCGATCAGTGCAAGGTTGATGGTGTAGCGGACGGGACGGAGAAGAGGGACGATGCAAATGCACTTTTCATCGACCAAACTGTACCATGTGGGCAAGGAAAGTACAAGGGTCTGTATGGTCAAATGTGTTAGGCCTGCACGAGTGCATGTAGAAGTGTGATTTGCTTGTCTGGCAGTAGCAGTAGCAACGGCAAGCACGTTCCTTTTCCATCGCTGGTCGGAAAAAGAGGTGTCCAGTGTGTTGAACACTATGGGCCACACACACATACACATGCACAACTGCACGCTCGAGAGAGTGGATGAAAATTTAATTAAACAAAAATGAAATAATGACCAGAAGATGCAGCAGTCCCAGTGCCGGATGCCCAGTGCGGTGCGGTGAAGTGTAGCTCCATTCGAAAAGTAAGCAAACCGGAAGAAAAGTTTAAATGGAATGCATTCGCTTTTTCTGCCTCTCTGTCTTGCCCTCTCTCTCTGTCTCTCTCTCTCTCGGAGCAGTTGGAGTTGGAAAACGGTGCCTGGGCGCGCTCAACTGCTTCCAAAGACAAACTCGAACAAGAAACCAGAACAAATGGGCAGCTTAATGAGTCGCAGCAGCAGCAGCAGCGTGGGGTTGGGTGTGCCGGTGGCGTCGGTATGTAACGGAAAAGTTTACGTTTTGATTAAGCTCTGCCGTTCATGCAGTTGGACAGATGTAGTTAATGGATGTGGCAACGCGCAGCCGACGCTGACGGCAAGTTCGATGGCGAGTGAATTTATTGGGTGTGTGTTCAATGTTTGCTGTCTTTGTGTGAGGTGAGCTGCTGCTAAAAATGAAGTGTCCAGAAAAGTACCAGGACCGGAACTAGCCGGCCAGCTGTAGGGGAAAAGCAATTAAAGTAATGTTTGGAAGAGTGAACCACAAATGAGTGTGTCAAACGTGACATTACCGTACTTGCAATGTTGTGCTTTACGAACTGCAGCCCGAGCACAAATGCAGACGGCACGCAATGAAGGTAGAGAATGAAAGCATCAGCATCGACAAAAGAACCGTGTTGATATAGATGCTCTAACATTGTGCCAAATGCAAATGTTTTTGGGAGGAATCCATACCACTCCATCCAATGCATTGGAGATCACGCCAATCTGCATATGTAAATGCGAGACGTCGAGATGTGGATATTGCTGTTCGGCTGACTCGACTCGATCCTGTCGAGATTAAGCAATCTCGACAAAAATAGCTCGATAGCTCTAATTAAAGCTCTCTGTCAGCGTTCTGTGAATCGTTTTAGGAAGGGAGTGCATGGAATGTTCTTGGTTGATTTATTGCAAATATTGTTTAAAATTAGAAAATTTTGCTTTGCAAGCAATCCCTTTTAAGCCTCGAATAATTTCATTTAAACTACAGGAATTCAGTCCAACAATATGTGTCGTGTCCATTGTTGCATACGAAAAACACACTGGAACAATCAATAAAACACTGTTCCCAGCAAAACAGATCGATCGATCGATGCGAGAGGCAATTTCAGGGACACTTTTCCAGCAATTAAATCGCCTCAAACGCTGAGCCTTAAACTGAGGTTGCAAATTACCGTCTAAAGCATTGCTTACTTCCCATTCAAAACCAACCAGCCAACAATCACACGCACGATAAAGTCACCAATTTATGCATTTCTTTTATGGCACGGGCGCGCCCGCAAAAAAAGAAAAGCACCCCGGCAGAAGGATTTTGATTTTATCACGCGCGTTCGGCGGGCCGGCGTTGCTGTGGAGGTCCCATCCAACCGCGCTACCGAATGCACACAAACTCGTGCAAAATACGCACTTATTGATCGTAAAAATGGCAAACGGATGGCAACAGCATGGGGGCCCGCTTGGAAACTGGCCGCGGAACGGCGATCACAGCGCCAGCGCGGCAAATGAAACTTATTTTGCTCACAGTTAAGTTTTTGGGAAAACACCACGCCGCACGGTATGATAATTTTCCCTATCAGTAGGCTAAAGCACTCCGAAAAGCGGTACGAATCCGTGCTGGAAATGACCAATTATTGCCGCTCATTGCGGCATTTGGCATTTCGGAGGGGAGAGGACGCATGCTAGCATCCACCATTTCCCTAGCCTACGCTGGTCTGGTCTGTTTAAAGGCGCACTTCCGGAGCCGCTTCGGAGTGGCCACTTTTGTCCCACTTTTGTGTGCATTGCGCGAGCAATAGGGAGCGACTGCGTAATTGCAAATGAACTGAAAACAGTTAATTCGTAGTGTGGGGTAAAATGGGCGGGTAGGTTGGCCACTCCATCTCCTGCGCTCTCTCCCTTCTTCTCTGGAATCAAACGAAGAGCCAGGGATGCGTAGGCAATTGAATCCGATTGTTATGCCGAGGTTCGTTCGTTCGAATCGATCGTCGTAATGCCGGCTGCGTTATTTGCCATTAGTGAAGCAATTGAATGTTTTCCATCAGTTTGAGCAGCACAGCGGGTATTACCATTTCCAAAGGACAGCCTGGCCCGGGCTGTGGTTCATCGAGGCCGTGGTTGGTGCGCTACTTACAATCACGCTACGTACTGCTTAATTGATATGCCGGGTTTTATTGCGCCCCCGTACGTTGTCTAAATTGATTCCGCGCGACTCCACAATGGGTGAATTGTGCACTTTTCCATCGATTTTGCCGTCGTCAAAAGCAGGCAGCGAGAAACGGGGGGAATATTTCACTGTAACTCTAACAACGGACCGGAACAAGTGCATGTATGGCTGGCCTTGCAACTGTCACTCAATACGGAATATTCGCTCCGCTCCGTTCACTGGCCCCCCTGTTCGGGTGTTTATATTTGCACGCAAACATTCACTGAATGGTATAACATGCACTTCCTTCGCGTTGCCTGTCGCTTTGTGTAAATAATTGCACTACTTTTCACCTTTGCTGAAAATTGCTGAATTTATGTGAACTTTGCTGCTAATCTCACTGCCCACTGCTCCACAAAATCGAACACACACGCCTTGTGGGGTGCATTTTCTTATCAAAAGCTTAGCGCACTCACACACACACACACCCCCTGGATGCGATTATACGCACAAAGATATGCTTCCGACTGATGAGTACACCTAATCAAACACGGCACACAAATCACGGTCACACACGGCTTTGGCTTGCCACGATCGAACACCGGCTGGTGACTGGTTCGCCGCGATTACGGTGCCAAACTGACGAACAGCCTAAGCCTTTTGGGGCGCGCTGCGGCTCAGTGTTTGTACAGAAATAGAAGAAGAAGAAGGCAAAAAAAAACAAAACAACAAAAAGCTGGTTTGGGGCAAAATTAACGGATGTGTAAATATTTATCCAACGTGGGTACGACAGGCGGCGGGACTGGCCGATGATCCATTCAGCCGATCCGCCAGCAACGCATCTCGAGAAGCCGCCCCTAGGCTGGCTAATAAAACCGGTAAAATCAAGGCACGGCCGGGAACATGTTGTTCCATGCTGTTGTAAACAAAATGAGTAAATCTACCAATCGAAGCAATCTAGTTGGCACAAGAACATACACACTCATACACACACGCGCGCGCACTGTAAGTTGCTGATGCTGTAAGCTTCAGATTGCTGCGATGCGTAGTCACCTGCTGCACACGTGCTAACGATGCAACCGCACTCGGAATACTTCACACCGTCCGTTACATTGTCGGTAGTGGTTTTGCGCGTGGCTGTGTGTGACAGCGTTCCAAAGTGTAACGCAAAACACAACGCGTAACGTCAAGCGCGATACTAAAGCGTGATATCAAGCCCAAGGCTCAGGTGACCGAGGTGGTTCTTTCTTCCTTTTTTGTTTGTTTTGTTTGATTAATTTCCCTCCTGTTCTTCATCCGATTTCGGATTTATTTCTGTACCAAATTCCATCTCTCTCCCTCTTATTCTATCTTTCCCCCCTTTGCTAATGCAACTTAGTGGGCATTGGCGTGTGTTTTCGACTGATAAGATACTGCCATTTTTATCAATTAGTCGCACTCACGCGGTGTATGAAACACGTTATGCGCTGATTTACTTCGCTAGCTGTCCCTATCGTAGCCCTTACCATTGTCGGCTGTCCCTATCAATGGGAGCCCCGGTATGAGTAAAGCCTTGGCTTTCGCTTATCGAAAAGTGGGGAAGGGGGTGGGGGGGAGGGCGCCAGTGTTCTAAAGCCGCACGGGGTAGGACGCTTTGGAAGTAGTGATTTATCTATCTGTTTTTTGTATTTCTTTCTGTACAGGAAACGCACCAGACCAGGTTGGAATAAGGTTGCACTGCACCACACAATCACACTGCTGTTGCACTTTTGTGTGTGCGTTTTTTTTCTGTAGAAAATCGTAAATGTGTCATGTTTTGCAAGCCTTCTTTCCGAAGAATTCTCAAGGGTGGTGCGAATGATGTTTTTGTGAGTACGTTAAAGTTGTAAAACAGAGAAATATCCCCGTTAATGGAATGGTACAACGAATGCTGAGCTATCTTGGTGCGTCTCCTTGAAAATGCTATATTTGTATCGTAAAACCACCTAAGCAGTTATATTGTTACGTTTGCATTAAAAAATTGACTTTTTTCGAATTCTTCTTCTTATTCTTCTTCTTATTCTTCTTCTTCTTCTTCTTCTCCTCCTCCTCCTCCTTCTTCTTCTTATTCTTCTTCTCCTCCTCCTCCTCCTTCTTCTCCTTCTCCTTCTCCTTCTCCTTCTCCTCCTCCTCCTTCTTCTCCTTCTCCTTCTCCTTCTCCTTCTTCTTCTTCTTCTTCTTCTTCTTCTTCTTCTTCTTCTTCTTCTTCTTCTTCTTCTTCTTCTTCTTCTTCTTCTTCTTCTTCTTCTTCTTCTTCTTCTTCTTCTTCTTCTTCTTCTTCTTCTTCTTCTTCTTCTTCTTCTTCTTCTTCTTCTTCTTCTTCTTCTTCTTCTTCTTCTTCTTCTTCTTCTTCTTCTTCTTCTTCTTCTTCTTCTTCTTCTTCTTCTTCTTCTTCTTCTTCTTCTTCTTCTTCTTCTTCTTCTTCTTCTTCTTCTTCTTCTTCTTCTTCTTCTTCTTCTTCTTCTTCTTCTTCTTCTTCTTCTTCTTCTTCTTCTTCTTCTTCTTCTTCTTCTTCTTCTTCTTCTTCTTCTTCTTCTTCTTCTTCTTCTTCTTCTTCTTCTTCTTCTTCTTCTTCTTCTTCTTCTTCTTCTTCTTCTTTGGCGCAACAACCGTTGTCGTTCAAAGCCTACCTGTATCACTAGTGGGCTTGGCTTTCAGCGACTTATCAATTATCATAGCAGGATAGTATTTCCTACGTATGGGGGCATGGTCCATTCTGGGCTTGAACCCCTGACGGGCATGTTGTTAGTGGGCATTTTTATCGAATGACTATAGAACAAAACAAAAAACAACATAGATAATTGCTTGCCATAAACATCATTTGAAAGGTTTTTAGTGAAGCTTTCTTGCGAAAATAACTCTACGACCTTGCGAGCTGCCTTTAAGAAGTTATCAGGACCTACGCCATGACGGACGAAGACATGCGTGTAAACATGTTTAATGTTCTATCCTCGAAGTTTATCAATTCCTCCTCAGTTTTTGCGACAAAATTGTTGGTGTAGAGCTTCTGCCTCGTGTTGGTAACGCAGCGATGTGACGATTGTTCTCTCGGTCTTCATCTTCAGCTTCCTCTGGAGCCTCAAGTCGCCGCTCAGTGTCGTTGGCCATTCGGAACCGGGCTTTTTTTTCAAAGCTCGATTGTTGGCTAATAGTGCCAACATTTTGTAGATGCTGGAATGGACTTATCCAATGTCCACAAACTGCTGTACAATGTTCGTTCCCGTTGTGGCGTGCACACATTCAAACATTGGCCATCACGGTTAGAGTTCGACTGATGGAGCTTTCCAATTTGGGCTACTGACTCATAGGATACTATTACTGAAAGTGCATCTAACGTTTTGTTAGTGCGGGTGAAGATAAAGCCATGAAAAATTGACAATTTTTGTCAATTTTTTTAAATGCAAACATTAATAACCAATAACATATATTCTAAACCAGCATACGAAACGAAAACATCAAACGGCTATCGAGAATGCGGGCTAGAGTGTTGATTGAATGAAGGAAAACATACCTCAGTTATTTACATACAATGTTTGTTTGAATTAATACATGTTTACACTCATGGTTTATGCATCGGAAGTATTGCCAATGCTTCTCGAAGGACGAACGTAAGGCAGGGGGTTGAGGTTGAGCAAACGTACGGCGGAATGTAAATATGTTAATTAGGAATGTTGTAAGGGGAGGTTGTCTAGCATGATGTTAAAAGTTAAAAAATAATGGGAATATAACAAAAAAACCTGATCAAACAAATGCAGAGCAACGATGGTGTTCACGATGTAATGAAATTAATTTCGCTTATCAATGCAATTTATTATCATGTGGTACATTGGAGTACCCCTACAGCACTTTATTGAATTGTTCTTTGTTTATTGAACAGAGCACTTTATTGAACAGAGTTTCATTGAAAATTATAACCAATTCCATTGAAAACAACTTAACATCGTATTTCAATCCATTGCGCTGTTGCAGGGCCCGTATCGAACACAACCAGTGGCAGCTACCAGTTAAGCCAGGGAAACGGCAATGAAACACTGCTCCATCAACCAAAAGCCTCAACGACGACAGGCAATAGCAACAGTGCGGCAAAGCAGCAGCAGAGCTTGTACAGCAAACAGCAACCGCAACCACAGCAGCAGCAAAAGCAGCTACAACAATCAACGGCCAGTGTAGCAAGCGGTCCTAATCTACCGCCAAACGTCGTTGCGAGCTATCCTTCGTCTTCGTCGGCCGCCGCCACCTCCGCGGGACTGTGGTCCGAAGACAACCCGTTCGTGGTCAGCTCAGCCACCGCCCAGCAACAGCAGCAGCAGCAGCAGCAACTGCCACCACACTCGAGTGGTGTGAACGTGAACGTGACCGTGAACGTGGTGGCACGACCGGTAACCGCGAGCACGATGACGACGACAACGGCAACGACGACCAGCACAACGACCCTGGCACCCCCGCGACCGATGCAGAAGGTAGAGCACGCGAGCACGCGCGACACAAGCATCTCACAGCAGATGATGTTCATCACCTTTTGTTTTTTTTTCTTCTTCTTTTGCTTCTCTCGACTCTCTGCCTTTCCCTCTCTCGCTCCTTCAGGTGATCCCGACGGTGGTCTACCTGATGTCGCGGATCGCTGTACATATGGAGATCGAGGGCACGGCACAGTGCCCGGCGCAGGTGATGCTTGCCGCCGCCCTTGGCTGTGAAGAACTAGGTATAACGAACAAATTGCTGGCCCAGAGCGTGTTCGGGCTGTGGATGACCAGCCCGCTGCTGGAGGTGCAGCTCAAGCCGCACCATCGGCCGTACGCGGTGCGCGTCGCCTGGTCGAAGCTGCTGGACAAGCACAGCCACGGGAACGAGCTGGAGAAGCTGTCCGACGAGCCGATGACGACGCTCCGGCGGAACGTGTTCTTCTCCCGGCGGGACGAGGAAAAGATCAAGTAAGTTGTAGAAGTGATCGGAAGCTTCTTTGGTGTTGTTTGAAAAGGGGGAAAAATTGCATATATAATTTTCATGAGTAGTTTTTATGCTTTTTTAATGATTATTTTGCAATAGAACTAACCAATATTCCTACATAAAATTAACAATGTTCCCAGAATTGAATCTTTCATGCAGATAAACTGTCCCAAGTTTTACCCGTTTTATTCCGCCTAAATGTATGCAATTGTTTTATCCCTTTCTCAATCCGTTTACTGTGTCCGCCTAAAACTATGCAATCGCTTGAATCCTCTGCAAATACTAATTAATTGCACTCTCTCTCTCCTCCCTTCGGTGCCACTTGACAGAGATCCGCGGATATTGGAGCTGCTGTACGAGGAGGCAAGACACAACGTACTGCTCGGCCGGTACGTCATGGAACCGTCGCAATCGATCATGCTCGGTGGCATCCAGGCCCGGATAGAGCTGGGCCCGTACAATTCCCACACGCACACAACTAGCTACTTCCGGTAAGTATAACCGTCCCTCTCTGGACACCCTGTTGCCCCCCTTGCCAGTTTATTTCATTCCCGCTTCGTTTGTTTGGTTTGTAGGGAGAATCAATTCCGCTTCCTGCCGGCACACGTGGCCAAAAGCTCGAGCTGGTCCTGGTTGCCGATCAGTCAGCGATCGTCGGCCGAGGTACGGCTGTTGGAGCAGTTCAAGCGCGTTCCAACAACGGCTACCACCAAGAAGCTGATGCGGAAGTATCTCGAGTTTTGCTGGGGTCTGCCGTTCTACGGGTAAGCCTCCACGGAGTTAATGTGAAATGCGAGACTAATGTAACGCGTGTTTGTACTCCTGTTCAGGGCGGCCTACTTCCACGGACAAGTCGAACAACCGGTACGTGGTCTTATGAGCTTGATGCAGCAGAAGGATCTGCCCGTCCTGATAGCGGTCAACGAGCGGGGGATCTTCGTGATCGATCAGATCGAATGTGTAAGTGTGGGGGGAGAGTGTTACGAAAACAGACACCCATTGACCACCGTTTCCAATCGTTTTCATCCATCCATCCTTCGACAGACACTGCTGCTGGGGCTAAAGTACGAAGAGTTCTCGTGGGAGTACGCGAAACCAAGCAACGTGAACGATCCGGAGTGCTTGCCGTGCATCTTTCTGCAGTTTGGCGCGGTGGAGAACGGCATCGCGGCCACCAAGCTGATGCAAATCTTTTCCCGCCAGGCCGCCATGGTAGACGCCTTAATCACGCACTTCATCGAGCAGGACAAGCGGCGAAAGGAGAGCGGTGCCGATGCGGACCAGGCCGCCGGTGGACTGGCGGACAACACCTACGTGGGTGAGTAAACGTTACGTTAAGTGGCGTCCCAAACTGCCCCACCCAGTTTGAAAGTTTGTCGCGGTAATGGTCACAGGAAGAGGATGTGACCAGAGGAAGCGTATAACTGATAGATGCTTACGTTTCGCTTTTACTGAAAACATTGCAAGCAGCGGTTAGGAAATTCCTGCCCCAGACGGCTCTGTGCTGAAGTATCACTGGAAGCGACGAGAAGATAGTTTTAGATGTTGTGCTATGCGAAACATGAAAAGAGGCATGGTTCTCGGTAACGAACTGTTGGAATCTTCCTTGAGCGTGCACTTTGCCCATATAAATAGCGCAAGCGTTTGCAAAATGGTTTCACGAACCAATAGCTGAAATAGCAACGAGAGTACGCTATGCAAGCGCACAGCAAACATTCCAACTTTGAGCGTAGATTCTGGCCATAGTGGCACGAGGAAACGGCAAAGAAAGGAAACAATTAACTTCAATTTGAAATGCCACGGGGCCAATGTAAACAAACTTAAGAACGGTATTTATCTTAGGGGATACCTCAGCAAGCGATGACGTTTTTGAGCATTGGTTGCTATGGTTAGTGTGGGAGACCAGTTGTCCCTGTGTGTAGTATGTGCCCTGTGTGCCTCGTTGCTAAGGCTCGTATCAACAAGGGAAGCCGATGCTACTAAGCAAAATGGTTCTGTTTATGAAATTGCTTTCCTATTGGAAAGGACACTTAAATCCGGTCCCTAAATATCCACGTCAAAGAAAGGGAAAAAGTCGTTCGATTTCTTCGTTTCGAGCTAATAGCAAAAGGATAATACGCACCACCGTTTGATGTACTGCCCAGCAGAAAGGACCGAAACAAAAAGCACCAAACTTACTCATTTCTTTTCTGTTTCTCCCTTTGCTCCCCACCGCCAGAAACGAACCCAATCAAGAACAATGGCATCGGTGTGCTGAGCAACAAGTTCGCCCGCCTCACGCTGGCCACGTTCGACGACGAGGGGCGCTGCATCGGCCAGACGGGCTCGTTATCGATAAGCTATTAACATTTAATTCTCATTTAAGTTTGGCACCGCGGAACGGAACGGACAGGTAGGGGAGAGCGGGCAGGCGAAGGACAGCAGCACGCAACATGGACGCTTACCTATTTAGGGGGTGGAACGGGAGGCGGAAAAGCGTCGATCCCTTAAGCACAAGTCCGACTGAAATCCAGATGGGATTGCTGATAACGAGATTGGCAAAACGGGGGGCTACAATCGCACAGGGAAGAAAGGGGAGAGAAAGATAGTGTGCCCTAAGAAGAGTGTGCAGTTCCGATGGTGTACTTTCCGTTTTTTGAAGCAGAACACATACACACACACAGCAGCAGCTCCGTCGCACGGCCAATTGTACAGTACTAGCACCAGGTTCCCTTCTACCCTTCCTAGTATCTTTTCCAGTGGTTAGAGTCAGTCGATCGAAGAAGAAGAAGAAGAAGAAGAAGAAGAAGAAGAACTAGCTATCCTAGAGGCTAACCAATCGTGTGTGGCAAGGTGAAAAATCGAATTTACTTGTAAATAGTGGGACAGTAGTGAAGCGAAACGATTCGGTAGAGAGACACAACATCCCGCAGACGCATGGCGTTATGGTTGCGCCGCAAGTACGCAACCAACATTCTTCGACTTCAGCACGTGCACCTGCCGCATGTGATGCGTAGATAATAATAAAAAAAAAAACAAGATACAATAGAACGAAAAAATCGCGTTTAGAAGAAGACTTTTGCCGTGCAGCAAACCAGTACAGTATCACTTGAACACTTCACTTGTTTAGCTAACAAACATACCCACATACACACACACACCTACACACAGTAAAAACGCAAGTATGCATAGTTGCAGTTTATCCTTGTACAGTGCAAAAAGGAAATGGAGAAGACAGGAAAGCAGAAAGGGGAAGCGCAAGCATAGCGATAACTATCGTAACCAAAGGTCGTCATCAGTGTAGTACAGACACAACACAAAGAAACGCAAATTTCAGGAAATAGGACACAAAAGCGAAACGAAATGTAAAGCAAACCCGACCAGGCCGGTACAAGGGAGAAAGACAGAGACAGAGAGAGAGAGAATAATTTTGTACTTCTTTAATTTAATTATACCCAAGGAAGTATATATATACATATATATGTATACACGTACATACATATACAGTGCATATACATTTAAACTACATATATATTTAGATATTTTGTACTACATGCAAAGAAAAGGGAAAGCATGAATTAGCTGAAAGAAATGGAATGCGACATTTGGAGGTGAGAAAAAGATCGTACTGAGATGGTGAAAAATCTGACAAAAAGAAAAGAAGACAAACGCACTCAGCTGAAAAGAGTACTCCGGGGGAAGGGAAAGAAAAATCAATCAATGCTTAGGAAGTTGCGAACGTTCAGAGTGCGAATACACAGAGCAAGGAAATTAAAGTTAAGAAATGTAAAGCGATCGAAAATAATAGCAAAAAACAGCAAACCAGCACTGTAATAAAGCAAGAGAAGAAAACAAAGCATAAGTCGTTAGCATTTAGAAGGAATAGAGAAAGAAGAAAACGCGGAAGAATAAGAGGGAGAACAAACACAATCGGTTAGTCAAAACAGTATATACACAAATAGTCAAATACATTAAGAGAAAAAAAGGGTATTACACACATTACACACACACATAAACTGACACGAATGCGACGATAAGCAGCATACACGCAAGCGAACATGAAAACATAACACACTTTTAGTAACCGATATCAATAATGTAAGATAGCATGTGGTAAACATACGAAAGGACATGGGAAACACGTCGAAAGCGCGATGAGATTTTGCACAACAACAACAACCCAAACAGAGACAGAGACACTGTAATAAATGCCACAATTCCGTACAACACCGAAAAAAAAAACACACTCGGAAACATCCGTCTAGGTTATCAAATCTCGTCAAAGTACATAGGCGGAATTCGTTTCGTATTAGCAAAAACTGCAACAAAAACAGCTGCAAAACCCGCCTACACATGGACAGCATACAGTGTCACACACATACACAGACACAGACACACACAGTCGTCACTCATCGCGGAGTGCGCAGGAAAGTGGGGAACGGGGGGGACGATTCAAGTATCATTAGTATCGTCGCAGGCAGTCATATTAGGTACTTCTGCGAAGGCAAAAGGGTTAGGCGTGGAGTGAAGCTGTTCGTGCATCGAAACCGAAAAACCAAAAAATATAAATAAATAAAATCCAATAGAAATCGCGAAACATGTATGAAAGAATTACAACACAACTACTTTTGAATAAAAAAAAAGGTAAATCAAACGAAAACGAAAGAGTGTAATCGATAGTATCAAGATTGAAAGAACAGAAGAAAGTGGACATATCGTGATAGGTATGGTGGGAAATGTTTCTTCTTTTTTTTTATTTCACTCAAAATTTTAGCAGTTTAGACAATATTTTTAAACGCATTAGAAAAACACTCACACACAAGACACCAAGCGGCCTCCACCAACTCTCCATCATTCTTCGTCATAATCACTTCGCTCACAACACGGTGACTCCTCCAGCTCCGCACCAAAGTACGGTCTGAGGCGCTCATCTTCCCGCAACGCCTGCCGCAGATGGGCCGCTTTACGCCGGTAGTCGTCCTGTATGTTCTCGAGGCGCATCTGCAGTATGTGCTTATCCCGCTCGATCGTCTCTCCCTCGGCAATGAACTTCTCGTACTCGGCGTCCTCAAAGTGTTGCTGGAAGCGGGCCAGAAACCGCTTGAGCGATTGCTCCTCCGTGATCAGATCGTCGCACCGGTTGCGCAGCTCTTCCTCGAGCCGCTGGTAGAACCGGCGCAGATCCGTCGTACAGTCCCGGTACAGTGCCATCACCTGGGCCCGGGTCGGTGGACGCTTGCTGGTGTTGCCGAGCCGGAGCAGATACGGTGCCAGGAAGTCGGCCTGCTGCTGCTTGATCTGTTCCTCCCGTGCCTTGATCGCTTCGTACTTGGCCAGCCGCTGCTGACGGGCCTCCTCGTTGCGCAGCGGATCGAACAGACTGTTGGTGAGGCGCGGTGAGTCGGTTTGCTTGCGCCGCTCGCTAAGCATCGTATCGATTTCGACCACACGACGGCGGAAGGCGTGCGAGGCGAGCTCTTCCGCCTTGAGCTGCTCCTTGAGAAGGAGGAACAGATCGAGCTGCGTCGGTTGCGGGTCCCAGGGGTTGGACTAGTGTAGAGAGAGAGTGGAGGGGGGTTAGATGGGGCACTTGATGTAAGGAGCGTAACTAGCTTACCACATAGCCAGAGGTGCAGGCAGGATCGTACGGCACTTCTTCGCCCATCTCGGACTTGGGCGGCTTGACAAACTCACGCGTGGAGGCAGTAATGCAGTCCTCACCGTAGTGAAACTGGAGGGCAATCTTGTTATCCTGTATGTAGCAATTCCGGATCGCAATATCCTTCACTGGCTCTTTGGTCGGATGTTGATGAAACTTTTCAGTAATGTCCTGAAATAGTGAATGATGGTTTTATGTTTTATGTTTCTTATTTGGTCGGTTTACATGGATACGCAATCTATTTCGGAGGTACTTAATAACTTCAGAGTGCACACAAGGGTAGTTTTGGAGACAAATCAATTCTCAGATGTCTTTTACAGGAGTTATCCTAGGGTCTGAAAATTTTGCGAATCTTTCTTGACTCTTTCTTATGGGAAGTGAACTGTATATGAAGAGTATTGGACTGTAGGGTAACCTTTTAGGACAGGCATGTTGCTAATTCCCATCTGATTCCAAATCAGCCTATTCAAAACAAGTGCTCTAGAGTCCACTTCGGTTTGTATAAAGTTCTCTTCGTATAATACAGAGTTAAGAAAGTGTTCCAAAATTATCAAAACCCCTGAAAGTCCCTGTAATTTCCAAGGGTACACTGGTGGACATAAAAATAGGAAAAAAAAATTTGCGTGTTTTTTTGCGTTCACTAGGTGTGTCATCGCCAACAGTTCGAGGCGTACTGAATTTGCAATAGCCTATTTTTGCCTTTTATACTCTCATTTTTGGTGCGCTACTTATCTGAGTTTTGAGTGCCGGCAGCGTTTTGCGGCAGTATAAAAGGAGAGCCAAACCGTGTTGCGCTTCATTCTTCCATCAGGTTGCTATCAGGTTGTGAAAGGTTGCTATTTAAAAATTCCACAAAATCATCATGGGTCGCGGAAAGCACTGCACACCAGAGGAGCGAAAACACATTCAGGGGCTATATCGTGAGAACGTGCCGATCAAGACAATCTGCAAGGCGTTCGGCCGTTCGCGGACGTTTGTGGACAACGCCATTCATAGCGAGGCTACGGGTAAATCGACAGGTCGTCCGCGAAAAACAACGGCCGACGTTGACGGGCAGATTGTTGAGATGATCAGGGCGGATCCTTTCAAAACTTGTGCTCAAATCAAACAGGAGCTTGGTTTGCAAGTTTCGGCGAAAACGGTGTCTCGCCGTTTACACACCGCTGGGTTCTGTGCCCGGAGACCGCGGAAGGTTTGTAAGCTGCTGCCGCACCACGTAGAAGCGCGCATTCGGTTTGCCGAAGAACATTTAGCTGCATCCATCTTTTGGTGGAGCAAAATCATTTTTTCGGATGAGTCCAGAATCAATCTGGATGGTTCGGACGGCATTAAATACGTCTGGCGCCTTCCTAATCAGGCGTATCATCCGAAAAATACGATAAAAACCCTAAGTCACGGAGGCGGCCACGTAATGGTGTGGGGTTGCTTCTCCTGGCACGGCCCGGGTCCTTTGTTCCGTATCAACGGGACACTGAACTCGGAAGGGTATAGAAAAATACTTAGTCGTAAGATGTTGCCATACGCCCGACAAAAATTCGGAGACGAAGAGCATTACATCTTTCAGCATGATAACGACTCTAAGCACACATCGCGAACAGCTAAATGTTATTTGGCAACTCAGGATGTGCAAGTTCTACCGTGGCCTGCGTTGAGTCCTGACCTCAACCCAATTGAAAATCTGTGGTCAATTCTTAAGGACCAGCTCAAGAACCAGCATGCATCATCAGCGGATGGGCACGCTGCAAGGATTTGTGGAAACGCATACCCAGAAGCGAATGCCGTAACCTCATCGGCGATATGGCCAAACGCTGTCAGGAAGTGATAGCGAATAACGGTTACCACATTGATCGTTAGAATGTGTTTTCGCTCTGTGGAACACCGCAACACCTCCTCCCAACAACCACTTAAACAGTCCTTTTCAGGGCTACCAAATATTTCTGACAAGAACTATGTCTTTCGGTCACAGAAAAAAGTTCCTATTTTTATGTCCACCAGTGTATTTCAAGAGAAACTAATTCAGAATCCATACTAATTAGCCTTGGACCTGATACCACATTCAAATTGGTTCTATGACTGGTCCTGAAGAAATGAAACATATTCCAATGTCCTTACCGATCCTGGGACTATTTCTGACCCCCATATCGATCCAGGAACTTATTTTCAACCTACTTTTACCTGGAACTGATACTGTACCCAAAACAATTCCTGCAACTGTTCCCAAATCTAAATCAAAGGCATCCTGAAACTCCCTTATATTATTGTAATTTGAAAAATATAGCCGGCATCGCGAATAAATGAACTCTTTTTAACTGTCGTTTAAAGTTCATTTTGGTTTAACAGTTAACGACTGCTCGATATCGCATATAGGCAAACACGGGTAAAAAAATCGAGCAATATAATTAAACGACTATTAATTTGTATCGCATACGCTCTTGACAGTCGTTTGTTTAACGACGGCATAGGACCAGTCGTTAAAATTAACAAATGAACTCAGCTCAGTTTTTAACGACTGTTAATTTTAAACCATTTCTTTCGCGATGCCAGCTTATACCTGCATATGTATCTGTCATGGAATGGATCGTGAACCTATCCTGGTTTAGGATTTGAGAAGGTAGCAACTGATTTCGTTGCCCATGTTTTTGTTGTATTGAATGTAGAAATTTAGTGCAAAAATGTTGTTATCCAAGTATGTAGGGTGCAACGAAACTAATGCGCCTTACCCTCCAGAATTTGTATAGCAAGAAGAGATTATTGTTCTTTCCATTGATTCGAACCATAGTGCGAATGGCGACTGTTTCGAGCAGACTACTCGAAAACAGGCAACCTTTCTACCAGCGCCATCTGTTGACGAGTACTAAAAACATAAAGCAAACTTGTGCGCTGCCAACAGATGTCGCTACAGTGTCTACGCTCGAATGCCATTGAAGGTATTTTTGTTGTAATTTTAACTATTTTCCAAATAAACGACTTTTTCATTAAATTGCTCGTACTTACCGTCAACTTGCTTGGTTCTTTGGTGACCGGATCCTTGGGAATGTTGTGAAACTCGCGATAATATAACCTAGACGGGGTTCGAAAAGCAGTGAAGTTTGTTTAGCAGACACAACAACTACACTAACGCCTTTCGCGACGAAGCGCACTTACCGATCATCGCGCTTATCGTAGTGCTCCTGTATGTACTCGGCATGGTACACCAGCGTACGCAGCGCATCGAACCGGTACTGGTAAAAGAACCGCAGCTCGTACTCATTGTTCGGCGCCGCCCGGTGCTTCAGCGAGCGCAAACAGTCCGGCCGGCCCTTGTCGAACCGTTCCTCCGTCTCGTTCGTCCGGTACTCGATGCGCACCAGGTTGAGCTGATCGTCCCGGTTGGCGTAAAACTCCCACCGGCTGATCGGATCGTCGTAGTCGAGCGTATCGTACGTCGTGATGCGCCGCACCAAGCCGATCAAATTGCGGTACGGTGCGAACCGCTCGTAGATCGTCTTCTTGAAGTAGATCACCTTGGTGCCGTCCGGGAACCGCTGCTCGTAGTCGGTCCGCGAGACGTTCAGCGACCGCACCCAGGACGTCGGCATGTCGAGATGTTTCTCCTTCTCGATCTCCTCCTCCGTGGTGAGCGGGTCCTGATCCTCCGGCACCGCACTGTCCTCCCGCAGCTCGTACGGTTCCCCCGGCAGAAAGTGTTCCCAGTCGCGCCCCTCGGCCAGATCCCAGCGCATTGCCGCTAGGCCTGCGGCCGGATCCTGCTTGTTGACGTAGTAGTTGTGCTGGTTCCACACGCTCTCGATGGCGAGATAGTCGGGCGAGGACACCTCGTGCCGGAATCCGGTGGACGGTTCGAGAAAGAAGGCACTCGGCGGCTGCAGCACCTGTTCGCCCGTGTTTGGATCGAGGGCCGTCTCGCGGTAGCCCGGTTTGTAGCACCAGGGCGCATTGAGCACGATGGCCACCCAGGCGTGGACGCGATGGCCCCGCTTGGGATCGTTCGGGGGCTGCTCGAGCCGTTCGCGCTCCTCCTGTTCGGCGGCCAATCGATTCGCTTCTTCCGCCTGCACTTTGGCCACCTTTTCCTCCTCGATGCTGAGCAGGTACTGGCTGCGCAGGTCGGGCGGTTGGCGGAGTTGATACTTGTTCGGCGGCTCCGGTTGCTCCTCTTCGGTGCTTTCCTGCAAAGAAGTGGAGCAGTTTGGGTAGCAAAAAGTTAATTTTTAGAAAGAAAAACACTGTAATAAAATGCCTCACGAGACGCAACAACACTTTTGTCAGCACGGTTTGGATCGTTAACCTCTTAGACTTTCTTTACCACACTTTGAAGCTCGGTTCTTGAACGAAACGGGGGTTGGCTTTTATGTTATTATAATGTGTACCTCACATTTTACATCGTTATCCTTGCGCGGCTCGGTCATTGACGGGCGAGCAGTCGCCAAGCGTTCAATGGCCGAAGAAGCTTTAGCTGTCGCGGTTTTTTGTCTTCCCATCCTACCCACGTGAACATGTGCGCTGCACAGATGTCATGCGGCATTATTCTGGACATTTGTCTCCTCTTGTACGATACAAAAATGCGGCAGAGAAAGAGAGAGGGAGACAGAGAGGTTCCATGTGGCTGTAAAACAAATTAGCCGATAGCTTGAACTGTTTTTATGCGTTCTGTGATGGTGGAAATTTGGCTCTGTTTATGCCCCCGGTGGGTCAAGTTTCTGCCCCATCAATAGCAGACCGTTTGCACACCGTCTCAGGAAGCCGTTTCGTGCATAATTGCGTTTGCGTCGCTCCCCATGGCCTTGCTCGCTCGCCTTCACGTGCAGCTCTTCACCGGATGTGTGTGTGTGTGTGTGTTGTTCCTTGCGCGAAGAAAAGGGTTTCTCGCTACAGTTGCCGCTGCTGCTGTGTCCCGTTTTGGAATGCCGCAACCAGCATCCGGTCGTGGTTTCGTCGCGAACAATGTTACAGATTGGCGTAACCTGATGCATCAGCATTTCGAGCGAAATTCGAGACGACCCGAGATGGGCTCGGATGAGGCTTTTTTTTCCGGTGCGGTCGGGTAGGTGTCCTCATTAGCGCAAAAAAAAATTAAACATAATAAGAAAGGTGTGCGAGGGAGCGCAGGGAACCCCAAAAAAGGAAGCGAAAAGAAACTACACGAACGAGGTCACAGAGAAGAGTGTTTCAAAGAAGGAAAAAAAGCATAAAAATGCTGAAGATTCATTGAAGAAGTAATGAAGTGAATGATTTTTCTATAAAATATGCACGCTTGAAGGACCTTTTGGGGGTCCTCCGTGTAAGATGACCTAATTTAATGACCTCAATGTATGTGCGGGACTCTACTCTGTCTTACCTCTGCTTCCACCGGCACAAAAGGACACACGACGCGTTGCTGATCGTTGTTGACCACTTCGCGCGTCGCATAGCCGGAAACGACGCAAGCCGCAAACCCATTTCCGATCAGAAAGCTGGCCAGCAGCGTGGCCAGCTCGAAACTGTTCGCACGCCGCCGCTTCAGCACCTCGTCCGGCGAGACCAGGCGCGTTGGCTGGAACGGGAAAGAGAAGTTGCAAGACAATGAGAGTTAGTATTATTAAACAATTAAAGTACATACTAATTACGATTACGTTTACACATTTAAGACCTAACAGGGAGCAATAGGAGTTTTGTATAGCAGATTGCCTGAATGTTGGCGTTTTAAAGAGCGGATTGCATACCACTAGGCGTTTTTCGACAAAAATACATTTCAGACTTACTTTACTATGTTGTTATACCTTTTGCTTTCAAAAACAAGTCTTACCGACAAATTGTTTCAAGCTAGTTTTGGTATTTTTAGTCTTGTGAAACCAAAAAAAAAAGGTAAAGTGCACAACATCAATCAACAGTGGAAGGTGAGCGAAAAAAAACAACTCCCCAATCTATGCCCAGCTCTTAGACAGGAAGGATGTCAATTAAGGTGCGGCGTGCGCGGGTGGACGCAGGCATTGGACGAGAAAAACCTAAGACAGAAAAGCAATTTCCCCCCCGCCTAGCCAAAGGTGTGCTCTGCTTGGGTCTGGTCTGATGAGGACGTCCCAACGGACGCTTTTTCCACGGTCGTGGTGCGCACAAGTAAGAGATTTCGATCTCAAGCCGGCCACATCATACACACACACATATGCTGAACTCAAACTGCACACACGTGTCCACTTTCACCCATGTGCATGTACTTGACATCAATCGTGCCGTGGCGAGGGCAGAAGCAAGCAAGGGAATGACCGAAAAAGTAGACGAAAAAGCAGAAAATGAAGCCAAAAATAATGCGACATATAAGGAGAAAAAAAGTGCACACACACACACACGCACGCACGCGTACATACACTGGAAATGGATCCTTTTTTTCGCCACTTTTTCCATCCCAGCCAGTTGGGTAAAACACTTTCCATCCTGCCCCATCTCCCCGTTTCCCATTTATTGAATGTCCTGCCGGATCCTTCGATTGGCGCACTTGGAGTCACCTTATCAAATGGGGGAGAGGGACAGAGCCGCACCGAAAAGACCGCAGCACAACATAACGCAACATCGCAGCATAGTGCACCTACGGCCAGAAGCGTAGGAAGGGTTTGGCGAAAGGCAGGCAGGAAAGGCATCATAAGCGTTGACGAACGATCCGTCCTGCCCTCGATTGGAGCCGGAATGATGAACGGATCGGTCCGGTGAACGGATTACGGATTGATGTTTCACCCGAGAATTCCGCCCGGCAGTGTTTACCGGCCCTTTCCCGCACTACCTCCCCCCCCCGCCCCATCCGAATCTTCACCCTGCCCGGGCACAGGTCACAATGGGGCCAAGCTGTGTTTTGAGTTTTCTGATTGAGATTGTACCCCCCAACCGTGTGTATGTAGGGAAAGCCAAAGAAGGAGAAAGAAGAAAAAAAAATGAGGGAAAACCCAATGTGGAATGGATATGCAAGTGGAAAATCGCTCAAGAATAAGAAAGTGTTTGAGGGCCGGTAGTGAGGGAGAAACGATGCGGACAATCTCTCCCACTGCCGCCTTTTTCCCTTTGCCACACACACACACACACAGCCGCCAGAAAACACGTTCCAATCCACCGACGACCGATTGGTGCGAATTACCGAACCAAATCCCCGGGCCCCAGCTTCCATTTTGGCCGGGTATGGAGCCGAATAACCAAAGGTGGAATGGATGTGTGTGCGAGTGTGTGTGTGTGTACGAAACCAAACGGCACAGATAAATTGAAAGACCCGCATACGCAATCCCGTCCGCAAGCGAAAGATATCCTGGCGAGGGGTTTTTTTCGCCTCCCCCCGTCGCTCGACCGACCGGAAACGGAAAGCACAGCGCCCAGCGAAAAGCGGCAAAGAAGCGCATACGAGTAAGCAAACAAAATGAACGAAAAAAAAAATACAAACGCATCTAGATGAAGGTGATTGGATGATTGGCGCACCCGAGAGTGAGTGAGTGAAGAGCGCACGATAAAGACGACGCAAGACGACGCAAGAATGTGGTGGGGTGGAAAAACCACCTAACCGGCAAAAAAAGGGAAAGAAACAGAATCGAAATCAGTGCAAAAGCGTTAAGAAAACGGAAATCGCAAATCTTTCGGGGAAGAACGAAAAGCGAGAGTCAAAAAAAAGTGAAACGAAACAAATCATTGCACGAAAAACAACGAAAAAACTAAAACAACGGATTTCAAAGAGCAAAAACACAACAAAAAAAAAATGCACGGAAAAGAATATGTCGAGGTGACAAATGGGGACGGTGACACTAAAGAACGGCCTACTGCCACAACTACGCACGGTGGCTGCACCGTAACCAAGGGTGAGCCCGTACATTGCCTTAAGATTTCACAAACCGTTTTGATCCAACGTGCAGACGTTTCTGGGGTTTTTCTTCCTCTGTCCTCGACATTTGCCGATTTCTTTTTTTCTGTTATTTCTCTTTGCCTGCCACCGGGAGCGGCACTCCGACTTATCAGCAGGCCACTTTTCCAAACATCCATCAAACGAAATGAAGCGCTCGGGAAATGGAACCGACACCGACACACACACGCGCGGGCGTACACCAAGAAGCCGGACGACGATGACGGGAACGGAATCGAAAATGAAACACTACCGAAGGTAATTGCATTCGCACATTCACACACAAGCACAGATGAGCGCACATTTTGGGGCCCCCGAAGATGACTTTTTGCACACCGGACCGGGGTCCGGGGGTTTCCTCCAGTATTCCCTGCCCGTATGGCGGGGGAATGAATTTTCCACCAACAGCACCACGAAAGGGCTTTGCGAAACCATTGACGCCTGATGAAACAATCCGTACCCGGGGGGGGGCGCAAAGTCGTCTTTGCCGGTGGTTGATGTTTTCTCGCTTCACCCCGTTTTTTTTCTTTCTTACGAGCTCACGGGCAAACCAATGGTACACACCGGGCGACTTTGATTCGCACTTGGAAGATGATGGAATTCAATACCGGGGCTGCGTGTGAGCCTCCACTAGAAAGGGCAGGTCATCAATTCAGTGTAGGGGAAGTGCACAGCTCACTAGATTCAAATAGTTCTATGTGCCGTGTACTGTCTTTGCTGTTTTAATTAAGGGGTTTGTCGTGGGAAGCTCGGTCGCGTTTGGAGCTTTGCACGTTTTGGGGATGCATTTTTTTGGGGGGAGACCGTTCGATCGTTCGTTCTCTTCGAGGGTGGAAAGCAATTGCATTAAACAATCGGTCGGTTTCACACAAAAAAGAGACAGAGAGAGAGTTGGCAACACACGGAAGGCAATCGGAACTTTATCTGACAAAAAGGTTACACTGTTTGACATCAAATGTGCAATCTTCAAGCAAGGTTTCAACTAAAATTAGCAAAAAAATATAAAGTCCGTTATTATGATATTTTCGTACCTGTTGTACTAATTTCAACAATAAAACAATTTCCAAATGTATTCGGGACAGAACAACGAGCGTTCATGTAGTGCAGCAATTAAACGAAAAGCTTTACAACACATATTAATATGGACCGTTAAATCACTTACAGACCGACTTACTCATCAACAATTTAGAACCTGATAACTTGCCAGAATCCCCCGATCTACGGTTTACAAACTTCAAGGAATGGCCATAAATGTGATAGCCGAAGTCCATTCAGAACGGGTTCGAAAAAGGTTACAGGTGGCAATCAGGGAATTCTGCCGCTTTTGTGCATTAAAGTTGGTTACTTGGAATCACACACACACGTATGTTGTCCTATCGGCAGTATTTTAATTTACTTTACGGTACAACAGAGCAATTGAAAAATGAAGTCATTTATTGTCTGTACTGTAAACATCTCAACAGCACCGGGTGGGGGGAGAGGATCAGCAGTATTGCAATACCATTATTTAATGGAAGATAATACAAACAACACAGTCACTGCTCTCTGTTTACAGCGCATTCAAATCACCCGGCACCCGGGTTGCTGCTGGCCATATCTTCCGATGGCTGCTATCTCCGGTCGAGAATGTCCCTCGAGGTTATTTACCTACCGTATCGTAAATGCCTTCGCAGCCAACATAGTTTATTATGGTAAAACAAACGAGCGTAGTGCAACATTGCAACCGACCGAGTGTAGGATGCAAACAAGGTAGATAAGTGGGACAGCATGTGACGGATTGCCCGTAGTGCGAAGCGCTTCGGTGCGTTAAGGATGGTCAGTAATCGATTCACACAGAACTTACTGAATGCTTTACCGCAGCCTTGTACCTTCCAAAAAATCCATGACTGCAAAGCAGCGGGGAAAAAAGGGCAATAAAAAATAGAAAACAAAACGACCCGCCAACGCGCTTTAAATGGCAGGCCCGGTTCCTAATGCACGTCCCGTTCGGGAAAAGGAAGCCAATGAGAGGAAATTGCCAAATAGAATTAAATGAACCCAAAAGAGAGAAAAAAAACACACACAGCAAAACAAAAAAAAAGAATAACATCCTTTGACCTTGGCCAGTTCACGAGCTCGTCACGACGGTGACGGGCTTGTTTTCGGTTCTTTACTTTTTCTTTTGTTGTGCATACCACCTTTGCCTTCACCACGTTCGTCTAATTTCCCAATGCGGACAACCATCGACGACGACGTGTTGGGAACAGCATTTAAATTCCATCTTCCCACGACCGGAGCCGCCGCCAGGACAAGACAAGACTGCTGCTGCGGCTACTACTACGTGGCAGGTACAATTACGATTGACCGGGGTTCTCCGTACATCGGTTCGCAAGGATCAATTCCTCGGTCAGTGTGCTTTCATTCCGGCTTGTTTTGTGTGTGTGTGTGTGTGTGTGTGTCTGTGTTTTGGCTTTCCTTTTTGGCCCAGCCGGTAAGCACACCCACAAACACAGGGCAAGAGAGGCCCTGCCCCGGGTGTTTCTGTGCCAAGGCCACAAGCCATGTGAGCCAGCCGGTAAGCCAGCCAGTAAAAGGAACTATGCCACACCGTTGTGCGGCTGTCTGTGTGCGCCCTCTCCATCGTCCGTCACTTTCACTCCGGGGCATGGAATGAGGGATGCAGGAACGGAGCAAGCATCCGGGCCGGGAGAGTCGGTTTTATTTCGTTTTTATTCTCTTCCTTCCACCCACATCCACAACCCCCACCCCCCCCCCCCCCCCTTACCGTCGCCGAAGAGGAAGGCGAAGCAGAAGGCGGCAGAAGGGAATTTGCTATTTACTTTATTTGGACCAACTCCTACTCCCTTACGGTTTGCCGGAACGATGCACACGATCGAAACGATGAGCAGCAGCAGCAGCAGTACGGATGGAAAACACGGAGCAAAAAATTAATGTTCGCACACCAATGTTTGCGAAAAGAGTGCCACAGCTTTGTCCGTGTTTTGATGCTTTTCTTTGGCCTTTTTTCTTTCTCCCGGAACACTTCACGGACACGGCCAAGAGCGCCGGTGCAACAAGTTAGAGACGGACAATCTGTAACTTTCTGTTTCATTATTAGTCTGTCGTTTTTAGCTCCGAGAGACAGTTGATGGCAAAAGGGAGAAATGTGTGCTGGCGGGTTCGTTGGCGTTGAGAGGACTTTCGTTTTCTATTTGTAAACAAATCGAACCAATCTATAATCACCTACGCTTCCTGAAGCAACCGAACTTTGTTCCTTTATCATCATGCTGTAACTAAGGAAACGCAGTGAGTGCTGCTCGAAAAGGTGTTAAATTCGTGCAGTTTTGCATGCTTGTCCAGTTTATCCTTTAATATTACCATAAACACATCCCAAGCGATTGGAAGGGAGACAGCGAATCGATCACGGAGAAAACGGCGGCTATCATATCGCCCCAAACCAGCACCTTCGCACCGGTAATGGAGTGTTAAGTGGATTGAATCACATTCCGCAAGATTGACTGCGCGCTGTATTACTTCTTTACCGCTCCCAACGCACCGTCCGTGCAGTAAACACGTATAAAAATCAACAAACGATCGTTTATGCTCCCACATTGCCGTCGTTTGCACTGCAGCGCTACTTGCGTTTGGGTGGCTCCGGTCCGAATTGCTTATTTTTACAACCCGGCATACACTCCCATTGTAGCTCAAAAGGGCTCCATCGTCCCCGCGATGGTGGTGATGGTGGTGGTGGTGGGTAGTAAAATCGGATTTGTGAATGAAAACACAACCACAACCATACAAATACGGACACTGTTGCAGGCAGGTGGCGCGGGAAAGATGGAAAACCCGTTACGTTTATTTATGTACTTATGCTCAGGAAAAGTGGCATTAGGAGTTGGGATGGGAAAATCGGCAACAAAACAGTCCAACAGAAAAAAAGGAGAGAGAGAGAGAGAAAGAGAGAACGAACAAGAGGGATAGAGTGAGAGATAGAAAGGGGAAAACAACAGCAGCATCATGCACTGCTGTGTGTTGATACTCGAGGAAAATCTTCGAACCCCGAAGCTTTGCAAAGGAAGGAAAACGGCTCCAACATCAACAACACCACGTGGACAGTAATAAAAAAGAGCACACACACACACACACACACACAGGAAGCAAGGAAATAAATTTGAGAACCTCTGCTATGTGTTTGTGTGCGTGCGGAAGAGGAAGAGAGCATAAACAGAGAGTGAGAGAGCGAGCGAAGGAGGAAGAATCTGCAATGGGAAAAGTGATGTTGCGCTGAGGAGAGATAAAATAAAAATAAATATAAAAATGGAAATAAAATTATATCTCTCCCATCCTCCCTCCCTCCCCGCCCGAGCCGGGGTAGCCAATCTTTCTCCTTTGCTATATCTCCCCACTCAGCATTTCCCCACTACCGGATTTACCATCTTCCCTCCCTCCCCCCAGCTCCAACGAACGACTCCTTTTTATGAGTTTTCTGTGCCATTTTCCTCCCACAAAATTCTGCCACCACGTGTACTCACTCCACTGCATGGCTGGTGTGGTAGTAGTAGTAGTAGCACCGTAAGTAGTAGCCGTAGCAGAACAGTAACCGTAAAGCAATGTGGCCCGGCCCTGGCGTCCTTGACAGTTGGTTTTCCCGGCGAGCCGGTGAAAAAAAGGAGGGAAATAAAACGACCGATTTCGGGGCCACACAAATGCGGCCAAATGCTTGGGAAGATGGGTGTGTGTGTGTGTTTGTGTTTGTGTCTGCAAGTCTGCAACGAATCACTAACACACACACACACACAGACACAGACAGCCGGCATTTCTTAGTTGCTCCCAAGAAATAGGGAAGGAGCGGGAGGAGTTCATTCATGGAAAGTTTTTCCCGCTTTTTGAGAGTCAAAGAAATCCCATTTTATTACGATCTTGGAAAAAAGCGAGGGACGACTGGTACCGGGGGGTGAGGGGGAGGGAGATGGGGAGCTCCACTGCAAGACAACAAACTTATTTCTTCCTTCGTTTTCTTACCATTCCTTCCTTTTCTTGCCTTCTCTGCTCCATCGGTGTGTGTGTGTGTGTGTGTGTGTGTGTGTGTCTGTGCCGGTGTCTGCGACGCTCCATCGTTCGGAGCCGTATATTGCAGGGCATGGGAGTTTTCCTTTTTTTTATTTCGGTTTGTTTGGCCCAAGGAATCGTAACCTTCCTCAACAAGGAGGCACATGGAGGAGAGGGAGATGGGGGGTTTCTTTTCTTTGCCGTGGCCTTAGCCGAAGTGCCACTCGAAGGATTAAGCCATCAACGTTGCCCGTCGTCCGACGTCCTTTTAGTCGGAATTGAAGGCTCCCGTAGGTTGTTCAGGTGAAATTATAACGATGAGCTCACACAGGATAATTGACTCGAACTGTTTCCTAACATAGCTTTGGCGTTTGAGGATGGCGAATAGAACAAAGGGTGGCTAAATATTACAAAGTGTCCGGTTTGTTACAATAAATGCCTATAAATCTAGAAGTCCTAGAAGACAAATAGTCTGTAGAAAGGGCTATTGAATTGGGGACCTTTGCCACAACATACGTCAACGTAAGAGTGGAATTATACACCTCTATGTAGGCATCAGCAGCAACATTACCTCACGAATGTTAATCCTTAAATTCGGCGTTCCAAGGGTGTTTTACAATGCACTAAAACGAATTCCATTCATCGTTTCGTTTGCGTGGATGAGGCTTTTTATTCCAGTGCGCAAGGAGCAAAACGTGAAGAATGAAGAGCAGTAAAATTGATCCAATTTAAGAAGGAGAGAGGGAGAGATAGAGAGCGAACAAGAGCGTACCCAACGACCAACGAGGGGTGTGTGAATGATTTATTGTTTGTGGGTTAATAAAAATCAGTGTATCGCTTTTTGGTGCAACAAAACGGTGCAGCAACAGCATCGCCTCATTGCACCGTTTAAGCAAGACATCAGGGACGGTTTGCTCCTTGTGAGAAACATGCACACACACACACACACATCCTCATACCAAGCAGCAACAGCAACATTCTTCTCCGGTTTTGCAAAGTTTGCTTTCTTGCGCCGGAAGTGTTTGTGGGCGACGGCGTCTTTTGCCAGCCAGTGCCAGTGTACGGTAAGAAGATTTAAGTGGATCAAGGAGAGAACAGGTTTGACGCGGCTGGGTAATAAGAGAGGGGGGGGGGGGGGGTGAAGGTGAAGGCTGGTGGAATGCGGTAGGATGCAAACTTTTTCCTTCTGCCAAGGGAACGAGCGCACGGCGAGCGACGAGCGAAGAGCGACGATAAGCATGATGATAATAATGATAAACTGTTATGCTTTTGTTGTGCTATCTAACACTCTCTCCCTGCCTTGGTTCGGGGTCGCTTGGTATGTGTGTGTGTGTGTGGGAGAAAGAGACAAAGAGAGCGGTAGTGCTTAAGGGTGGCTCAGGGGATTTATTGTGTTGGGCACATCGGAGGTCGGGTTGCCACCCAACCGGTGGCAAGGCGTTTGTGTTGCGTAATTAATAAGCAAGTAATTATGATATTTATTTGATTGCTCGGTATCGTTCTGGAGGGAATGATGCACAAGGAACGAACGACCTTAAGGAACAGGCGAAGATGAATAAGACGTCGACGTGTTGGGGGAGGGGGGGGGGGGCTTAGGTGGAGGGTCTTTTGTGGCGGGGAAAAGATGGATTAAGAAGAGATTATTTACCCGGTAAGATTTGTTTTTGTTCGCACCCTACTGCCACACAAGCCGTTGGGCAACAAGTGAACGATTGAAGATGCTTTCGATCAGAACGGCAAGAAGTCAATTCACAATGGAGTGTTTGTGGTTGTGTGGCCATTGTCACAAGTTTGTAGTTGTTTCATGCAGCTTTGTATTGTCAGTCTTGATGAGTCAAGTTTCAGAATTTCGGTAGTATGCCCTTTCCAAACTGAGCATCCTCGAGTGAAGTTTGCACTGAACTGAGCGCACAGCAATAAAACCACCCATCAAATCACCCACCCATGGCACGGCCATCAGCGTGCAGCTAGCACGTGAAGCATTCTCCTCCCCGGAATGGCAGCAGTTGCCGTTCGACTTGCAGCAGCGCACAATCAACGATGTACATAAATTTGGAATGTGTTGAGGCGCAAGCCGCCGTCACCGTGGCAGGACCAAGGCAAGGATCAACTGGTGTGTGTGTGTGTGTGCTCTCGCACCGCAAACTATGCAACAAGCGGCGCGCGGAGGGCCCATGCAACCGGCTCATGCCTCACCAGCGGCTTTCGAATCCATCCGGCTAAAAGCGCGGGCGTGAAAGTGTTGGAATTACTGACGATCTTCGGCTCTTCGGGAAATGATGTCCCAACAAAGTATGTGCTAATGGGCCATATCATGTTGTGCCTCCCGGACGCATCACCCCTCCCCTTTGTTTGGGTTCGGGCGGATGGATTAGTGGGTCAGAATAGTTACGCTAGCACAAGAGAGTTATGGAGCACGCGTGTCTTGGAATGTTCGTGCTGCTTGGTATGTGCTCCCGCAGCCCGGACCAGTGCGAATGGTGTGAAATAAGCGGGTAGCAGCAGATGCCCCCACAACACTACAACATTCTGGGTGGCAGCGCTGTGTGCGATATCTTTAAAGCGCGACGCTGCTCAGCCTGCACAGAATTGGCCACCGTTTTGCGTGATGCGTTTTTTGCACTCTTCCTTTGTGTGCACTTCTCGGAGCTCGGAGCCGTCTCGCCAATGCATCCAAATC
Source organism: Anopheles coluzzii (assembly GCF_943734685.1). Lineage (NCBI taxonomy): Eukaryota > Metazoa > Arthropoda > Insecta > Diptera > Culicidae > Anopheles > Anopheles coluzzii. Next base: position 25,212,086 of record NC_064670.1, on the reverse strand, counting down.
CTTCAACCTGAGCTTGTCAATCATCAAAAGCGCACCAGACATACGGGACCGATTGCACGTGAGTCCGTCAAATCCTAGGGATCGAATTACCATAGCCACTGCGTGCTGCGTGCCAGAGGAGACGCAGGACCCGCGCACAGAGAGGACCCTCGCGGCAAAATATGTCCTGCGTACGGGAGTAATCGGTTCCTCTTCCTCGTACGGTAGACTTCCAAAGACACAAACACACACACACAGACCGTATGCGAATGTGCGCGTTCATCAAGCGAAGCGAAGTGAAAACATAAGGCAGCGTAAAAAAAGCAACCAGCAGCAGCAAATCCTTCAATCGTTTGACGGAACAGGTTGGCCCAACACAAAAAAAAACAAAAAAAACAAAAATAAAAAAGCTCCTTCATCTTGCCAGCTGTAGAGAGAAAATTGAAGCAAAAAAAAAAAAGAATGCCCGCAGTGTCGCGTTTGACGGGGGGAGATGGTTTTTTTTTTCGTTGGTTCACTGTTCACTGTTGGATGGATTGGACGGATGATGATGGTCGGTGTCTTTCGGTCTTTGCTCCGCCGTTCGCATTGCTCGGTTGCCAAATGTTTTCCTCCCTGTCGAACCATGGGAGCGATGGATGGGCAAGGACGGTGGAGTAACAAAAAAAAAAAAAGAGGGTACTACACTGCTGCAGGCTCCCTAGCCTAACGCAGTGCAGATGAACGCAGGGAACCACAAGGCGAGATGGGCAAAATGTGTAATGAGATCGGGCAAAGGGTTATGCGTAAGCAAACGGGTGGTGTCCCGGGAGGGTGGGGGAGGAGAGGCAGAGAAAGCAGCTGGAGGATGATCGGGTGTGGTGGTGGTCGACCGCGATCGGTGCGCGGCTTTGCTGCGTTGTGTGCGTTTCGCAGCGACTCACGCGCGCCCTGGCACGAACCCCAGCCAGACCGACGACGGCGTTCCGCCGTACGACTTTACGGTGCCAGCTGCGCACCGGCAGTGCTCTAGAACATCGGGCAAAAGGGAGTTTCTTCAGCTTCTTACGTCCACAGGCTGCTTCCCCTGGGGCGGCGTGCATCGGGGCTGCTCGTTCTCTGTTTTGTTTCTCCGATGGGCTGTCCCCGTTGGGTTGTGTTTCGTTTCGTTGGTAAATTGTGTTGTTTGTCAAATGCAAAAGTACTCGTCTGCCGCCCTTCTCTTGTCCTTCTCCTCCATCGGCGCAGTCGCTTTTGGGCAGTCCCTCCACAGCGGTCCCGTTCTGTGGTTGCAAGTGACGGAGTTTGGTATCCCGTTTGGCGTTTCATCCGATTGGGCAAAGAGGGAGTTTTCTACTTTCTGATTTCGATATTGTGACTCAGAAGAAAAGAAGCTTGCGGACAAAAACAATACACAGCTTGAAGTATCCACATTATTTAAATGTGCTAGTAGAAAAAAAAATGTTATTGGATTTTTAAAACATACAAAGTACGATTATTTCCAAACAGATTCTATAGAAAATCGTCATCATCTAATAGACGAATATGGTTCCAACTTAATGTCGATACCGTGTTGGATACTCTATGGTCCATAGGATAGATACGCCAATTTCTACAATGCCGAATGAGACAGATTCCCATCCGAACCAGTTTATTCGGAACAAGAACTGAGACAGTCTGGTTATATGACAGTAATAACCTTGACCGAGTAAGAGTTAATATGACGTCCATGTATAATTATGATTCGTCGTCGTTATGCCAACAAGAAGAATAAGAAGAAGAAGAGTAAGATGCAGATTGTTTGGAATAATTAAACGACGAAAAGCGTAATATGATTGGAACTAAACGTAAATCCTAATAATAGTTTCAAAATAGTTTGAAGAATCGTTAAAGCAATTTAATCATAACACCATTGCACTGCTTGCAGCATATTCAAGCTTAACGGCTTTGTATAGCTGGGCTATACATGAAAGCAAAAATAGAATACCACCTAGCACTGTTGCTGCTCTCCGGCACCCGGGATTAAGTATGCATGTTTGCCCTGGACACACTGTCGTGGCACCAGCAACCATCCCAATGCATGCAATCCCGGTGCAGATTGGTTCTTCCTCATTCTCAACCACACACACGTCCTCCATCTCTGCTGACCACTTCCGTGGACCCGCCTGCGTACTGCTGTGCCGCGGTGGTCAAGCTAACAACAACAGCTGTGCGTTGCTGCTGCTGCTGCTGCTATGTCGAGCAAGGATTGATGGATGAGGGAAGGCCCATCATCTCGGTTCGACACAGTCGAAGCTGTCGAACCACTCGAAACTCGAACCGCCGAAAACCCGTCATGGATGTAATGAGCACGAAATATCTACCGTCATTACCGATCGGAACGGACGGGCGCGCATTCGGCTGCGCTCAAATTTGCCTTGCTGTGGTCGCGCGCGCGCTCATCATCGTTGCTGTCGTCGTCGTCCGTTTGGCGCGACGCGTTTTCCGGGCGTTGAACGGGACGACGCCGCTTGGGGTGGCTCGCGGTTAGCGTACAAAATGACGAATGCATAATTTAATGGGGCTGGGTCGTGTGGAATGAAATCCGTTTTTCGGTGTTTCGCCCTACGGCTTAAGCGGTTGGGGGTTAAGCGGCTGCTCCTTTGGGGGGAGGGAAATGGCGCTGAATAAAGGTGTGTGTGTGTGTTATGCTGTGCGTGTGCGCTTGTTGCTGTGGTTGCTGCACAGAAGCAAACGACGGCAACGGAAAGTTTTCTTGCACCCGGCCCCACGGGGTTCCGGAATCGATCGATCGTCGATCCGTTTGCGACAAGCGATTAAATTGCAAATCCTCTCTATCCGTTCGCCGGATCCGTTTAATTGCGCTGTAATTGATGTCAAAGTACGCACCGAAACAAGATTTGTCGTCGTCGTCGTCGTCACCGTTGCAGGTTTTTTTTTTACTAAGCCCGGCTCGTAATTGGCTTGCATTGAGCCATTCGGTTCGATTGGTCCGGCGGCAGAAGATGCAACTGCTGCTTTACCTTCCTCCCAGCTTTCTGCGCTTCGCGATCGCGTCGTGTTAGCGCGTAGCGTGATAAAACGCAAACGCCTTGACGCACAGCGGTCCTTGTACACACAGTGCGCTCCACCGACGATCACCCTCGGCGCAGTTTCTCCAACCGGGCGTGTGTGGTGTGTGCTTATTTTAATTTATAATTTTCTTCGCTTCCCAACCCCACAGCCGAGTGTGATGTTGTGCGCCAAATCGGCTGTGTGTGTGTGTGTGTGCGTGCGCGGAATTCTCGGAATCGCGAGTTTGGACTCCCGTTGCGCGTCGACAACGGTTTGTCGCCCCTTTTTTTCTGCGTCACCTCCCCCCCCCCCCTTTCTCCCTTAGATCCTTTTTGCTGCGCCGATTAGTTAGATAAAAACGTGAGTTGTTATCGTGTGTCGCTGATATGTTGTTTCCGAGAGGGGTTTTTTTTTTTGAGGATGGCAAACACCCTTTTCTTCCAAACGGAACGGAATTCGTAACACATTCTCTGTAAGTCGCGTTCGTTGCAAACTGTCGCAATGTGCGTTTGGGTTTGGCACGTTCTGCTTGCACCAGCAGCTGGTGTGTGCCCCAGCCAACCAACGTGCCGAACGAACCGAAAGGAACGTGGTGGGAAGGAATGGTGCGGAAGCGTGGCTCAACATACATGAGAATTTCCAGCCGCCGCGCGTTTGGGGCGAGTTTGGTGAGTGCAGAATGCTGGCGCCGTGACCACGGAACATGGATGGGTTCGCGAAGAAAACAAAAAAAGAGTTACACATTCGTACGGTAGATTATCCTGGGGCGAAAGGGAGGGAGGAGTTGGAAGACGTCGGATTCGATTCGAATGGGATCGGTACATGACGGGTTGGCTGAGAGATACGGAACTGCGGGAGCGCTTGCAGGAGATGTGGCCCTTGATTAGGACATTTATCGTAGAAGCGAAGTAAATGAGGCTGTAGGAAACGTTTACATGATGGGTTGAATGTTTTCCTTCTAGATGAACTATCGGAGTTCATCAGGCTTGATCTTTTCTGGCTCTTAGATGAATTTCACCTATTCCGCTGTCTATAAACCAAACCAACTTCTGTAGTTTTGCCTAGAGTATAAGAGTATAAATACAACACTATGGCAACAAAAACAAGTCCAAAAATCTATCCGGATCAATGATACGAAGCAACCCGGGTTCCATCACCAATTCGCACCCTTGTCCGCCTGAAATAAAGCTCACCAAAACCATGGCCCGCAAGTGTGCTAGGCTGCACTTTATCGCCAGCAGCTGGTGGCACTCGCGATCCGGCACTTATCGCATCCGTTGATCGCTCCAATGCAAAAACCAACCAACCACCCGCCCGAAAGTCGTAAAAACAAGCCCCCCTCAAACCGACGGATCCAACCGACAATCGCCGGCGAAAGGGGAAACCGTTTGCCGACAGCGCATAAATAGTGCAAGGTGTAAACAGCGCAAATGTTCGGCGTACACTCACGCAAAAAAAAAAAAACAAACACCCCCCAAAGATCTGAATCATCCGATTCAGGATGGCAAACTCATCCTCCTGACCTCGAATGCTTGCCCCCTTTCTTATTCATTCGCACAGGCTGTGGAGCGGGAATAAAGATGGAAAGGAAGGTCATAAACTTCACCATTTTACTTCCCGTTGACGTGACGGCGCGGTTGACCGCGTACGGCTCGATGTACGCGCGCTAGCTGGTGAAATGGTCCGCGCGTTCTCTCGGTGCGTAGTATATCGCACCGAGCTGCAGGAAATAAATTTGATTTGTGTGGTTTTCGGGTTTTATTAGCTTCTTCAGTGCCTCTTTCACTGCCTTTCACCTCGGCTTCGGATCTTTCTGCGTGTATCTTGAGGGGATGAATTGTGTGTGTGTGTTTGTGTGTGTGTCTGTTTTTTGTTTGTGCTGATTCGCGCTGCAAGGAGCAGTGTTTGGCGGCTCTTTCCAAAATTCAATTTGTTCTTGCATAGCGAAGCAAGAAAACAAAAGCAATGATGCTGCTGTGGCGAGGAGGCGAATCTTTGATTGGTTTTGTTGTCATGCTGTGAGTGATGCCGAGCGGTAAACTTGTGTTTGTTTGAAGGAACTTTCCTCAGGCTGTTGCTGTGAAGTTGTGACTTTCAGAAAAGGACATTTAATTTATAACATTTAGAACATGTAGTTCACAATGATTATTGAACCGAATAGGTTATCTTCTCGTTGTGTTCATTAACTTTGCGCTGTAGTAATAAAATAATGAAAAACACGCAGCGCGCATTGAGAGTTGAAAATTCTAGCCAAAATTCCACTACTTTCGTGGATGCGGTTCCATAGCTTCAAAGCTGTGGTCAGCAGTTTTTTTGTTTTATTTTTTTTTCGTCTCCCGAAACCATAAAATCCTGCACCGCGTCGCAAAGAGCTCAACCAAAACCTCTAACTGAACTCGAACTGTTTTTGGCGACTTACAGCCTTACTTACACGACAAAAACACCACCATCATATATTGAAAACAATAAAAGGATGCTACCACAAAACCCATCATAAAACCCTGCCCCACCGGCAGCAGGCGATGCAAAAGCAGGCACCCCGTTCCGTTCGTAATGGTGTGCAAAATGTGGATTTTATGTATGCCAAAGGGAGCGCGCGAAGGAACGACAAAAAAAAGATGAAGCATCGCGAAAACCACCATCAGGATAACTTCGACTCACCGTCCGCCGGAGCGGACGAAAATTACCTCGCACCGTGGTTCGGGACGGCGGCAGCCATAAAACAGCATTTTTATGGCCTTTCTCGCGTTGTCCAGGCGCGTCGCGCCATCCGCTACTGCCATCATCAGCTGCTGATCTTTGACGAACAAAAGGAATCGGTCCGGTCGGAACGGTCGGTGGAGAAGGGAAAGGAGACGCAAAAGCACACTCACACAAACTAGACGCTACCATCTCTTCCGTGTCCCGTCAGCCCGAAACGGACACTTCATGCGCGACTACCGAAAAGTTGCTGCTGATGCGCTTCTATTTTCTATTTGTTTTTGCTGATCCATGAGAAACGGGCAATGGTCCGCTTATGTGTGTGTGTGAGTGTTTTTTTTTGTTCTTCCTTCTTTACCCCAGAGTTAGGCTGCTGATCTTTGATCTTGATACATTTTTTGTTGCTTCTACATGTTAATAACGCGTCCCACGGCACGGCTTGTGGCGATTTCGCATCACGTTTCTTTGTAACCGCTCGCACACGAAACTTAATCCTCCGTTCGTCCCCGTTCAACTCGCTTGTCCGTCCGTCCGTCCGACCTGTTCGGGGTGGGAAAAGGAAAGCCCATCCGAAACTTATTAAAAAGGACATAGGGACCTGGGTGCCCGGGCGCGTTTGTTTATGCTTTCATGTTTCTTAATTGTCCCAAAAGCGGGCCGCATTGTCTTGAGGTCTTGGAGGGCCAGTGGATGAGATTTCTTGTCCTGTTTTGGGTGTGTGCGTGTGTGTTGTTGTTCAATTGTTCCTCCCCGATGTCCTCAAGGATTAGTGACGAGGCACATTGCCGGAACGGCATTCAACCCCTTTTGGGACGCACGGTCCATTCTATCACTGGACAATCAGTCATCGAAGTTATGGAGGCCCCGGAAACCGGAACCGTACCGTATCGTGGAATAACCAGTCCACTGGTGCGGGATTGTGTGCCGCTGCAACGCATCGGCGTTAAATCTTAATAAATGGCCACTTAATTGATATTTAAAACGAATGAATGGGACGAAAAGAATGCTGTGAGTGCATTTTTTTGGTGTGTGTTGTGTCCTAGAAGAAGCCTAATAACTCGTTCCGGCATTGCATTGCCCACTCTCGTGACAGTTGATTGTGTGGATGGAGTTTGTTTTTGTTCGTGTTTTTAAGTAGTCTCACAGCCATCCTCCGGTAGGTGAAAAAGAAGCCAGCTGAACCATAGTTAAGGTAGGGCTGGTTTCGCTTTACTCTGAATTTTTCTTCTTCTTTATTCCCGGTAAACGGGATCAGTAAGTCCTTGGTGATAGATGGCCCAAAGACGTTGGCTCAGAATTGATTGACGAAAGGATGGTGGAAAAAATAGAGTAACGGTTTTGTGTTACCGTTAACGGGATGCGGAAACCTGTCAGGAATAAGGTGTGCGATCATTACTGTTTTTTTTTTGTTTTTTTTGACATACTTTTCCTTTTTGGGCCGAGATGGGAGGACGTGTCAATCATAACATGAAAATACACCACTGGCGTAGAACGAAAACTGGATCAAAATAGTGTCGAAAAAACGTTTTATATTCAAAGTTAGTTTTTGTGATTATAGCAGCTAAACGTTGAGTCATGTTGTTGCATTTAGTTGGTTGACTTCTGTCCGACTGGCTAGATATGAAGATGATCGTCAATGGGCGGATAAACATTTCTTAGCTGATTTATGAATTTTTACGACTTCTTATAACCGCACCACCAGTTACCAGTCGCATGAATGAGCTCCATTTTCCAGCACCCCGGTGGCTAGTGTCATAGCGAGCGAGCGAGCGCAAACAAATCAATCCACGGCTAGACACCCAGTAGCTATGGGTAGCACCAAACCAATCCTCCAGCAACTGCATAGAAGTGCGCAGCGATTATGGGAATCTCCGAAGCTTCATCATCTCCGCCGCAATCGGTTCGCGTCAGCATTGCACCATCTTTGGCTGCGCTGCACATCTCGGACACGGCGGCCTGTGTGTGTGTGAGTGAATCGGTCCCATTGATCGCGCCAACGTGTGGCCTGTTCGGTGGCCCCGGCGACTACGGCGACGTTGGAGCATCGTGCGAACAATTATCTGCCCGTCGTTCCAGATGGGCGCACGGGGCGCAGATTTACGACGCTGCTGCAATCGGCCGGGCGGGCGCAATCGAGCGGATACGGAATCGCAATGGGTCCTCCGTAGTGGTTTGTGTCCCAAACGTGAAGATGCTCCGTAACGATGATTTCTCGTCCGCAGCGACGGTTCGGGTTCGGGTCGGGCCCGGAATCTACGCGGGCTCGTACTACGCGCGGCACCCATTGTTCCCATCGGAGGACAGCAACAAGGGTGCGCATTGTCTTTTGGGGCGAACGCACAGCTGCACGTTTTGTTTGCTTATGATGACTGCAATCCACCCCCCCCCATCTCAACATCTTCCCCTTTTTGCAGTGCCCGTTAAATCCCCTACACACGATGTCCCGAGTTGTCGTTCGAGCAAATGGACAGAAAAATGTATGTAAATTGAGATTTATTGCAATCGCCTTTTTGGCGGTCTACAAATCCTCCCGTTTCGGCTGCTTCGGGTCGATCCCCACCCAATTCGATCCCGCTTGCTTGCGATTCGTCCGTGTTCGGTAGTGCATTTAGTCCATCGGCGGTCAAAAACACTTCTTCCCAATAACAACAAATTGCATTCCGAAGGACATTTCTCAACCGTAAAGGAGGCCATTTAGGGACCGGGCCTAGGTACGCATACTGCGAAAGGATTCATCATTCTGATGGGGGAGCGGGCTTAAACGGTTTGCGGCACGGCAAATCGGCATCATATCGTTGAGCACATTGAGCAGGCAGACACGATAGCCGGTCAATAAGGCCAGGCGGGAAAGGATGCAAAATGGTGCCCCATAAATGTCGTTGCTAGATTTGCGTGAGCCACATGGAGAGATAGAAAAAATACAGTGTTTTTTGCTCTTAGTACATTTTGCCTTCGCCTCGAAGGATGTTTCATTTTTTTCACGCAAAAATGGCATGTTTCAACCTGCAACACTCGGCGATGAGTACCGTTAAAAAGAATGACCCACATTTTGAAATACGACGGGCAGCTGAATCCTGTCAAGGGTACTTTAAAAAAAACGGAAAAAATGAAGTTAAATTTGTGCGTGCGTGAAGGACTGCTTCATTTCACTCGTAATCTTGCGATTGATTGATATAACTGATTATTTAAAATAATATCTTATGTTTAATTTTGGTTCGATCGTTAATGAAAATGGTTCCAACTTTGCTTAAATTATAACAAAGGTGTAAAACAGCACCTTTTGCTGTGCTGTTTGCCTAGTTTTAGGGGCTTTCATACCCAAACCACTACAAGCAAATTCAAATTCAAACTAGAAAGTTTATCTTTAAAGTTCTATATTCTTCGAAAGTTAAATACATTTGCCTAATGCTTTGGATCCAAGCTACGTTTGTATAACACATAACATTGTGCCTTACCGTTTTATCGCATCCGATATCTGCGAAAGTCTTGCGGATGAGCCCAAAAAGCGCCGCAAACAAAAAAGGAGCGTTAATAGCGGCAAGGATAATCTGTAAAATAAACTCTTTACCCCGCTAAAAGAATTAAACGTGTTGATTTGCGGGTGAAAAGTGGGCAAAGAGGATGGGAAAATGCAATCGGGGGACGTAACATAATCATAATTCACTAGCCCGGGAAGACCCATCCGGGGTGCTCGGCGACCGGTGGACCTTCCCGAGCTCGTGAGATTCAATCTCAATTTCGCGGGCTGCCACTTTCCTCTCTCTCTTCAAAATTCGGTTTGACGTCGTCATATATCAGCCGCAGCAGCAGCAGCGAAAAAAAGCTCCTGTCCAGGATGTTGAGATACGGTGGGAAACGCAAACTTAACCCAACGCACACCGACAAACCGACCGCCGACCGGAAGGGCGACAGCACCTCGGCGACACCGGAGACCGGCGGACGCGGTCAGACTTCTGTGTGTGGTCAAGCCCAACAGTCGCCCGAATAAGTGTGTGTGTCTCGGACAGAATGCGCCTTCGTGCGTGCTTCTTGTGTGTGTGGCTGAGTGTATGTGCCTTGTTTCCTTTTTCGTTATTACTTTTTTATTCCCCCAATATTCCGTCTCAGCCCTTCGGCGGCGTCCCGGGCAGCGGATGGACGGAAACTTAATCCCCGGGAAACGAAAATCAGCGACCCGAGACGGTGTGGCGGTGGTGCTGGCGACTCTCGCGTGGTAGCTGGCTGGGAGCCCCCCCCCCCCCCCCTTCCGTTGGAGCCCCCTTCGGTTGAAGACTGATTTGGGTGGAACAGGTGGAACACGGACGGCGACACGCAATCGAGCGCTAACCCAAAACAGCAGACTGCGGTGGCGGTGGCGGTAGCGCAGGCTCGGGCAAACGGTGGGCCGTGCAAATTTATGAGAAATTATAATGCTTCATTATTTTGCACTTCTGGTGCAGGCTGACGCGGCCCCCAGTGCAGAAGCATATGTTGTATGTTGGTGCTGTAATAGAGGGAGAGAGAGAGAGCAAAAAAAGGGAGCGCTAGTGGTTTTCGGTACGTACAAGGCCCGCGCGAGAACGCGCGTACGGTTTTGCAAGAGGTCAATAAAACGGCTGAAGAGTAACAGCCGTTCACGAGCCGTTCGGTCGAGCGATTGTGGGGCGAGTGCAAAAACGCAATGCATTGGCAATTATGCTTTGCGAGGGGTTTGAAGCAAAAATGAAGCACCGATGGCCGCCGTGTGTGAGGCTTCGTTCGATCGTTTGTGTGTGCGTCTTTGAAGGTGCAGCAGAAGGCTGGAACAGTTTTCGGGGAGCCTAATGATTATTAATCGTCTCTATTGCGTCGATCGCCCTTCAATAATGTGCTGCTGGGTATACGATCCCAATAAAACTGAGGGTAATATGCTGACAGTTGATGGTTGAATCAGGATATGTTGTGCAATTTTAAGCTCAAGAAGTCGCCCTTAAATATCATTTATTTAGCACAACGAACAGAGCGTAACAACACAATTTGCTTTGCCGTGTTGTAGACATTTATAAACGCCTCCAGAAAAGGGGGCGATGCCCAGATAGCAATCGATACCGTGCGACAAACCATCGCTGATCGCTGATTAGCCCACAATCAATTAGTAGGTTGCAGCGACAAACGGTAAAGCCCACAACATAAACCCCAGACCCCAGCGCAAACACGTTATCTCGTGCCGTCTGCAATTTATTCCCAACCAGCCTCAAAAAGCCGGTAGCTCCACGAGCGCTAGAATCGTTTAGGCAGAACACGCCACTGTCGCAGAATTAGCCGCCTGTCAATCCCTTTTTCGCCTGTACCAATGTCTCCTAAGACAGCGAAGACACAAACGCGCCGGTTTTTCTTTGCGCAACCAGCAATGGCCGGGAATGGTAGAGGGAGCTGGCTGTGGAAATCCGCAGCATATGGGTAGCGTTTACGATAATGGCTGAAGCATACCGATATGACACCGCTTCTTACGAGGTACGCGCGTCAATGCGCAGGAAAGCTACCGTACACACGGGGACATTGGCAGAAATCGAACGGGAACGGAACGGAGCATCGCACAGCCAAGTGCGTTAACGACACACACACACACACACACACACACACACACACCATTATAATAGTGCGCCAATGAAGGAACCCGGTTTTTAACCCTGGGTGATTCGGTGACTTCAGGTGACATGTCACAGTGGATCGTAAGCAAGCGAACCTTATTGTTATTGCACGCAGCGCCAACCCCGCAACCTGGCGGGAAGCACTGGTTTTGAGGAGATCCAATACCAGCAGGTCCAACGCACGACACCACAATCCACAATACAATCTGTCTTGGGGATCCTGTGTGTTCGCGCGCGGACGCGCGCTCTCCCATCCAGCACCCGGTTGCAGCCGATCCGGCACTTGCACGCCTGCAACGGGGAGCCGGCAAATCTCAGCGAATCTCGCGCAGCACACCTCGGCACCGAATCAAGGGAGATAGCGATCAGCGTGAGGGGCCATTTTTGCTTGACCGGTTTTGACGGATTTGCAGGAAGAAAGGAACGACCGATCAGGAAGCGGACAGTGCAGATGCAAGCAAGCTAAACAAAAAAAAAAAAAAAAGGGTAACAGCAGACGCAACACGCAACACAACCGGTAAGCGATCGCGCTCGCGGCACGATCGACTGCCGAAGATGATGAAGCCTTCTCCGGTCCCTGTCCCTGTGTGTAAGATGGTCTGAGTTATGGTGTAATTTTATAGCAGCGCAGCGCACTCCGGGGCGGACCCGGTCGGGCGAGATAATTTAGGCAATTAGTGTTGATGCAGCGAATGCAGGGGAGGAGGCTGCGTGCGATATCGTATCGGCCGGATCAGTTTTCTTTCCGTCCATTTAGCAGCCTTTGTTGCTTGTTCGGGTCGCACAGTTGGGTTTTCAGCGGGTTCGATAGTACGATACACAACGCAGCAATATTTAAATTAATTAAACGCACCGCAGTGGTAGGACAGATGCCCCTCACCGGTTTCGCGAACGGCGGTTTTTCTGCACCGATAGCGTCGAGGTCGAGCTAATTAATAGATTATTGAACGGACAGTGAAAATGGATGATGTATGCAATGGGTCGTGGGCTGGTTCTAGACATTGTTGCAACTGTGACGGGCCCGATCGGTAAATGTTAAATTCTTCCCTAACGACGACAGCGGATTGATGATCAATATTGTACCAATGGGTTTAGCCTTGTTTGGAAGGGCAATGAGCGGATGGTATGACGCTAAAACTACAGCTTGTGCTGTGTCCATAAATAAGTTGTTTAACAAGCCAACGATAGAAATGTTTAAATTCCACAAGGCCACAAAGTTGTCCGTTTACACCTACCTGCATAGCATGCATCTTTATGGCGTTCTAAATCGAGGTTCGGAGCACTTTACAAGCAAACAATGTTTAATCCCTCCACAAAAACGGGCAAAACTCGCCGAACGACCTCGAACAACGTTCGAATCACCACACTGCAATAACCACCCAATTTAACCCTAATCCCAGGTTCGGGTTCGTGGCTGGCTCAGTTCGCCGAAACGGGATGCCTTTTATTGGTAGGGCTGGCTGGCTGGATCATTAGGCTCAAAAATCCTCCAACACGGCAACACACCACCACACAAAAAAAAGGCGTATGCCTTCTGCCTTCTTTCTGAGGATGCAACTCTTATGACAGCTTCATCCGTAAGTGGCAACTGCCCCGGGTTTCTCTGGGTGGTCTAAAAGGTGTTCGCGAGAGCCAAGAGGCGTCTTGTGACCCGGGTGTAGCTGCATACCGAGGTAAGCATAGCAATTGGAAAACACATGCTTTTTTGTGACCGCAGCCAAAATCGATTCGTCGTAGTTTGGCCCAAAATTGGTGCACTTGCCGTGCGCGGTCAAGTACGCGGCTACCGCGGTAAGTGCTCGAAGGGAAGGCACACACAGTGCTCTATCCCTGGTTGGAGCCGTGCCAGAAGGGCCACAAGAGGGGAGAAGGGCCAGCGCCCAAAGGCTGACACTCTTCCCGAGCCACCCCATGAACACACACACACACACACTAATCAACTAATGTCCGACGGCGAGCGAGACCCGCTGGACGATCCGGGAGACCCCGGCACGGCTGCCATTTGGGCCCGGCGCTGCAGGGGAGTCGCGTCCGTTTTGGCCGTCGTTCGTTCGCGACGGCAAAATAAATTATCTCGTGATAGCTCCGAACGCTAATGTTGTCAGACCGTGGCCCGGCGGTCCATAAATTTCCGTCAGCTTGAAAATCACGCGAATATAAGCACTGGGACCCCAGAGGGATTGGTGCTGGGTGTCGCGGCAGATTCTCCCCTTGAAACGCTGGCTGGAGCGGCGAAGGTGGACATTCTGCGGTTGAACCAACACACGACGATGGCAGCAGCGGCTTCGCGAGACCACGATTCGCGCATTCCACTGGACGTGTGTGTGTGTGAAAGAAAGGAACACTTGGCTTGGCACAGTGTGGTTGATCCTGTCCTCCCCACTATCCAGGAAGGGCAAAGCAGGGAACCTTTACGACGACACTTGCATGTGCGAGCTGCGCTATCTTATCCGCATCGCCTTCGTTTAAATTACAGCGATTCATTTCGATATAATTTTTCATCTCACTGACTTTGTTGATGTCGTGCAGGATCTGCTGCTGCTGCTGCTCCTACCGCTGCTTTACACTGTCCTCCTGGTCTTCTGTCCCCAGCATTTGTGACGAGGGCGGCCGTTTTGCCCGTCTTGCCGTTGTCGCGGTTTTGCCCTCACATTGGCGGTTGTGCGCGCGTTCGCGAGGTCCCGACATTTCGCGCTTCGTTTCACTGCGGTCGGGGTTTTGGGATTGAGCGCGGTTTTGTGCTGCTCTCTTCTGCGTTGCGTTTTATCGCGTGTTTTCTGTTGTCATTTTTTTTTTTTGCTTCTTTCGACGCTGGTCGTTAGGCATCTGGGGGAGCAGCGAGGATGGATTATTGCCGGGTCTGAATGCACGTCTGCAGTTCATTATGCAGTTATGTTCGCGAGCTCGGTCAGCTAATTACGGTATGCAGCCGAAGAGTTGGTGTGCTTTAGTGTCAAAGCCTGGGTGAATTGGTGTTTGAGTAGTTAATCCAAGTTGGAAGGCATTCAGATTACACAATTCAGAGCAAAACTCTTATCAAGAAGACGTTTTCTAGGCATCATATCAATTATTATCAAGAATACCACAACAAAACACGGAAACAGTGTTTATACTTTAAACAAATTCCTCAATATTAGCCTCTTTCAGAACGTTTTCAGTCACTTTCTTCACTTCTGATGGCGCTGAGTTGCCGAAGGCGCGAAATGGTCCTTCCCTGCTTCTCGAAATTCTTCCATTTTGTCACACTTCCTTCCCCATGATTAGGGTGTCGCTTTAGGTGTTGAGGCTAACGAATTTCGCACCCTTGCTTGGACGCAGGCACATAAAAACAGACATCTGAGATGACTCCGACCGGCAGTGTCCGTTGCTCTTCTTCTTCTTCTTCTTCTCCTTCTTCCTGTACGGTGCGTTGTCTTATCGTCACGATCTGAAAGGCCATGCGAAGGGCACTCGCGGGATCAGTTCTTTTCGCGATCGTCAGCACACAGTTCAGCGTTCATGTCCGAGCTATTTTCACTTACCAGTCAGCCGCTGCCATCCCCAATTCACCCCCCCCCCCCCCTCGCATCAGCAGTGTCCCGTCACCGATCTCGTCACATACATTTTAAGCGTCTAGAGTTACCCACAAGGTTGGCTGCCGCCGCATATTATTTACCATTAATTTAATTTAATTCATCGTCTCTCCATCGTGTTAACCATGCCGGGGATGACGGTGACGATGATGATGATGTAGATGACGATGACCGGGGCGCGGACGACGATGAATTTGGTGTGCGGGATGAACTCGCGGTGCGTGGCCTGCTGCTTTTTCGCTTCTCTCTTTTCCTGTGGCTCCGTTTACGTTCGATCGCACATTCTCGCTGTTTCCTGTTCGATGGGAACAAGCATCGGCGGCACCGTATGGCTTCGGTATCTTGTCTCATTCTTTCCGTCATTCCATCGTGCCTTTTTTTTTGTTGGTTGGTTCGCTTTTGCATCGCATCCGCATTGCATTGCAATGTCAATTGAGACTAAATTTTTGTTCGGCAAAGAATGCACCGCAACAGATGGCTGTGCAGGAGAGGTCCAACGAGCGATCGTGTGATTTACAAGTGACGAATAATGTCTAAAGAATGGCAGGTGAAGCTTCAAAAAGGCTTCGAAAACTGTGCAAAGCTATGTAAAAAATGCCAACCCCGTTAATGCGCTATTTCCCTTATGCTCACACTTTGAGCTATTTTAAGCAAATGTAACAGTAAATTCCATTCAATATGTCTCCAAAAAAAAGAACCTCTCCGCTCTTGGTTATTTCGCAAACCGCACAAACAAGAACCGGAAGATTGGTTTGGCACCTCGCCTGCCCTGAGTGTTTGGGACCTTAAGGAACCAAGAAGGGGAAGCACCGACCGTCTTCCCCGAAGGAATCCTCTGCGATTGGAAGCGATTGATTTTATAATTTCGGTGTTTTTTTCTTTCGCTTTTCGTTTTCCCGGCACATATTGGCCTTGATTAGTGGGATCGAATAACGTCCCTGTTTACCACATCCGCCTCCCAAAAAAAAAAGCAACCATCAATGAACTCCCGGGTGCTCCAATGCGAAAACTTTTAACACGGCACCACTGCCGTTGCCGTCTCAATTTGCAATCGAACCCAGCCATCGGGCCCCGTATGCTTTGCGCCTCAACATTACACTCTTCGCTTTCAGCCAATCCACCCCTCCCCTCCCCCTTTCTGGTAGTGGCTTCGCGAGCAAATGATTTACGGCAATCGAGTCAAATGATTTATTGCCACCCATTTATTTAACCTTTTAAGGGCTAATCCGCCTCGACAGTTGTCGGGCTTTTGGTTGAGGTTTTTTTTGTCATTGAATTCTGAGTGTTGCCGCTGCTCTGCTCAAAGGCAAATGCACACGGCACGGCACAAGAAATGCGCTAACAATTAGATAAATAGGCACTGATAGGATCTGCGGGACGGAACCATCGCTACCTGGTGGTGGTGGATGAGCGAGAGAGAGAGAGAAAAAGTGCGCGCGAGGTCCTTTAGGCTATCATCGCCACAAACCAACAACACCCTGGGACGGGACGACTTCGTGACAGGATAACGCTGCCACGGCTATTCCGAAACCGGGTCATATCCGACCCATCACACTTCTGGAGGATAAGAGAGAGAGAGAGAGAGAGAGAGAGATAGAGAGACGGAGAGGAAAAGACAAATCCAATCTAAAACCGTAGATTTGTTTGCCAGCCATTGCTGCCTCCCGACCCCAAACCCCCGGGAACACAAATGGGTTCGCTGAGAACTGTGAGCTAGCATAAAATCGTGTATTTAATGGTTTTGTCCTTGCCCCTCTGTGCGTGTGTGTGTGTGTGTGCATCTATTGCACCGTTACTGTACCCCTTCCCGGCAGCACTCGTGGAAAGTGTTGGGATGGTAATTTGTGCGTTCCGTTTTTTCCCGTTCCTCCCAAAGTCGCCGAAGTTAAGGACCACCAAACAAAAAAAGGGTTGCGTCGAAAATGACAGGCTTAACAACAGGCACCGGGTTGTATGGTTGTTTGTTTTGTGTTTACCTAGCGACTTCTTGTCGGCCGTTTTTATCCGTTTGTTGGTGCTGCTATGTTGTTTTTTTTTCGTTCCTCCGTTTTTGCTTTCCCTCCCTGTTGTCCCGCGCCTATCTGTTTTGTGTTCTTTTTCTTATGTCGTTTGTTTTTCTTTGCTCATTCATTTGTTTGTCTTTCACTTCTGGGTTCCCTTCGGGGGTCTCCGTCTTAAGCGCGATCGGCCGATGCAATTATCCCCGGGTAAGAAGAGACGCCGACGGGACTTTCCCGGGGCTGCACTGTTTGATCGAGGTATTGTTTCGGGGAAGCGGACAAAAAAAAAACAGAAACGATTCTTGGTGTGATTTTCGGGTTGTGCAAATTGATAAATGGAAAAAATATTCATATTAGATATGCAAACCCACCACCCTCCCCCCCTCCCCTCGACTGTGAGCCTTCTAAAGGGAAACGGCACTTTGCGTGTGCAGTTCGCGCCATCCACGGACGATGATGCAGCGGCAAACAGCTAAATGCAACCATTCATTTTCCCGGGGTCCCTATAATCGGTGCCGGAAAATGTGACATTTATGCGTTATTAATTGCACGAAGATCTATTTTTCACGCCCATTTCGGCAAGGGCAACCGTATCGGCCGGAATGATTGATGCTACAGCAAACCGACACGAAATGGTTAATTAAAGGAGGGCTGCGGCACGATTATGATCGGCAACGCAGGGGGTTCCCAGGGATGCAAGCATCTTTGGATGGGATATTTGTTGCCATTTGATGGCTGCAACGTGTGTCTCAATCGAAATTGATTTATCGTTGTGCACAGCACCCTGGGCGAATTTGATGAGCAATTGAAGTGCAATATGGGAACAAACTGCAGGAAAATAATAAATCTTTAACTGCATTGTTACATAATTAATTGTTGGCCAAATGAAACACAATAATCATGCAAAGCTCAATTCTAGATTATGTGTTATTTTTATTGTTTTGTAGCAAAATATGCATACATTGAGGCGTTTTAAAGCGAAATCATCTCCTGCTGGTTCAAAGTCTGTAATCCAAACTAAAAAAAAAACTGAAATGGCCAATAATTCGGTCTATTTTGAATCCGCAGCGACTCCAAACCTCAATTCTCAATTGTGCAGGTCAAATTGATCGAAGTAATGGCATTTGCCATCCATCCACTCATGGGATTCCACATCGAACTCAAAGCACACAGAGAGCATTCATTGGCAAAAACACTGTCAGCGCATAATTAGCTTCTTTCAAAACCACCTCCCAACCACCTCTCCAGCCAGCAGTCAACATACTAATTGACGCATCGGCGCGTAGCTGGGTGTATAGGGGAAAGCTTAACCGTCACTGTCGCCTCGGTCCAGCAAAAGGACATCGCAAGAACATGAACTGCCGTCGATATAAATGACACACAAAGCCACGCAAACACACACGCCCGGGAAAGAAACGGCAGAACAGAAAAAAGAGCCTTTGCAAACCCCGCAGCAACAATGTCCCGAACACGGCTCAAATGGCAAATGGCAGCTCCAAAGCGGTTTACCGGGGTTGGGTAGAAAAAAAGCCCACCTTTCAGGATGAAAACATTCTCACCCGACTTATCACACCATCGTTTGGGCAGCGTAACAACACCGAACACACCGTCATCATCGTTTATCAACGTCGTACGCCGCTGCTGAAAGAACGGCCGCTGAAAATGTCGTATGTTGTGCGTGTGTGTGTGTGTGTGTGTGTTTGTGTGACACCTTCTAATCGGATCTGGACGACGACGATGATGATGATGATGATGATGAGGTGGACGCTGCTCGAACGGAGAAAACCTTTTTACCAACGATGAAGATGTCGTTTCGATGAAAGTGATCCCGCGAACGTCGACGTATTGCGCGCACGTGTGTGTATGTGTGTATGTGGTGCGAATGTAGGGCGACGTTTTCTTTTTTCTTATTTCATTTCGTTCCATGCCTACAAGAACGCAAACGGCCGTGCTATCGGTTATTTGCGCTCTCCATGCGCGCGTGATAACAATCGTCCGGCATGGATCGGCCTTGCATGATCATCCGTCGTCATCCCGGTGCGCCCATAAATGTCCCTCGGTTGTGTGGACTCTCCCCCCCCCCCTCCTTTCCAAATGTGAGAACCCTCACACAAAGAGCAAGACACAGGAAGGAAGGAAACACCGTAACGAAGCCGCCAACGGCCAAATGGACAGACAGAAAAACGCGTTCGAAGCGCGCGGCCAACAGACACATACACACACACTTTAGTATGGCGCGATGACAACGGGCAACGGTTCTCCATCAACTTACTGCATGTTGAATGCTCTCGACCACTCGGATGCATTCCCGAGCTGCATGTTGCATTCCGTTCGGGTTCCCGTCCCGTTGCCAATGGGGCTTAATTTTTCCTAATCGAATCGACTTTGTGATACGTATGCCACAGCCCAGGGACTGTGCAATGTGTGTGGGGGAGAGGGTGGAAATGCACCATGCTGTATCACGAGCTGTTCGACATGTGCCAAGGGTGGTCTGCATTTTGGGGGGATTTATTTGCGCCGTTTTTTCTGTTGTTGCTCCCCCTCAGTGTGTGTTTCAATCGCGCAATGCATCGGAGGATTCGCGCTAGGGAAGCATCGCCTCGTACGATGACGATGGCGAGCTGCAGTTCATTGTGTGCAACGTTTGATAACTACCGGTTAGAGTTCGCACGTACGGTACCCGGTACCTATCGTACCTACTGCTGCTGGGTCAAGCCTTAGCGCGATGGTTGAGTGGATTTCAATTTTTTCCACTCATCACTTCGTGCTCGCGGTAGGTTCGCGCCTTTCGGTGTGGTTTGTTGCAAACAGACGTTAAACGGGCGTTTCCACGATTTTTTTGTTTCGCTCGTACGTTGCATGTGATCTATTTTTTCTTCATGGCAACTGCAAAAAGTGCAGTCCGGTTTCGTCCCGAGCAGCCAGGGTCGATCTATTCAAATCGCGCAGCGTTAGTGGTGTTCCCTTGTTGGTAGTGTGTTAGGTCGCGCGTTGCAAGTGGCAAATTGATTGATGTTTGGCACGCGGGCATTTGTTTTTTTTTTGTGTGTGTTCTTGTTCTTGCTTTCGACTGTTGCACCGCTGCATCGTGCATGCAGTTGGCTTGCTTCCTGTGTTTTTTGTGTGTGCGCAGTATCATGCAAACGATCATGGTTTTGTCGTCCGTGCATCGTACGCAGGAGGCTTTTTTTTATCGCTCTAAGCGCAGTGACCAAATTGATGACATTATGCGATTATTAGTGTTCTGGTCGGCACGTCCGCGTGGAAGTCGCACGCATCCCGCAAACCGGGATTGAGGCTTTTTTGTGTGTGTGCTATTGTATTGTACACAGCCTGCACTATCGACAAGCCGTACCGTTTTGGGGCGGACAGTGATTTGAAATTTAATTACACTGAGTGACCGTGTGCCGGAGGCTTTTGTGGCGGCCCGTCCAAATTGGTGTCAGTAATAGGATGATGGTTTTTCATTTGCCTGGTGAATATGTTCGATTTGGGCAGACACCGTTTTGGGTCGGATTGTATGATGCAATTATGGAACGCAAAAGGCAGTTTCAATTGTTTCATTTTACGGGACAGGCAGTATGGTAAATGAAAAATGTTTCGTGTAAAAAAAGATCCAGCAAAGAATTAATATTTGTGGAACATTTAAAATGGTTGTTGAATGAGGGATATTTTTATATTTGCTTTTTAGAGATTTTGTTGATTCATATAATAGAGGATTTAATTTTCCTTTCGTTTCCTTTACAACTAGCCTGCACACACTTCCATAAACTATAATTAGCGCAACAGGTAGCATATTGATTGATTGATTGATTGATTGATTGATTACTGTTCAAACGCTGACGGATTTTATTTCTCATACAATCATTTTCCAACAAAACGCAACAAAATCTTCAAAATTCCACCTCTGATATGTTATGCTGTATATTGGGTAAAATGTGTTTTTTTTTCTCAGCAAACAAGCCCGCAAAACTCACGGCAGCCTGTTGCGCCACTCTGCTCGCCCGCTGACCGTGACAGCATCAGCGCTTTAGCTTAGCGATCGCCGAAGCACATCCGGTCTCGCAAGCATAAATTATGCACACGTCTACGATAAATCGCGTGTGTCCCGTGATTTTCGGACCTTCGCCCTTCGCCAGTGCCGTGCCGTGCCGTTGTTTTGCCGTGCCTTCTCCTTCTCGCACAGCCACGGAAACCGTTTCGCCACGATGTTTTGTTGCAGCGTTCGCAGCGAAATGCTTCACCTAACTGCATTTAAACTCGTGCCCTCCACCTGCCTCCCTCTCCCCCCTACCGGGAGGATTGAAGAATCTTTCGAGCGCTCAAAAATAGACGGACTGAAAAAGGAAACGACGTCCATTTGATGGTCTGCCCCCGTTGCCCTTCCCGTCGCACGGGGGCAATTTTCGCGGCAATCCGTGCCCCACGGGAGAATGTACCTGTGCGAATCTACCTCACCCTGTATCTCCTGCCTCGCCCTTTCATCGCGTTTCTTTGTTGGACGTGGTGGTGCACCCCTCTCCCTTGCTCCCACTCCTCCCCACGCACACGATTTTCCTCATTATCTGTCCTTACATCAACGTCTCAGATTGTGGTTTTTTCGGTCAGCTTTTTCCACCACTTTGGTGGTTGCGTTTTGGGAGTTGTTTTGGTTGTGTGTGTGTGTGTGTGTGTGTATGAGAGTGCAAAAGAATGTTATGCACCACGGTTCCGGAAAACGAAACATAACGTTATGTTGACCGACCCAGGGATGGGGAGGATGCATTTTTGGTGAGCAAAGCCTTGAACGGCGTGCCAGATTATTCCAGCTAGCAGTGGGCCCAGCGAAGAATAATTTACGTTGATGGTGGTGGTGGTGGTGGTGCTGATAGAACAGCCTCGAAAAAGTCACCTCCCGAGAGCGGTGATGATAAGAGGCAACCGTACCGGAGCCGAATTAAGTAAATTATTTCCACCCCTTCCCTCACCCTCCCAGGACGCTTTTTTCGTCCCTTCCCGCTGGAAAGCCTTTTTGCGGCCCGGGGTTCGTCGCTTATCGCTTCAGTAATTTTGGTTGCGTTTTCGGGTGGGGTGGGAAGCCTTGCGTTGAGAACGCTGGCGAAACACTTGGCTGCGTGAAAAGCGGCCAATTTTGCTGCATACAACCCCCCCCCCCCCTCACACAGGGTCCACCCTTGCACCCGGTTCGAAGGGGAAGTGCAGTATGCAGTTGGGCGGTTTTCCACATCAGCAGGGTCCGCGCGTCCGCGAGTTGGTTCGCAGGGTCGCCATTCAGCCATTTGCTTTTCCGTTGCTTGATGTAGTTTTTTTTTTGGTTCGCTCGTTCCCTTTGCCTTCAATTTGCACACACGAACGCACTACGGGCACGGCCCTTTGCAACGCTAATGAGCGAATTGCGCATTTATACTGCGCGCCCGTTCCCTTCTGTTCCCTCCCGCAGAAGAGCAGGGCTGTGCAACCGGAAACGCGTCCAGAACGGACGGGCACGGACAAATCAACGAAAACACACGGCAAGCGCGACGTTACCGAAGCGCGACGAAATGAGAATGTTTGCTTCAGCTTTCGTACACAGGGAAGGCAAGAAAGTGAGAGAAAGCGAAGGAAAGAAAGGGAAGAAAACAACGCTCACAAACGTGGTGGACATTGCTCGCGTAATTATGCTGCGAGGGAATGCTGCGTTTCGCAGTGGCTCAAAGTATGCCTGATAGCTTAACATAATCATCAAGCATCGCGAGCGAGCGCGCGCGCGCGAAAAGCTCGTCTTCCCTGTACTGGCGGTAAAGAAGTCATTAGCAGGATCAGCGGGGCAAACCCTAGGCAGACGCTGATCGGTTCATTATCATTCCCTTAGCGAGTGGTGGCGCGGAAATTAGCCGAACAGATCGCGAACAGCTGTAAACAAGCTGTGTGTTAAGCATGGCATTTTAATATGGGGCAATTGTGATGCGCGAATTCACGGGCACACGGCGCGCATTATTAGCATGTTTCGCGAGAAGTAATTGAGCTGGCATTTTACATGCTTTACCGGCAGCTTTACTGCTAGGGGGATTATTTTTTGTATCTTTCTGGTCCTTTTGGTGTGAAACAATTTGTAGCTAGAGCAGCTAATGGATGTACTTCCATGTTTTCAGCATGTTTGCGATGATATGGCACCATTATGTGCGCCCATACATCAATTAGTGCGCGTGAAGAACCGTGTAGCTATCTTGTAAGTGCTAAGCCCTTTCCTGTAGGATCGTCATATTTTTCAATTTGATTTGAGGGAATGTTCCTAAGACTTGTTCTAATTTTCTTCTTAATGTTTAACATAAGTAAGGCTTTTTGAAATGGAGGTATAAAAAACAATTCAGTAATATGTTTATAAACTAGTTTTTATGAAGACTTTGAATTGGCTAAGCGCCTCAGACACCGTACCTTATAACATGAAGTGAAACTCTAATTTTAGCTTCAGCTTTAATACTCTTTTACTTGGCGTAACGTCCTACGCGGACATACCGGTTTATATAGGCTTTCGAGTCTTAATTCAGTACCACGCAGCCAGTTAGTCAAGCCCTTGCTAGGGAGGGATGGTTCATTCTAGACTTTACAGGCATGTTGTTAAGTCGTGTGAGTTGAAGACTGTACCATGACCAGTGTTGCTAATTGTCGACATTTTTGTATGATATTCGTAGTAAGCTGCTGTCAAAATCATTTTTGATCATGATATTCATGGTCACCATGACACGACTTTTCAAAAACGACACTCATTTGTACAATAACAATCAATGCTTTTGCGATGACATGATTGTAAAAAAATGTAGAATGAATGTAATTTAACATTTTTCATGAGACGCCAAAACTGCTTAATCGTGCATTTACCGATACTTAGCCATTAGACCACTTGATATTTTCACTCAGTCAACCAGAAAAATGGTGTTTACTTACAGGAGTATAGAAATTCACGCGAAAACATGAAAAAAGACCCACTTTCGTTGAAGATCTGGTTCACTTGAGGTACGGCAAAATCAAAAAGTCAAATGAATGTAGCAGAAAAATATCCTCGTGCCACCGCGCGGCCACATGAGGTGAAATACACAGCGAAATGAACTATTTGACAGGTGAAATATCTGACAGCTGCTGCTAAAGGGTTGGGGGAGATACAACATCCGCTTTCGAAAGTCACTTTAAAAAGGTATCTTCTTAAGCAGAACATTCCCAAAATTATGGAAATGATGAATTGTTGACTGAAAATTAACGAAATACTTCACATTGAAGTTCTTTAATTGATTTACTTTCGATTTTGTGCACATTATTTGTTTACATTGCTCATCGCCTGGTTGCAGTGATGCGTTATCTGACAGATATTTCGCCTGTCGAATAGTCCATTTCATTGTATATTTCAGCGCATGTGGCCGCGCGGTCAAATGATATTTTTTTCCGTGATTGTCGAATGAAAGCGTGAATCTAGAATGCTTCAAAAAGTATCATTTTGTAAAATTTTATGTCGACGACTATCACCGTTTGCAACACTGACCATGACACTGCCAATTTTCATAGCTGAATTGTATTGATTAATATAAATAGTTGCTTTCTCATATTACATAAAAAAAAACTATTTTAACATGTTGAAGCAACATCTACGTGCTTTGCCGGTAAATGGTAAAGGTTTCTTACATTACTTAATGTAAAAGATACAGTTTTTGAAACGTTTTACATGAATTCCTTTTCCTTAATTGTGTTTTAATTAGGGTTTTTTTGCAAACTTATAGGAAAACGAAACAACTCATGTTTTATTTTCCAACCCAGCAAAACTCCTACGGCTTGCTACAAGCTTTCTCCATTCATACCGCAACTGCTGTTACGAAGACATATGCCAAAGGGTTAGATTAAAAAAATCGAAATGAAACTCCTTCTCCCGCACACTCTCGGTGGACTGCCCACGTGTGGAATAAAATCTGCCCTCGATGGCGTTTTTCATTCTTTACATTTGCCAATTCCGCTGATTATGCTACAGGACCGGTAAAACCTCATTCGCTTGCATAGTTTCCCAACAACAAAAAAAAAAGAAAAAGAACGAGCTGAATTGTCAGTAAAGCAACGTTTCATGCGAAGCAGCGCGCATTGAAAGGATGCTGAACAAAAGGCTGGACGCTTTTTTTCTTTCTTCTTTTCAAACTCCAAACAGCGGAAGCGGGTAACCGTTTTGGAAATCGCGAAATACGTCAGCGTCCAAGCGAAAAGGGGAGACTTTTGCCAATATATCCCTACAGATGTGACTTGTGAAACACACACACACACACACACATAGTCTCGTTCAGATCCTTGTAGTGAAACTGCTCGGACATGGGCATTTTTCTTTGCCCGTCCATCTCATTTCCATCGAATCGAACCCAAACGCAACCCCTCGTGTGGGTTGTGTGCCTTTGCTTCCCGTGCACAGGAAATATAAAACACGGCTGACGAATAATAATAATAATACGAAAGGTCTACCAGTGTGGAGTTTTCTTGTGTTGATTTGATTCTCGTTCTTCTTCTTCCTGTTCCACCGTATAGGGCTACCATTTTCTCTGCTGTCGAGTTTTGCTTCCCAGCCTCACGGTTGTCCCCGTGCGCGGCTTTTGTTCGCCGTTGCGGCTTCACGCGCCACATGACGCGCATTCCACGCTGGACAATATTGAAAACCTCGACCCCGCGACGACGACGACGTGAGCTAGGTATACGGCAACCCCATCACCGGTTTCTTCTCCTTCCACCCACTCACACCCACACACACACACACACACACCCTAACGTAAGCAATTCCCCGGGAGGAAAGCACCAATTCTTCCCTAGCGTCCAGCGAATCACGTTCCGCAGCATTTCCGTGCAGCAGTTCGAACTGGACGCTTGCCGCAGTTTTCGCTCGTTGCCCTCCCCACGCTCGCAGAAAGAGTCTTTTCGCTGAAGAGTCCCCCCAAAAGGACGTGTTTTGCCTTCGAGCGAAAATGAAACGGCAGCAGCACCATCGTCTTCTACTGCTGCCGTCCGTTGTCGTCGCAGTGAAGACACAGCAGGTGCCCTTTCTGAATCACTTTCACAAAGCGGATGGGTGCGAATGGAGGGAGCGGGGGGTTTGGAAGCGGGCGCGAACAACGGGAAAGTCCTGCACGTGGCCCGGACGAATATCGCGCTGACTGGACGCTGCTTCCCGCTCACTGCCAGCACCATCCCTACGCAAGCAGCGCGGAAGGTAAGCGACGAACCGTTCCCCGGATCTCCCCAAGCGCGCACACTTTATTCGCAATCGAAGCGAAGTCCTTGCTGAGACGGTCAAAAGATGTGTTCGAGCGCGCTCGTGTGTGTGTGTGTCGAGGAGGGGGTGAATAATGTGAAAACGGTTGGGTGGAAGGAAGAGTAATGGAAGGCAAAATATGTTGGACCATTTTCACGTGCAGCGCTCGACCTGGACAAGAAGCTGCGTTTAAGCGAAAAACAAAGCGCCGAGCCGAGGGAGAGCAACAACAACATACACAAAAAAAAGAAACGTAAAGCGCACAGAAAAGGATCCTTAACATTTAAACACACTGCTATACAGAGAGAAAGAGAGAGAGAGAGAAAAGCAAAAACACCGCCACAGCAAGAATCACCACAGTAGGCGCGCGAGTAGATGGAACGTTTGCTGGGGACGAGTACAGTAGCGAAGGAACAAACAAAAAATCTCATCTTGCGCGCATTTTACCATCTCCCCCCCCTCCCCCCGCTCCCCCCTGCTCGTTTGGCCGGTGTGGTCCCGCATACAGACGGTTGCGGACAAATGAGGGTGGCGTAATAGAACGAGCGGCGTTACGGCGTTAGAGGAATGATGCGAAACGAAGGAAAATGGACCCGCGCCGGTTGCTACGGTTGAAAAATGAAGGAGACCGCACACATGAGCCAACAGAAAAAGAAGGCAACCAACACGAAAAACACGCCAGTCCGAAAAGCGTATAAGAAAATCTTCCAAAAAACACACGACACAGTCATGCACACAAAAAAAACCGAGGTAGCAAGAAGAAAGCTGGCTGACCAGGAAAGATGAAGCGATGAAGAGCAAAAAAACACACATGTGGAACACTTATACACACTCACACACCTCTAAACACATATGCATGTGATCGCGGCAAGCACGCCCGGTGGGTGGCCGGTGGAAGAAAAATAACCTGCATCACGGTGGGGAAGTGAGTGGTGGGTTAGGGGCAAGGGGGGCGAGAAAATTCCTGCCTATTCCAGCCCGTGCTGTGGGACATGTGGGAGATCTATGTTAGGATTCGCAGCGGGTGAGTGGCGGTTTTTTCCTTCGTTTTTTTTCCTTCTTTCTCTCCTTTCTGTTTCGTACCATCATTTTTTCCCCGTTTTCCGCAGTCGCGAGTTGGGCGCGCGCACCACACGCTGGACGCTTTTCTTTCCAATTTATCCTTCTACTCAAATTCACCCGTCCGGGCAGGCGGCAGTAGTCCTTGCCTGCCGTAGAAACACACACACACACATACACATGATGATAAGACGCAGTACCGAGCTGGACCAGGGCCCCGGGTGGAAGATTCATCCTGCCCATTGTCCAGCACAGTGGGTGGGACCTGAAGCGGACGGCGACGATTTTCTTCCCCGACATGTTTCGTTTTACTTTATTTTCTGCTCGGTGTGGAAATTTCTACTCTCTACTCTTTCCCTCTCTATCAACATTTTCAACGCGTCTTGTGCGCCCTTGTGTGTGTGTGTGTGTACGGTAGCGTCCTTTTTTATCAAACTTTTCCACTTTGCGTTTTCCCAAATACACACAACCAAAAAGAACTCCGGCGAGCGAAAGTACGGCGTTTGTTTTTTTTTGGCTCTTTAGTTTCGCTGGTTGCTTTCTCGCTGGACCGTTTTTACCGTCATCTCATGTCGCTTCCTTCCGCCCGCTTCCACCACACACTCTAATGGGACAGAGCCTCCCATACCGCACGTGCAGTCCCCTCTAATAGTCCGCCTCACGTTGCTTCCTTGAACGCGTTTCCCTTGACGATGCCGGTCAAGCAGCAGCAGCAGCAGCAGCAGTCGTTGCTTCGTCTTCCATTTTCACCCTTCAAATTGAACCCTCCTCCTCCACCGCCACCAGCTCCAGCTTCCGTTCACATATGACACAGTGTGAAGGAGGGGGCGGAGTGGAAATCACACATTCGGAGGAAACGCAGCAGCAGCGGCGGAAGAAAATTTGGGACGAAAATGTCCGCGCCGCGCCAAAGAAAACCGGACACTGCCGGGCACGGACACTGTACGGTCAGAGGGGGTGTGTTGCGGAGAGAGGGGTCTTTTCGCTGTCGCTGATTTGAAGATGTCTTCCCTTTTGGGTTTTTTTCTGCTCACGCTACCTTTTTCCTGCACACATTTTCCAAGGGTGTTTTTTTGTTGTTGTTTTTTTCCCGCCATCACGTGTGGGACATCGTGTGTGTGTGTGTGTAGGTTCGTTTGCTTCTCTACTGCTGATCCTTACGGGTACGGCCGACGGTCATCAGGAAAATCCCTTCCATTTTTGTTGTTGTTGGGGGTTTGAAAATGGGTGTGAAGGAGGAGGGGTAAATGTAGGAAAATTCACGACATCGACGGCTGACGGATCTTTGTGCGAGGCTGTACGTGCGCGAAGGGGACTCAGATGAGGGAGCCATCGACGGGTGGACGAGCTGCCGGGGGGGGGAGGATGTGCACATACAACGGTAAGAAGAAGAAGAAAAAAGGACGCCTTCGATTCAAAGCAATTCACCAAACGAGTGCAAAGAGAGCCAGAGAGAGAGAGAGAGAGAGAGAGAGAGAGAGAGAGAGAGAGAGAGGGGGGGAAGGGAAGAGAGTGAATGAAGGAGGAAGATATTTTAAGGCTCACGGGAGTGGCGGCAGGACGTGTGTGTGTGTGTGTGCACAGCGTGGAAATGAATTTCCGGACGAGCAACGGCGTATGGCATCAAAAAAAAAAACTTCAAGCAAGAACACATTATCTCAAATGAACAGAGGCCTTGCACACATACACATACCCGCACACACGCACCCATATATCATATAAAAATGCACAACTACACACACTCACCCATACACGCGAGACTGATAAGAAAGAACAGAAAAAAAGGATCGCTTGAAGAAGAGAAACGGTGGAAAGGGAACGGAATCATATACGGCAAAGGTCCGATGTAAATGAGATTTTCGCGTTATTTCACCTCGCCCTGCTTTCCTTCCACTCTTGCACACCCTTCCCAAACCAAGGAAAAAGGGTTCCTTCGTCCGTTGTATTTTCCGCTTCCGTGGTGTATTTCCTTAAAGCCATAACTTCGCAGCAAGTTTGCTTCAACCGGTCAACCGGTCAGCCGGCCGATGTTCGGCACAGCGCGACGACCCTTTGCAGGGGCCACAAAGGGAAACACGTAAAAACAAATGAAAGGATTCAGCAGATCGATTGAGAAAAATCGGACAAAAAAAAAGCGGCAACGAAATCAATCAGGGCACCCACCCACACACACACTGTGCTTCGATCTGGGGGGGGAAAAAGGATGCCCCCGATCGACGAAAAACGAATTGGGCAACGGGGAAAAAACGGAACATTCTTTACCGTGCCGTCCTTATCCATCTTCCGCGCGGACGGCAAGATTCCCGGTATGGGATTAAATGTCGCCAAAGGTGTGTGCCACTCCCAAATGCTTCCTCCCATCATCCACCACACCTCTGTTTCTCGCTCAAAGTTCGACGAGGTTATAAATTCGATCTCGATCCCAATTTTCTTCTGCATGTGCCTTTCCATGACGGAGGAGGTGAAAGAGGTGTTTTGCCAAAAGAGGTAGGCCAGGAAATGGGAAGCATGGTCAGGAGGTACTATTCCACTCCGGGCCTAAGGATAACAAGGACACATCGCGCTAGCGCTGACTTCGTAATCAGGTTTGGGGGAAAAAAGGGCTCGCTTGGAAAGCTGGACCACACCAACAACCAAACCAAAACCTTCACTTTCACTCAAGGATAGCGTCCCTTGGTCCCTTCCTTTCTCGCACACACCGTAATCGGTTTAAAGTATGCCGTTCGAGACGGACACACACACACCTTCGCATCCTTTCATCCATCAAAGTCGTCGGGGTGGTGTTTTTCGCTGACCAAACCCCTGCTCGATCCAGCTTTCGGCAGGGAAGAACGGGGAACCGGGGTATAGAGGTGGGGGGAAATGTCGGACCCCGTTCGCGCGGTGGTTTCTTCCCCAAAAACACTGGCACCTTTCGATGGCCCAGCGCCGCAATTAATCATTGCAGTGCGCTGTAATTGAAAGGATAGCCTCACGGTCACGGAAAACCCATCGACAGAAAGGAAAACGGAACGGCCCCCGGAGAGAGGGAGAGCGAGAGGAAGCGGTCATCAGTTTGATAAATCGCTTTCCACTGTATTTCGCCCAATCTGTGTGTGTGATCAGAGGGGAAGCATCGCAAATGAAATGAAAAGGGGAAATAAGAAAGGTGCAAATCCCACCAGATCCGGGCTGCTGGGCCGGAGCCTTCCGATGGGCAGCAAAGCGCGAGGGTGGCACCAAACATGTATTGAATAGTTATTCCAAAAAGAAGCATATTTAAGGATTAAAGCGAGAGAAGCAACAAAAAAACAGTCGTTTTTCACGATCACGCACACGGAAAACGGCCGTTACGGCAGTGTAACCGGGTTGAAAAACGCATTCGGTTAGGCACGTTTCGACAGCAGTGAGTTCTGTCCTCTCTCTCTCCGCCCGCCCAAAAGGACATGTCAAAGACGTTGTCCACCGTTTTCGGGTGCGGAGAATGCGAGTGAGCCGAGTAAGGGGGGGGTACCGAGGATGATGAAGGTTCGGAAATCGGTCCCAATTCGTCACGAAATTAAATTCTACTCTCGGGAACAAAATACGCTCCATTCCCCCCTCCCCCCATTCACACACAGAGTTTTCTACTTTCTTCGCAAAGTCAACCACCGACGGCCATCAAAACGTAAGGCTCTTGTCGCACACGTACCGCTGTACGTTAGATGGCATTTATCTTTCCCCACCGTTCCCGAATTCTTCGCCCTTCCACCGTTCACTCAAATTATGTTTCTCGGACACATGGACACACACACACACACGTATGATGTAGCGGAATAGTTTGGCCACCAGCTTGGACCTTGCTGTGAAACTCTCCCTTATACGTGGACCATTTATTTTTCCCACCATGAGCGAGAGTGGGTAGAATATTTGAAATTTCTTTTCTTCACGGTTTGGCGCATTCCCCCTACGTGTGTACGTAGAGCAGTTGATCATTACGTTTACCGTTCACCCGGGGAGGCAACGAAGCATGCGTGCCCTTTTCTGGGTGGGCGATGGACACTGGGACTTGGGTTGCCAATTTGGAAGTGATGGCTGTCCCGGAGTTGCTTGACAGAATTTCAGTTTTGCACGCATGAAACGCAGTGAAAGCTTTGCAATTGCAGGGAAACAAAATGTATGCTGCTTAGTAAAATAGAGGCACTGAGAGAAAGAAACGAATGAAAAGATATATTTTGCAAACTAAATCGAAAAAGATCAAAAGAGGCTCGGTTAACGTGTGTTGAACAGTTGGCGCAGAAGAATGGCTTGGTCAAAAAAAAAGTTTTCAACTCTCCTTCGAACCGGATTTGAACCAGTGACCTATGGATTACTCTCTATCGACACATCATGCTTCTACAGTCCACCGCTCTACCAACTGAGCTATCGAAGGGTTGGCGCAATAAAACGTATTTCGTATGTTTGTTACATCAAAAATGGTTTTAAATGGAGTGCATGTCAGCTGGTTTGAGATGGTCGGGGATACAATTGGAAATGAGGAATTGAAGTAAATTGAACAAAAAAAATTGAAAAATTAAAAAACAAGACAAACATGATACTTATCAAAGCAACGAACATTGTTCGCTACAAGCGTTTGATTGAAATTTCAAGATTTTACATTTACATAGACGCATAAGCTTACTTATTTACTTATCCGGCGCTACAACCGCTCACCGTCTCGCGCTTTCGTTTGCCAATCCGTCATTCCGGCCTTAATGGCGGACGCCTCTACGTCATCTTGCCACCTCAATTTGGGCCTACCACGCCTCCTCTGTCCTTGTGGACGGCCTAAAAAGACTTTACGGGCTGGGTCGTTTGTTTCCATGCGTACAACATGGCCAGCTCACCGGAGCCTGGCGAGCTTGATACGCTGCACGACAGTGAGGTCGCCGAACATCTCGTATAGCTCGTCATTATAGCGGCTCCTCCATTGTCCTTCCACACATACCGGGCCCAGGATCCTTCTGAGCATCTTCCTCTCGAACGCGGTTTTCGCCAGATTTGGGCAATGTCCATAAGTCAGAGGCGTATATGAGTACTATATAGGTACTAGTGATGGGCATATATATATACTATATATACCGGTACTATACAGGTACTAGTGATGGGCAAGCGACCCGGAGTAGTTCGGGTCGACCCGAAAGGTACAAGTAGTTTCAGTAGGTGATACGACTCCAAGGTTCAAGAAAGCATAAGCGACTCCGACTCGTTGGTGCAGCGAGTTCACGTCGGCTCGGGTTAAGGTAGGTTCAACACCTGACCCGAACTCGGAGTAGTTTAAGCTTTTTAAGCTTGATTCCGACTCCGACCTAGCGCACCCGCTGCACCCATGGGTCGGAATCGATTCCGACTGGCTCGCACCTGACTCTGGGTTGGGTCGTGAAATGAATCGTATGACCCACCATTAATAAGTACTATATAGTCTCAGCTTCGTCCGTCGCGACAGGTTCTTTAAGGTGAACTGATTTTTAAGGCTGTACCGGTTGGTCGCCAGCATCATTGCGCGCAAGTCAGCTACCATGTTATTGTCGTTGCTGACCTTGGACTCAAGATAGATGAAGACTTCAAAAATGCACTCATCTATCTGTACGATGCGCCTACGTAGGTTTGGATCAGTTATTGTTTGGGCCGCTGGTGTTACCATCATCAGTTTGGTCTTTGCCTCGTTTATCTGCAGTCCGAGGTTCTCCGCCACCCGCTCGATCCCTACATTGAAGAGCTGCAGACCAACTGGGTTGAATGATAGAAGATGGCTCCCGAAGTCTCCATCCTTGAATCTCGGATGGCCCTCTCTAGCGCCAAGTTGAATAGGAGACAGACAAACCCGTTCTGTTCTATCGAGAGCCTAAACGAGAGTTTTCTATCCACCATCACCTGGCAAGTGACGTAGGCCATAGTCATTCTAACTAGCCTTATCAGTTTGGCCGTGATTCCAGACGCATAAGCAGTAGCAGTAAAGCTACTCTATGTCATTTTAACACTTAATGTAGTCCTTTAACATAGCATTTTGAGTATAACTTTTCAACTAAAATTCGTCAAGAAGAATGATTTTGCCAATTCTTGCTCATGTCAATGATCCCAGCATCCTTTGGGCTTTCTGCTTGGCATCACTCGCGGACAGCCGGTGAAATCGGTGAAAGAAGCAACAAAAAAAAAACACATACACACACACGCGGTGAAAACTTAATATTCCACGAACTCCTCGTACCCGGGGACCACCATTTGAACCATCCGGCGGCGATCGTACGGGTGGAGAAATCGCGCAAACCAAAAACCGCAGCTCCAGCCCGCTTGTAACCTACCACTTCAGTCTGCGTGCCGACCCCATCTCGCCCGGTGACCTCCCCATCTGGTGCAGCAGCGGTGGCGTCTCGTCCGTGGCAGGAGGGAGACGCACTGTAAAATAATACGGCGATTATTATTATTTGCAAAATACGATACATTAAGCAGCAGCACCATCTCTCGCCCGGCTAATATGCTGTAGTGCGAGAGAAAACAAACCGTAAAGAAAACAACACCACACAGAGCGAAACAACACACATGAAGAGTACCGGACAAGTGCGTGTAAAGGGAACACGGGACAGAATTAGGCGGGGGAGGGGTTGTGCGCGCAATCGAAGCGGACGTAAAGCGCAAAACGCGACCCCCTTCACTTTTTGGACCCTATTGCGCAAAGTGTGCGAACAAAAAAAGGGAGGAAAAAACAGCAGCAGCAGCAGTAGAGAGAAAAAAAAACACACGTCCATCTACCGCGAGTAAGCGATCAGCGCTTATGGTGGGCTTCACGGGCAGCCCTTTTTATGCTTCGCCCGCACGCGGGAAGCCGCCCTCATCCGCTGATCCGTCATAAGGCCGAAAACGGAGCAGGAGCAACACGAAAAAAAAAACCCCAACAAACCCGCCAGGGGAAGACGACACTTTAGCCTCGGCTGGAAGCGAATGACACACACACGTAAAACAAAGCAAAAAAAATTGCACGCCCAAGGAAAGCGCGTCCATTTCGTCCGTTTCGCTCGTCATATTATACGCGCTCTATTTCTTTTATTACTGCCTGCCCGTTCCTCCTTGCCGCCCGAAACGCGATGCGTAGCCACCCTTCCGCACCGGGCAGGGGAGTGTAGCTTAAGCCTTCCCAGCACTCCCTTCCCATGACCTGTGCTTGTTATCTCGCTCTCTCTGTCTCTCTTTCTCCCTTTCGGGAGCAAACCATTTCCTCACACACACAAAAAGCCCCGAACTGAAACTCAAGCGCCAGTCGCGCGCACAGACACACGCACACGGTCCACACCATCATCAAGTGCAAGTGCACCACTGCACCGTCATCATCCCCCCTTGTGTTGCTTTGCGTTGGGTTGCACAGTTTTCGCGCTGGCCAAACGGTTCCGTTGGTGGGTATTATGATATTTATTTTATGTTTTCCCTTTCGAGCGGCGCGTTTTTTGTTGTAATTGTTGTTGATGTTACTCCTCTGTGTGCATTTGTGACGGGGTGTGTGTGTTTTTTTGTTGTTGTTGTCGTTCAACCCGCCTGTGCATCCTACTGTAGCGCAGTAGGGAGGGAATCCGTTTTACCCCTTTTTTGCTGCTTTTGGGGGTTTTCTTTCGCTTAATTTCTCGCAGAAAATAGTACGCGACCGTTCGCGCGCACGAAGGGAACTCGCTGGGCGGAAGAGGGGTCTCCCGATAGAGTTACACACACGCGGACGGTAACAGGAAAAAAAAAACACAAAAATGGCACGGAAAAAAAACTCCCGTGGCCACCGTGAGGGACACGGCGAACGGTTCGCGAACAGTCCAGGGTGAAGGAACACGCTCTCCCTCTTTTTCTCTTGGTCTCTCTCACACACACGGACACCGACACCGGCTGACGGATGAGCCGCTGTTGCGCGACGTTGCGCCAGCCGCGTCCGAGTGCGAGAGTGCAGCGCAGTGCCGGTGCAGCATAAGAAGCATAAGAAGCCGCATCCGAACCGACACACGATGCACGGATACATACTCCCTCCGCCCTGGCAAACGAGACGATGGCAACCATGCGTCACTTCTTTTCTTTCTTTCGCCTTTTGTACGTCGTACCATGGCGCACTGAGCCTCCGATTTTCGCACCAACTGTCGCTGCTTTCGGGGGTTGGATGCGTTTTGATCGATGAGCCCCAGTGGTGGTGGCAGTGGTGGTGGTGGTGGTGGTGTCGTAGAAGAAAAAGGCTTCAAGAAAGAGTGGAGTGGAGCAGCACAACAACAAAAACAACAGCAAAAGGAGCCACGCACCGAAGGGCAGTGTGAGACAAGCACGAAGAAAGCACCCCACAAAGGCGCGCGCCCGCGCGAAGAGGAAACCAAACAACAACGACAAAAAAAGTGGCGGTGAGAAGGTAGCAACAACAACAACAACAACAAAAGGAAGCAAATTTGCATGAAATCGAACCGGCAGGGGTTCGAGGCTCGTCTGTCGATGGGGGTTTTGGGGCGGGTGGATTCGTTAATAACTTTTGGCACGAAATTCGTTTTGGCGGTTTTCGAAGAAACTCCCTGCGGTCACCGCGTTGGGTTTTTGGTGGATTTCATGTGTGTGTGTGTGTGTGTGTGTGTGTGTGTGTTGGCGGGGAGTTGCCCTCGGGACATAGACAGCGAAACGTATCCCCTAGAATCAACGTGTCAACGGTGGCTGAAGACGACGTTTCCTGGGAATGAGTTGACGGCGATGGGTACAGAAACACACGAGACATCAAAATTCAGACTGTTGGAAGGCTCTCGCAGAAAAGGGGTTTGCCAAAAGAAAAAGCACACATCGATAAATTTATGCTTCGCATCGACAGCATCATATTGACAGCAAAGAAGTTGTTTTTTAAGTTTTAGACTAGGATGAGAGATGAAACAAAATAGTTTGAAGACTAAGATTTGGCTAAATTTGACACGCGGTAGTGTTATAACGGAATTCTGATAACTACTAATACCTTGCTAACCTTGTCTGTACAAAGAGATAATACACTTTGTCCTCGAGACACGCTATTAATGCGGGCTGAGAAGAAGTCGTATATTGCAATTTTCGGTTCTTCCAATTTTCAGCCAAAATATAGCTCATTTTCGTTTAATTTGGGATGTAGAGGATGGTTTTAGCCACCAAATTAATTATGTGATATGGTTCTCGCCGAACATTAAAATATCGAACCTTTTTTAACTAGAAATCGTCTAGAACATCGATCAAAAAATAAATTATTAAGCATTTGGCAAATGAAATACAGTGAAATATCTCTAAGGTGAATCTTCAAGAGACGATCAGCTTAGAGAGATATTCATGTTGAGAAAAACTGATTAAGTTGTTGCTATGAAGTATCCAAGAAATTGTGGGAAAATATGGCATCCTTTGACCAATATGGTTGTGAACCGTCATCCTTCTATGAGAATTTTGGTTGCCAAATCGCATATGCAGCTTGCAGGATATTTGCATTACGGAGACATTAATCTTAAAGAGACATAAAATGTATGGAATAAGACGGGACCGCCAAAGTGTTCATCTTAAAGAAACAATTCGTCATGAAGAGACTGCACCTTAGAGATATTTCACTGTATATCAATCAGTTCAATTTGCTCAAATAACTGTCCAATATCGACAATCGTGTATCTCCAAATCCGCGTATCTCGGAGACTATATCTGTACAGACTATTTGCAAAACGAAAACCAATGTTTAATTGTATATCTAAATTAAAGCAATAAAGGATCGTTCCATCATAACAAACACGGCTGCTACCCTCCAAAGAAAATTCAAGCAACAATTTGAAGGTGCTACCCTGCCACGTGGAATTCGACGGATCCGTACGGATACGCGCTAGGACTGTTCGGTGCTGGCTGAGCCCGCTCGGTGGTCATTATGTCCGCACACGACGCACGGCAAACCGGTCCGGAGCGCCGAGAGGGGAAAATCGATTTGAAGACGCCGTGTCATGTTCGTCCGGTGTCGAGAGGTGACCCAGGCAGCGTTGCGCTTGATTGGGCTTCCGCGCGCGCGCTCGTGTGTGGGCGAGAACGCCGAAAGCCGATTGTGCGGCAGGACAACGATGGACTGGACCGGAAGCGACTGGCAAAAAGGTGACAGTGAAAAATAAAACCCAAACGGCCAAAACGAGGACCGCCGTCCTTCCGTATGTGTCACTGCCAT
Source organism: Anopheles coluzzii (assembly GCF_943734685.1). Classification (NCBI taxonomy): domain Eukaryota; kingdom Metazoa; phylum Arthropoda; class Insecta; order Diptera; family Culicidae; genus Anopheles; species Anopheles coluzzii. The sequence continues at coordinate 25,174,734 of NC_064670.1, read as the reverse complement.
ATGTGTGGGAAGTGCAAAAAAAAACGACCAAGAAAGAATCCCATCCTGCCCCAAACATGACGAGAATGAATTCGCGTCCAGCGCGCGCGTTGGGTCAGCGCACGGGTCAGCAGAAAAGATCAGCGTGAAAAATGCTCGTATGCGGCCAGCCAAGGTAATGAAAAGAGAGAGAGAGAGAGAGAGAGAGAGAGAGAGAGAGAGAGAGAGAGAGAGAGAGAGAAGGAGAAAAAGAGCCAACAAGAGTAAGGGAAGTAGCACAAGAAAAACCGTGTATAATAAATTATATAACGAAGGAAAGAAAATCAAGGGGGGGGGGCAACTGAATGGGGGCGCAAGAAAGGTCGACGGGCCGGACGCTACAGATGCTGCTTAGTTTATTTTAGAAGCGAAGGAAGCAACAACAAAAAAACAGGCCCACCCGGACGGACGGCTATTTACCACCCCACTCCGTCCGCAGCCGTCGCCAACACGCCATCATACATCCTACATCTTTATCGAGTGCGCGTTCGTCGCTTGCGGCCTCCGCCGCCGTTGTTGTTCTCCACCGTGCGCGAGGCGCTCGAAGAAAGGTGTCCTCCATCGCGTTGGCATCTCGCGTGCGGATGCTTTCTTCCGCGCACGGATGTTCAGGGATCCCAAGCATCCAAGAATATCGTACCGTTCCATTTCACCCGGGCGGTAGTGGTCCCCGTGGTTTCTCCCTGTTTTCCTAATTTTCCACCCATTCTAATCCACTCGCTTTCTCTCGCTCTCTCTTTCACACACGCACACGTAGAAAGAAACATACAGGAGGCCGGAGCAGACGGACGACAAATGTCCAACCCCGCCGGTTCGGACGGAGGACCGTAACCCAGCGGGAGGAAAGTTTGCTAATAGCAATATTGCACACACGCATCCGCACGCCTCCGTGCGCCCGCTTCAATGATAAACACCCGGAGTTGGATAAAGGGAAGCGCGAGGGCAAAATTGCGTCCTCCCACAAAAAGCGGCGGCTGGATGCCGCATAAAGTGGGAGAGCGAGCCAGGATGAAAAGGGAGTTGGGGGCGGACGGTGAGTTGATTTGCCCACTTCGTTCGGCGGATATTGCGCGCACGGTACGCGGCCACACGCGGCTCTAACCCCATGCATCGCCGGTCATCGCCAGCGGTGTGCGTGTGTGAGGGAAATCCTTCTCGCAGGATCCTTTCTTTTCGCAGTGCGACCCTTCCTGGTGCTGCTGCCAGGCGAAGAATAGGAAAGGTAAGCATACACAGGAGAGGGGAGGCATGATAACGAGCATCGTGCCAAAGATGGGTGTACAAACACACACAGACACACACACAAACAAGGGGTCGCCCGCAATGGTCGCGATGGCTATCGTGGAAAAGCCGTCGCCTGTTCGATGGGCTTTTGCAGGGGTACTTTGCCGTTTTCCAATTCAAAACCCCCCCTTGGTGGGGTGCACATACACACACACACACTCACACCGTCTGACAAAAGGAACCCCAAGAAGCCTTCTTCAACTTCGCATCGCTCGCGCAACCAGTTCGAGATGGAGGAGCAGCAGAAGAAGGAAGAAGGATGAGGACATCATTCGTGCATGCTTGCCACCACCGCGTTGGAAATTCGATCCCGCCGAGGAGTGTGGATGCGAATCGCGAGTATGGTAAAGGAACCCCCCCCCCTCTATCCCCTCGTTTCATACCCTTAGTCATTGCTATTGGGTGGGAAAAGCGGGAAAGGCTAGCAGGGATGTGTGTGGTAGTGCGGTGAACCTATCGAGCGGACATGAACGCTGCTGCCAGCATCCCTGCACTGGACGGTTATTTATACTCTCCCCCACGACACACATACACACACCGAGACACAAACACACACACACACACGTAGGGAGCGAAAGGAGGAACGAAGTACATCGTCCTGCGAGAAAATGCGCGCGACACACAAGCTTAAGTTTATAAGCAGCCGCGAGCAGCGGCGGTGACCGTTCGCGAGTCTATATCGCCTTTTGGCTCGGGCCGGTCCGGTCCGGTACCATACACGGTCCGGCAGCCTCGTACCACACGGACACGAGCACCCACATACGTCGCTTCATCATTTCTTCCCCCTCCCAACGTGGCCCACCCACCCCGGTGTCTCACTCATGAGTACGTGAGAGCATTCGATGAAGTCACCGCCAGATCCCGGGGACATTCGCACACCGGGCGGTGTGGGGCCGTTCTCCTCGAGAGCACATTTCTCTGCGTCCCCGTGGAGATTCTTTATTCCATTTCCTTGAGCCATGATGTGGGGCCGTGTGTGTTTGTGTGTGCCAGCCCCGGAGGATGCGAAGGCATCCGTGGCAACCCGTGTACGTGGTACGGTGGTCATTGCCATTTGCAGCGCTCGGTAATTTCTCCCCGGGACGCGCTCGTCGCAAATAAGGCAAGGCGCGTGTTTCCCTCCCACCGTCAGCCGCGCGCAGCACTCGCTAAGGCGCAGCAACAGCAGGCGAATTGAACGTACACACACACATGTGTGTGTGTGTGCGCATTCGTTCATGTCCTTTTTGGTGTGCACTGCTCGCGCTTCAACGAGCAACGGTGTGTCCGCTCCTTCGCGGTGGGTCTTCCCGTGGCGCGTCGTTTTGTCCTTTCGGTGGAGTCTCGCTGTCATTCTTCAGCGATGAGCCTTCTTTTCTCCGTGGTTGCCTGCCACTGCTCCCTCTGTGTGTGTGTGTGCTCTGATGCGCAGCGGAAGTATGGGATCCGGGGCTAGAATGCAAAATGTCCCTCGCTTTGGTCCCGGCCCGGCACACTGGGTTATGTTGATTAAGTAATCTCTCTAACGCTTGCCGTTGTTGCAGCGTGACATCAAGAGAGGTCCTGCTTGGATGTGTAAATGGCGCTAGCCTGTGCAATATGCTGCATGTGTTGTTCGTTCAGTAAAAGAGTCCTTTTCTTTTTGAAAGAAAATTCAATCTTCTGAAAGAATGGCACGTGTGTCTAAACTTTACTTCGAATTTATCACTTGCACTGTTTAATTTCCATTAATCTTTGAATTCCATTGCCTTAAATCATATGCAATCTGTTTTACACTCTTTCTCCTTAAGGATGGCTTGTCAGTTAGACGTTTTTATTTAAGTTTTACGTTTCAGGTGGACACTTGTATCTGAATAAATCTAAATCAATCACAAATAAATGCTTCCATGAGATGCAGCGCTTATTTTCTTTGCCTTTATACTATCAAATATACCTGGAACTGCTTTGCAATGCAAACCATGTTTTTTGAGGTGTACAAGAATGAAGCAGGAAAGAAATATATCGCCAACAATTCACTTACAAACTTTGTCCGGCTCAGCGAATGATCCGCGAACGCGTCCCACTGTGCGCAACGGATGCGAAATTGCGCGCAATGCCATCACCTTCGGTCGGCTTCTTCGGGCGCAAAAAATATTTATATACACACATGTGCACACGACAGGATACCGGTTCAACCTACCCCACACCGCGCTTTATCCTAGTGCCTTTCCTTTTGCCTCGCAGCATCATGTGCTACTTTCCATCTCGGACCTTCGCTGCCTTTTTCTCGAACATCGCCACCATCGTCGTCGTCGTCGTCGTCGTCGTCAACGTCAGAAAAGTGATCTTTTTCCACTGCGGATGCGAGAAACCAACTCACACACCCCTCCAAACTATGGATTGCGAAGAGCGTGGTGGAAGGGGCAAAGAAAATGGAGAGCAGAGAAGGGACGGACGGGTGATTTTTCCGTGCCAGAGCGGCCGGTAGCCAGGGCGATGGATATTGGGTCCAGTTTTTGTCCCACTTGGGACGCTTTCCCTCTGCACACACGCTGCGAGGATGGGATGCGGGATCCCATTCCCCAAAAAGCCGAATGTGCGCGCTCGACAGCGCACCGAAACCGGACGGTCCGCCCGTCTCCTGCCCGAGCCTTTCCCCGGGGGCCCACCACCTGCAGCGCGCGCAGTTCGTCCCCGTCGGCAAGGATAAGAATATAAATGCTCCAAACGGTGGGTGAGCGGTATCCCGCTATCTTGCTATCCAGGGTTGTGCCGCCCGTGCTGCTGCTTCTTCTTCTTCTTTTCCTGTCCCGTTTTTCCTTTACGCTTCAATCTTGCGGCCCCGGCGGCCGAACGCGCGAAACGAAAGTCCACCGACGCGAACCAACGCTGCCTGCTGCTGTTGTGTGTCCTTTTTAACCGTCCCGAATCCGTCCTCCCCCCCTCCCACCCCGCTACTTGCCACCTTCAATCGCGCGGTTCCTTTCAATCCGCCTTGAAGGAGACACACACACACACACACACACACACGGGAAAAAACGACAGGCAGACAGGCAGGCAGGGGATCCAATCCAACTAAGCAACTTCGCTCGCAAACGACGCGCTAGGGGTGGATTTTTGCCACGACGACGCTGAGCTCACATACAATGTACATGCACACGTACGCGGAGAGGAGGGGGGGGGGAATGCGAATGGGGTCACGTGCGGGGCATTAAGTGCGAGGAGGGTCAGCGAAAATTCTGCCAACTACAAACGCCTACGGGTCCGCCAGCCCCGTCGACGACGACGACGACGATGATGATGCTGCTGGTGCTGCTGTCCACCTCAGCCATACATTTTCATCTCATCCCGGGCGGACTGACCACCGAGTGACATACATGAGCTGCACGTATACAGTGCTGTCCCGTTTTTGGTACCAGTTGCGTGTTTTTATTTATTTTAAATATTTTATTATGGGATCTCTGTCTGAATTGACGAAAATCTAGTCTTGCTAGTACTCTTGTCATATTTCACGTGGAATATAAGCGTAGTGTAGCCTTAAGATGCATTTTTCTAGTCCAGTGTTACAAATATCAGTAAATTAAACAAAGGACACAATCCAACAATCAATTAAAAAAAAACATTAAAAAACGCCCAAAGGTATACTATTTGCACCACAATTGATGCTTGCTACTCATTTTTTAACGCCCCTTCAACGGTAAAAGTCATTCGAATTCGTGGTAAAGTACTTCTGCGAAACCAGCAAAACGCCACGCGCGTTCGGCACCGTAGCCACCGGTCAGCGCAAGATGGCAAGACCGTTTGCCAAGTTTCGCGACCCACGCCACAACACGCCATTGTCGCCCGCCCGTCGTCGTGGCCTTCTTTTGGGCAGCACCAGTCGCCATCGCATTATCCCGGCGCTTTTTGCAAAGGATCCACCCAGAAGGGTCGAGTTTGCAGATCCTAGAAGTAGACGCTTTAGACGACCGGAAACGGGCCGACGGATGGTACGGGTGACAGCGCGACAGAGAGAGAGTGTGTGTGTGTCTATGTGTGTGTGAGAGAGAAAGGGATGGAGAGGAAGCTGCCCCAGTGCTTGTTTCTAGGCGAGCGCGAAAACCCACTGCCCATCGTCGTCGTCCGGTTGTGGGGAGGGTGAGGTTCGGTCCGTTCGTATCTGGCCCGGCAGCTCGTATGGAGATTGTTGGAGGATGTCTTTTCGCTGAAATTGACGACCGTCTTCCCTCGACTGGGCACTGGTCACACACACACACACGTATATACGCCTCCAACGTCCCAGCAGCGACAGCCCGGGATTAATCGAAATCGGTCCAGCGGAGAAGAAAACGCGTCCACGTTTCATCCTTTTTTCCATACCCTTTCACCATACCACCCGCTCTGCAAACCCCTCCCATCACGGATGATATCCAATGTGTGTCCTCTGGTGGGAGGCGTGAAGAAGAGGATGAGGAGGCATAAAACACACGCGGCAAAGGGATCGCAACCAGCGCTAGCGCGCACAACGACGGTGAATCCTTTCCACGTTCATTTCAACTTCACCGTGCGCTTTCCCGCATCCGCCACGCCTGGGGGTGGGTTGGGCAGTCGCGGCGGGCAAGAAACAAGGGAAGGCCCACTCGAACGCAAAGGGACGAGCAGCGCGTTCAGCGAATTTTTGCCTCTCGGGCAACGGTTGGCAATGGGCGTCGGAGACTCCTTATGTGCGATCCCTTTTTGCTCTTCGATGGAAAAGAAAGGTGGTAAGTCCACTCTCTCCCCATTGCCTTCGCGGCGCACACTCGGGGCCATCGTTTTTCTTCCCTTTTATCGGCGAAGGATATGTGTGTAGGGGTTGGAGGTGATACAGGGGGGATGGTGGTTGGTTAGCGGTGGGACGTTGAAAAAGGACGCGATATTTTAGCCACCCTTTTCTCGACCCAATCTCGCTGACCAGCAACAGCAGGGACCGGGCGAGGACGGGACGACGTGGCGGATAAGTGGACCGTCAATTTGAAGCAGCCGCACAAGGACACACACGTGAACTCATATCCATACGAGATGGAAAATACTCACTCACACACAGACACACACAGCAATGCACAGGGATACAACTCAATTCCCGGAAAGCGTGTTTACGGTGGGTTCCCCTTGCCTAGCGCATTCCCTCCCGCGGCCCAAGGGGTTGGTTTTCTTTGTTCGGCAATGATTTCTCCCTCGGGCGTTCGAAGGAAACGGGGCATAGATTACGCAACGGGACCGCATCTTGTTTCGCAATGTTGTAATAGCAATTTAAATTCTTCAGAACACCGGCACCACTGACCGCCGGGCTGCTGCTTGTTTCTGTACGTGTGTTATTTGCGCTTGAACGTTTCAACGTCGACGCATCAGACAGATGGAAGTAAAACTCGATTCAAGATGCTGTCCATATAATGCTCTTATATGAAAAAAAAAACTATTGTTAAGCTATGTTATAAGAAAGGCAGGGAGGGTGTATAAGCGTATTCCGAAGGTATAAACCATCCAGCAACTAGAAAGAGCATTTAAATAAGCGAGAAATGAAACACCGGCCAAAATAGCACTCATGCGATATGCTATTGCACGCTCCATACTGATTAGGTATTCCACAAAATGCAATATCACGAGCCACGACGTGGGCTACTTTAAACAAAAAAAAGAAGAGGCATTAATATGCCATCGTTCAGGAATAGAATTAAAGGTTCGATGGGATTACAAAGATAAAAAAGTATAACGATGATAATATTAATTAAAGTTTAATTTTGACTTTGTGGAAAAAGTGACCTGAGCTATTAACAAGTCCATCAAACATGATAGAGTCGCGGACTTGAGTAATTTACTAAAAGGAAGTTCTAGACTGTGGTTATGTACGCTAGGGCAACGTCAGCTGACAGTGCCCGTTATTGTTTAGATTCTCTTTTTTTACATTCCCAATGTTTTAGATTCTGCATACTACGATATGTTGCTTACAAATCAAAAATTCACGGCTGAATGAACTGTCGTTGCAATAGGCCAAGAATTGTTCTATTTACGTACCAGGATGTAAAAAGCAATAAGATATATTATATATTATAGATATATACTGTGGGCCGGTCTGATGGTATAGTCGTCAACTAGTACGACGTAACAACATGCCCGTCATGGGTTCAAATCTAGAATAAACCGTGCCTCCATACGTAAGACTGACTATCCTGCTATGGTAACAATAAGTCACTGAAAGCCAAGCTCACTTCTCTAGTAGGTAACGGCAGGTCTTGACCGACAGCGGTTGTTGTTGTGCCAAAGAAGAAGAAGATATATACTGTTGTGTAAACCTCTTCAAACTACGTTTTCTACGGGTTTCCATCTTCACCTTATCAGGTTCGGGTTTTAATTAATGACTGTAAAACTGTATTTATATATCCCTCGATTTTTAACATTTCTCTTAATGTGTCCGTCTTTACCTATCTATCCCTACTTCCAAGCCACAAGTTAATAAGAAGAAATTAAAATAAACTTTATCTTTTATCATTATCCAACATTATAGTCTTTGATAGGCAGAAAGATTCTCTTTGGATGTTATAGTTTCTTATAGATATTAATGATAATTTAAAGAAAAAGTAGTATATTATTACACCTCAAAAATCAAAAGAACATTCGGTAAAAAAGCATAAACAAGTAAAATAATATCACCATAAACAACATTGAAAGTATCACTAACACATCTTAAATAATTATTGTAATGATAATGAAGAAAAGATTCTTATAATCTTTCAATTACTCACTTTTCTAAATTAACTTTTCATCTTATATCTGAAATAATACCTCTACAAAAAAAAATTGTTCATTGGTTTGATTATTCTGTTACATCCTTTGCACTGCCTGTGACAGGAATAAAATGATTCCTAGTTCCTTGATATTGGTTCTAAATCGAAGGAAATGTTATATGTTTTCAATGGCTTGTATAGACAGGTATATCATGTTGTAAAAAGGATATAATGCTACCTGTGTGAAATGATCTATATGTAAGTTGAACAAAAAATAAATTAAGTAAAAGAAAGCTAGTAACAATTCTAAAACTCTTCTCTTGATATTTCTTTACTCTCGCCAGAAAATTGCCTCCACGCCAACGACACTAGCACTACAAATATGCACAACATCACTTGTACCCGCAGTGTCACCTCTTACAATAGTGCTTATTAAGACTATACGGAGTAGGCTTATCCAACGTCAATAAATAAAAGTGTTTGCAGACGTTTGAAAGCCACAAAGTCAAGCCAACTACCACCCATCCAGCAACTGGGGACGACATTTGCGCAAGTATAAAAAAAACACACACACACACAAATACAGAAAATGACCGTCCCAGCTTTATGAAGGCGAGATGAAACACAGGCAGAAGAGCGAACCAAAACAAATAAGCACAAAAAAGTGCAGCAAATAACATGACATAAGTACGCAGCAGCAGCGGCTAAGAAGGGACACAAAATTCCACCTCACGGCGAACGGCCACTATCAGTGTCGCTGGGGTGGGGTGATGGAGTGCAGAGTACGGTGTGTTTTCCACGTGGCGAGTGTTTTTGCGCGATTTTTCCACCCTCGCCCGGAACCGTTAAGCCGAGTAGCCGTGTCCGCATTTCGGTCCACAGAGTCTTGGTCCTTTCTTCACCATTAGCACTGCTCGAGGGCTTGCTGCGAAGTAAAGCCGGTGGACATTTGAAGGCCCCCTCTTTTTTCGCTCCTTTATCACCCTACTCAGCCTCAATGCAGAGGGTGGTGGTGGGGGTTGGGAAAGGATCGCTTTGCACCGGCACAGAATGGTGCAAGCCAAAAAAAAATGCCCCCGAACCAATGCGTCCCTCGACAGTTGACAAATCATTCTTTGCTCCGCGCGGAATCCGGTACGGGAATCGAAAGTCCCGCAAGGCAAACGAAAGAAAACGCCAACAGGGGAACCAAACACACACACACACACACACAGCATCTCTGGACATGCTGAGGATGTAGCGGCTGCAGGAGGATTGCGGAAAAACGCACCGAAAATCACGTAACGGTCACACCGCGCTACCGAAACAACGACCGAAACGGTTCCGGGGCGGGAGATGGGTGGAGAAGATGAAAAACTTTCATCTTTCCCGACAAACAGGGGACAGGCAGGGGAGGGAAAAGAACGAAGAAAAATTGGGAAGAAAATCCTCTCACCGATAGTAAAACATGTATGCGGGCCGGCCGCGTGTTCGGTCCAGTGGCGTCGTCACACGTGTTCCGGTGCGGATAAGGATCCTTTTCGCACAGCGGAAGACTTTTACTTTGGCGAGCGAACGAAAAAAAGCCAAACCAAACACCACTGGAAGGGAAAAAACGGACATACACACACACACCCGCAAACAATCTTTCTTTGCACCGTCTTTGCACCACCCGCGCGAGCCCTGGAGTGGTACATGCCAGCCAGCATTACGTCAATCAAAAAAAGGGGTTTGCTCGAAGGATGGCCAAGGCAGTGGCCGTGCAAGTCAAAAACAAAGCGCACATAAAAAGAGAAAACGAAAACGCAACGCACAGAAAGAAAAAAAACCCATTCGAGTTCGCACCCGCCTACACCCCCCCCCCCCCCCCCCCCCCCCCAACAGAAGGTTTCCCGACCACGGCAAGGCGCGTCCGGCAAATGACGAAAAGCGGTAGCGACCAGCGCCGTAGACTGCCCTGTCGAGGGGTTGAAAGAAACGAAGAAAGAAATAAAAGAAGTGAAAGAAAGAGAGAGAGAGGCAAAGAGAAAGAGAGAGACAGAGAGAAAAAAAAACCATCGCCAGCCACTGAAGATGAAAAATAATCGGGAAAAACCCTTCCAACTTTTCAGCGAACACAGCGCGACGTCGTTTCGGCCGCCGGGCCTACCCACCCCCTTTTTTTACGCCCACACACACACACACACACACACACGCGCCATTGCAATCTCAAAACTGCCCCACCGCGTAGACAGATCTTAGAAAAGCGGTGGACAACAAGGGGAAAAATGAAAAAAAAAACTGCCCACCCTTACCGACACACACACACACACGGTAGGGTGGAAATCGCGTCCTTCTTTTCCGGTACGTGTGCATGTGTGTGTGTGTGTGTAGTGTATGTGTCCCTCGTCATCGATAAAAACAGAGCAAAAAAACCCAAAACCCACACACCCACACACACACACTGTGATCGCCTGCCCGTCCTGCCCGGGGTCCGCAAGGAAAATTGACAGCAAAGAAACGAATGAAGGAAACGCAAGCACAAAAAAAAGGGATAAGCGCGGTCGTCGGCTGCCGGCCAATGGTGCCAGTGCAGTTGATTTTTTTTTCTTTGCCCTTTCCCCTTCCCTCCCTCCTTCGTTGGTCCTCGAGACTCGGTGTTGTGCTGGCGGTTCGCGAATATATGTACATGTATTCACACACAGCGAACCCTTGGAAAACGCTGCCCTTTCCTTCTCGTCCCGTTTTCCCATTTTGCCACCCTCATCGCGTCATCTCGCTAGATGGAAGAGTGGAGAGTGGTATAGGTTTTTTTTTTCGTACCAATTTTCCGTCGCCTTTTTTCCATGCACGGTACCGCGCGCGGTACGGTTTGCGGGCGCAAAACCCCCGGCAGGCAAAATGGAATGATATTTCTCGTTCTATACTTTTTCCACCAAGCACACACACACACACACAGGGGCGTGTAGGGGGTAAGAGGGGGGTTTTGAGTGGGCAAGTATTCTAGCCTCCCTTCTTTCTTATTCATCGCCACAGCATCCTTCTTGGTCAGCAGCAGCAGCGGCAACATCGCCACGGCTTGCCCACTCTTTACGCGGCGTCGGCCGTTTTCTTCTATGCGCCTACAGCCCATCCCCATTCCCGCACGCTCCTTTTCCTCCTTTCGTCTGTGTGCCACTCGGTTTCGCAAATCAACTTCATCTTGCGTGATGTGTGTGTGTGTGTTGGAGGGTTTTTTTCCTGCTCACCACCAATCTATTCAGGTCCTCGCTCAGCCAAACGCGGCACATCAACGCGTCAGGGTAGCTGATTCTAGCCGTCTTTGTCCTGTGTCCGGCATTCCCTTTTTTTTTGCTTTTGTTTTTCTCCCCTCTATTCCTCGGAGGATCGGAGGGGGGTGTTGCAAAGAAGATCCGTGCACTTGTGTTTTTCATTTTCAAGCCATCGCGCGTGTGAGTGTGTGTGTCCGCGTCGTAAGGGAAAATTTATTCCCCATTCCCCCGAGGGTGGCCTTTTCCCGGGACTGTGGGGTTAGTTTGTTGTTGTTGTTGTATGTCTATCAATCCACTTGCATGTGCGTTCGCGGAAAAAAAAGGGACAAGGATGCGTTCCTGCGATGCGTACATACACACTCTCACCCGCACACACACACGTAGATGTCAACCCGGGTTATGTTCGCTTTTGCATCGGGCTTTTGCTTTTATCTCTGCAGAGCGGGTGAAACGGGTGGGAGGGTGGAAAGAGGAATGGTTTTTTGTTTCGGTTGGCCTTTGGAAATGGGTTTGCTAGATTAAAGCGAAAACCCAAATGGGGATGGTGCGTCACTAGTGCCTTCCAGCGGGGTTCGTCGTTTCGCACACCCACAGCATCCATGTCCGTGTCGCCGTTGACAACAATCATCAACTCTTGATTAGCAGCGTTCGGATCGGCCGTGGGGGGGAATGGAGCGAGAAAGCCCGATGCAGGCAAAAGCCCTTGCCCTAGCCCTCTGGAGAATCAATTACAGGAAAGTCGATCAAAAAAGGTGAAACCTGATCGTGAGGACATAAAACGGCACCTGATCGTGCGAGTGACACACGCTGCTGTGGGCCGGGTTTGCTTCGGAGAAACATCAAAGTCGCGTGCTGCATGTCCCGATTGAATGTCCAGTTTTGCTTTGCAGCGTCTCCGACCCGCCAAGAGCACACTGAGAAATCGGGAAACCCCATGTTCCTTAGCAACAATCCGAGCGCGCAAAACGAACGAATAGATTTGCAATCACTTTACTGGAGCAAAGCAAGCACAAAAATTGAAGACGATAAATGAAACAAAAAGGGGAAAGCCTGTGCTCGTATCCCGTGTATCCTTGCAGCAGGTCTACGGCACAGCAATTTCCATCCATTTCCACCCAGCCTGGAAACTGACCGGTGCCGTTCACCGCTGTAAGCTGTTCCTGTGTGTGTGTAGTTGGTTCGATCGATTTCGTCGCTTGTAGGCGCAAAAAAAAACCGGGGGAAACCAATAATCCTTCCGTCCCTCTGTGAGCCCAAGCCCAGGGACAGGAAAGTGTGTTGCGCCCCCAGGGACGAATCTTGGGCCTGCGTTTGTTTTGTCACGAAATATGATCCCACCGTCCGTGCGGTGCCATCATGGCAACTCTCCCCTTTCCGTTACAACACACACACACACATACGTCGTGGCAGAGTTCTCAATTGGTACAATTTCCCATTACACCGGGCTGGTTGAGTGTGTGCTGGTGAACGGTTGGCTTATTTTTCCTTCTTGAAATTGGTTTACAAAAAAATTGATCTCTCCTGCTACCTCCGCTGCAATGCGTACATGAATGAGGCAGAAACAACCGAATGAAATGAGAAACCTTCGATGGAACGGACTTAACAACAATGGACGCCCGTGCGATCGTGGAAAATGTCGCTGAAGCTGGAGAAATTGAAATTGCCCGAAAAAGGGGACCAAAAGTGTAGAATGTTTTGATCCACGACGGGTCTCCACGTGCGCGCGCGATTCTATGCGAAGTCACTTGAGGGTTAGGTCCAAGAAACACACACGTGGCTGGTCGAACAGTTCAGATTTTATAAACAATTTCAGCAAGACGTACTACTACTCTTGTCCATACACATGATAGGGGGAAAACGTGCGTTATATAAACAGAGAGGTTGAAATTTCAAGTTAATTTTGTCAATGAATGTGAAGTCGACATGGTAAGGTAAGTGGAAGGAGGACACGACTTCCCAAAAAAGGATAAATTAGCTACTTAGATTTCACTTTAAGACAATAGAGGCAGATGAAGCCAATTGGTTCAAAGGTTGAGAAAATGATTATATTAAAAAAATGAGTAGTCTTACTTTGATAATATAATAGAATATATAATGGTTTGAAACTGAAGATGTGGCACAGTCAGTGTTGTTGATTGTTGACATTTTTTACGACAATCTCAATAGGCGACTGGTCAAAATCATTTTTCCAAGATCTATTAAGGAGCACAGGTCAATGCAAAGCCCGTTGCTAGGTTGCCATTTTGAGCTCGTTTGTGACAGTTTCACAAAACAAGTGTTTACAAACAAACGGGTAATAGCTAAAGCGGAAATGAAGACGAATTTTATATAAAGAATAATGTAATGCTTCAATTTCCTGCGGCCTATCACTCATGGAGACAAATGAAGAAGTTTTTAGGAACCACTTGATCAACCAGAAAAATGGTGTTCACTAACATGAGTACAGAAATTCACAGAAAAATGTGAAAAAATGACCCAAGTTCAATGGAGATCAAGGTCGCTTGAAGTACGAAAAAATGAATGTGAAATGAATGTGTCACAATGACATTTTTTCTGTGACTGTCGAATGAAAGCGTGAATCTAGAGTGCGATGCTGCAAACAGTATCATTTTGTAAAATTGTATATCAACGAACATCACCGTTCGCGACACTGGGCACAGTCACGTATCTATCAACGACTCCGTTGGAGTTGAGCGCAATGGTCACCCAAAAACGAGCATAAAGAAAGGCTGGTTCAATTCGACATGCCTCAGTATTAATTCGTATTCGCAAGCAATCCTAATTTTGATAAGATTTTATTAAATTTTCTTGCAATTCGCACCCCTCATCCGTCTTGAACGTCTGAATGCCAAACGGCGTCAATGTTTATGCTCGAACTGCCCGACACAAATTACAACCCAAGGTACAGCTCTCCACTTGCTGTCGCCATTTAACCATCTCAAAGGCTGCTAATGAAGGCTCGCACTCCGTGTCGTTCGCCTCCTCCCCGCCTCCCCAACACGATATGACAAAGCGCGCGCGACCAGCCCGTCTACGCATGTAGACGCGTTCCAGCGCGCGTGAGGATTAATTACCGTATAAAATTTTATTACCTCTCCAGCACCCTCGACCCAGCCGGAGGGACATTTGGCATCCACATGTGGCAGTCCCCCCCCCATTGCTTGTGTTTTCAAACATAATCAAGGAAAAGCAGTTGCAATCGTTGAACGCTTTAATTTGCCCTGCCAGCCGCTACCCGCCTATCCCTTGCATGTCCCCGGAAGTTTACACCACACGCTGGACTTCCTTCGGCGGCCACGGTGAATGGCAGAATCCTTTCGTATAAAATTATTTATTGCGATAATCATTTGAATGTGTGTGTGTGTGTGTGTGCCACTCGTGCGGTACCACTTCCCGGTTCGAGTTGCAAGATGTGGCGGCGTCCGCGCCCCCGGTCGGACCAAGGGGATAAAAGAAATCGATACCGGTGAGCGGAAAGCCTCCGGAGGAAGCAAAGGGGACACCAAAGGAACGGTGTTTCGGTGCGATATCGACGGCAAAACCGGCCAACCGGAACCGAGAAGAGCTCATTAGAAGAAAACGGTGGAAAACACGGAAGGGGAAATATTGCTTCGTTTTCCCTTTCCACCCAGCGTGTTCGATGGATTGACACACAGACACACACGCACGATGGGCGTCAGTTTAATTTAACGCTTCGTCCTTCGCACATGCGAGATGATATCGCAAAACCGCGCACTAAACTAGTGTGTGAAGGGCGGTGCAGAAGAAAGCGTATCGGTGACCGGTGACAAAACCCGTCATTTTCCACCATTCGAAAAAGGGGTGAAAAGCCCACCTCCTGGCACCATAGCACACACACACACACACACACGCTGATATGCGGCGAGCCGTTGGGGGTGTGGGCAGTAGTAAAAACCGGTTCCTTAAGACTGTTGGCAAACCACCCCGGGGTGGCAAAACCGCCTCGGTCTGGGCCATAAACTTTACAGCCGAAAACGAAATTATATCACACGAACGCCGTGTGTCCATGTATGTACCTTCCCTTCCTTCTCGAGCGATTATTGGCGAGGAGTGTGGTGCGGCTTCGGCGAAGGAAAGTTACGCATTTCTTTCCACAGCGCAGCGCAAAGAAACCGTTTGGCTAAACAATTTGTCGCTGATAATGCAAACCCCGTGCGAGAGGGAGAAGGTGGCTGGGGGGCTGGGTTGGTTTCGGTTGCGATTTCACTCGAAACAGACGACGGGGGAGGAAGGGGAATAAAAAAGCGGCTGTCAATTGCCGATACACTTCCGGCTACAGGAGGGGGGGGGGGGAGGGGGTAGCGAGGGGGTTTTTGGTCGCCCCATTTCCGTTATCGTAAGTGAAAACATAAAAGACATCATCATTTCGATTAACGGGCCCGGCCGGTCGTGGGTTCGAGGGGTTTCTTTCTTTTGGCGCACACACGCAAACGCACACACGCATGGTAGCGGGCCGTGTCCTTCCGCCAATGGAGCGGAAAAGACCAATGTCGCTGTATCGTTTTTATGTGTCGTAAAGCGAAGTGTGTGTGTGTGTGTGTAGGTGCAACGGGTTTTGGAAACGGTTAGCGAGCTAGCCAGGATTTAACGGTTGGAAGATTTAAAGCGAATGGGACGGCGGGGTCATTATTGCGTTACGTCCAGATTTCAAACGTCCGTAACGATGAATAATAAATGAAATGAAGATGGGGCCCCCTTCCGGGCAAGCGGAATCGTGGAGCGTACCGGAGCTATCTTAGAATAATTTCGCTGACGAGCTGACACATCCTTAGCGCAGGATTGGGGTGGAAAACTGAGATATTTTAGGGTTAAACACGAACGGACGTTTTGTGTGTGTGTTTATGATTTAATAAAACAATTTAAAATAAATCTTGAAAGCGTGCGTATTTTGTAGATGTCGGTTTGCATGGGTTTTTGGAAAGATTTTTTATAAAGGAAAACTGGTCAAATGTTGTAGTGCTGATTGATTGCCAGAACTACTTTTACTTTATATATTAATCCTTTTCAACACATCGAAAGTTATCCCGAAACTTAATTAATCATTCAACTGTGATTATTATACACAAAAAGTCCCATATAATTTTAAGATCCACGCACATTAAACGTTCTTGTAAAAAATACACACAATTCTAAATTCAACTCCCCCTCCCCCCAACCAATTGCTGACCACAACGTAAGCACGCAAACCATTTGCTAATGAAGCGCAACAATAAGATGGAAATGGATGGGAAAAGCTTGGTCGCATTATCCCTTTGACGCGAGAACCACCGCAAAGAAAGATCGAATCGCCCGTAAGCATGTTTCTAAATAAACTCACCTCCGTCCATTAGGGCACACTAATGTGCACACACACACTCACACGTACAAAAACTCACACATGCTACACCCGCGGCGAAGGTATTGGTCCTTCGATCTCATTCCCTATTCCACCAAGCCACCCATCCACCACCCAGTTGACCAGTTTCCCGCACAACAACGCCAGCATCTTGCGTCATTGCGCTCCCTGGGAGAGAGAAAAGTGCGAGCAGCGAGCTGACCAACATTCAAATTTCCGCTATCCCAGCCCCGCTATCCCAACAACACCCCACTGGTGATGGGTCCGGTCCCTTAACGAGAAGGTTGGTACGAGTCCGCGAACGGGCGCACACACATGCACATGTACACACGGGCACACACGTACAGTTTGCCTTCTTCGGACGGTCTGCCGGACGCCACCGTTGCGCACCGTCGTTTGACGTGGAAAGAAAATGACGCTCGTGTCCTCGCACACGACGAAGGAATTAAGCGCAACTCAGTGGGCGGTCGGTGGGTGGGCCAGCTTCATGCAAGGATGCTGAGCTCCGGTCGATGGGTGGGAGGCGAGGAAGCCGGTAAGAGTTAAACTGGACCCGTGTCGTGGCCAGTCGAAGCCGTTTTCGCTAGCCGTTTCTCGGACGCTCGCAAGATTGGACCGGGGTTTTTCCTTTTTCAAACCCTCCCCTTTTCACCCCACCGTTACCTGATACCTGCTCTCCGTTAACCCCATCCCTGAGCCACCCCGACCCACCCACACAGCTGGACGGTTTCTATCGCGTTCCAAACAGGCACGTCGGTTTACCGTGTCGTGTCGTTCGCTATTTCTCTGACCACTACCCGCTCCGCGCTTCAAACCCACCCAGCATCTTGCCCCGCTTCCCTCTCCTCATCGCATCGATTTTCCATCTCATCTCGCTGCGCCCCTTCCCCTGTCCGCGCGTTGGTGTCGCTTGGGCTGATCCTATTTCATTTTCTTCTCCTTTGCCTTACGACACACGAACAACGCGCACACACACACACATACACATCAATCCCACACACACACACACACCGTACATCGAGGGGTTCGGGCTAGGCATCCTACGGCCATTTTCCCCATTCCCTGCGGGCTCGAAGCCCGGGACCGAAACCCCATTTCCATCAATAAGCGCTCACCGCAAGCTGAACCGGGCACCGGACCGTACCGGACGACCGGACTAAAACTACACGACGACGTCGACGACGACGACGGAACCCAAACTAGTGACGGGTGCAAGTCGTGAAAAAATAACATAGCTTTTCTTGAAAGTTTATTTAAACAACTGGACAGCAGCAGCAGCAGCACCAGCCGTAGAAGCGGGCGACTCGTACCGACCGGCACTGACGCTACTGGTCCGGACCGAAACCCCGTCCAAGGAAGGACCTTTCGGCCGTGTCCGTATCCTTGCGCCAATCTTCCCATCCCATCTCGGGGCTTTTTGGGGCGAGAAAGAAGCACGGGCGCACTAATAGCAGCAGCAGCAGCAGCATCAACAGCAGTAGTAGCAGCAGCAGCAGCAGCATCATCGTCACCAGCGAAAGGACCTTCCACCAAACGACCACGACCACGACGACGACGACGACGACGACGACGATGGCTCTGAGCTCGAATATCCTTACTCGCCGGCCCGGGGTTTCCCTGTCCTCCTGTGCCGGTCAGCCATATCTTTCGGTCAGCGCAACTGGACCCTCGCCAACACCTTCAGCCCCACGACGTTCCACAGGCGCTTCCCGTACGGTTAGCCTTTCGCAAAACTTCCGTACACTGTGCGCCTTCCCCGTTTGTCCAGTAGCGCGAACACGGGCCCGTAGCGAATCAAGTGAAAATTTCGCATCCTTCTCCACAGCCAAAAGTTGGAAAACAGTTACCGCACTCACCGGACCGTGTGATAACGGTACGGGAATTGTGTGTGTGTGTGTGCACTCGCTTTCTTAGCGCTCAGTTACCGCCATTTAAGCGATTGTTGCCGAGCTGGGTGGGTTGGTTTGGGGAAGGTGGCGAAGCGGGAGGCTGCGAATGTGTGGACGCTGGACGATGGTGTGTGATCCATAGCCGCGTCCTCGCTGGCGCCACTGCAAATCCATCGATGCGGAATAGCGGGGTAGGAGGGAAAGCGGGGCATCCGTGGCACTAATGATATTGTATGTAAATAAGTCTGACTCGGAGGCGGGCATCGGCGGGCGGGTGTGAGGGTTTTGATTATTTTTGAAGCACTTTTGAGCAGTGTCGTACGTGCAATGAGTACAATTCTTCGAGTGAGCCATTTTCTTACCCAGCTGCATGGTATTGATGAAGATTAGTGTTAGGCAAACTGTCCTGTTGCAAACTGTTAAGTGAATTAATCTTAATTCAATCCAAACGGTCATCGAAACTTATTAACAAGGCAATGAACAATAGGCATTGTGATTCAACAGGTGATGATTATCGTTTCAATCGAATTAAGTGTTTGTTCAAATGTTTGTTAATGTTTTTGAAATCAATATTTTACATCAATTAGATACATGTCAGCCAGGCTGTCATTACAGGGTTTCTCACATCGTTTGGTACATATAAATTAATTAGATATTGAAATAGAAATCTGCAGGCGTTGAACAACCTAAATTACTTAAAAGATACCCTGTGTTAAAACGGATATGTTCCTTTCGTAATATTGTAAAACTTCATATAAAGCAATTTTTGACATATTCCATATACTACAGTAGAAACATGTATTCATAAAATCTTTTGAAATTCCTAATATATCAGCATTTGTTTACGTTTTTTCTAGCTGAAAAAATAACCTGAAACTAAAGTTATACGTTGCTTCGTACGGAATGTTGTCAATAATTCTGCCTCCAAGCGTATCTGAGGCATTGGGAAACCCAGTAATCCTCAGATATTCAAAACCAAAAAAATAATAACAACGTAATGTCACAGAATGACGTAAATGTGTTCTGCTCTCTCAGAATGACCATTATGCTTAACATTATCACTATCAAATGTGTTTTATTATAAAAAAAGATTTTGTGACAATTGGTCTCACTCGACTCTTATTGACGTAACGATGATTTAGGTCAATCAAACTTCTTCTTATCCTATAAGGCGTAACGTCCTATGCAGACATGCCGGCCAATACAGGCTTTGCAACCTTATTCAGTACCACGCAACCGGATAATCAGTTCTTGTTACGTCGGGGAAGGTCCATTCTAGTCTAGCACCTGCGACGGGCAGGTCGTTAAGTCGTGCAAGTTGAATACTGTACCACGGGACCGACGCATGGGTCAATCAAAGTTCATCTTTATTATTTGAAGGTATTTTTAAGTCAGACAAATCAGGTAGTCAGACAAAGTCTAACAGTCTGGCAAAGTTAATAGCAAGAATAGATTTCTTCAATTGTGTACATAGTTATAATTTCTTAGAATAATATCCCGTATAGCACGTGCGATTACAGTGTTAGCAAGCAAACGTGAAAGACATTGCAATATTTCCTGGAAAAGGCTTCAGAGTTTGTTTCGGAGTGAACCTAACTTGCCATTTCTCTTAAGATAGCAGTATCGCATAATGACGTGAACGTATCACCGGAATAGAGAAGCGTCTATCTTCTATCTTCGAACGCAGCACCTCGCGTTTGGGACGTTACCAGTACTAGACAAAAGAAATTGCTATCCCTCGGCTGCTGATGAAGAAAATCAATCAACCGTGAATTTGCATACAATCACTCAGGACACGACAAGCAAACCCAGATACATCGTATACTTGGGCAGTAGCTACCTACATGTACATCAATCCTTTCAATCGAATAAACCATCCGAAGCATCTGTGTATCTGCCGTAGCTGTTGCTACACTATTGTTGGGTTTTGCGTTGGACAGGAATATCACGCGGAAAACGTATCCAACAACCAGAGACATTAGCGCAAAAGGGCTCCTTCCTCCGCTATCGATCCCGTAATGTTCAGCTCGCATCTGAGCGTGGATGGATTTGAATACGCTTCGGACACTTTCGCCCACCGCGAACCCGGACGATGATCTTCGCTCACGCTCTACCGGAAGAATGTATCTCGCCGTCTCCCTGCCACCGCCCCCCCCCCCCCCCCCTTAAGGAAATGGGTTCTGCCAAAATCGTGAAATGGAAAACTTGCCCACCCTCCAACCACTCCACATTCTTCCAATGGTGTGTGTGTGTGTGTGTGTGTGTGTGTGTGTGTGTGTGTGTGTGTGTGTGTGTGTGTGTGTGTGTAAACTCTGGTGACCATGGACGCCTTCAAGCCGTTCCTCTCCCAGTGCGCTGTCCAGCGCACTGCCCATTTCTTCCGAAAAACCGCCTCGTTTCCCTGTCACCCACATACACGCACACACACACACACAAACACACCGTGCCCATTCCATATTATTCCCCGTGCCAGCGGAAAAATGACCAAAGAACAGCGAACCGTAAACGGGGAGGCGAGGGAGAAGATGGAAGAGCGTGGGTCGCACACCCAAGGGATCGACGCGCTAGGAAAAGTTGAAGTTTTGGTCCCATCCGGTCCCGGAGGCACGAGGGCCGGGGGTAGAGAAGAACGTAACGGTCAAACCCTCTGGACCTGGTCATTCCGTGTCGAGCGATGCTAAACCCCTCCATCCTCCCACTAGCAACCCACACACACACACACACACAAACTCACTCTATCAACCCCATCCAAACAGTACAGCAAGTCCGGGAGGCAAAAAAGGGATACGACCACGACCAGGACGACGACGACGACGACCACGACGGAGAATTATATCTTACGTCCAGATCCTCTGCCGGTGTTGTCAGGATTCGCCGCCGGTCCGGTAAAAAGGGTCCGGGACCTAGTCCAGCAGCATCTAGAAGAGATATAGAACCCTCTGGTCATCTTGCATGCGCTGAAACCACTCTCGTGCGGACATATGAGCCTGCTGCCGTTCACTCCGCCCCTCCTCCTCTGCGGGCGCTCTATGGACTGGAGCATTTTACCGCTTCCGCTTACATACATTTATTTATATTAGATAGCGCACGGATATGGGAGCGCGATGGCCATGCAGGCGAGCAAAGGTGTCGGATGGTAAAACTCGTTCCATCCTTCCACACCCAACGGGGCATTCGCCTGCTGTGTGCGAAGGACCAAAACACTCTCACACACACACACACACACCCACCGAGTCGTACGCAACCATTCTTCTCCGCTTACGCCCGGCAGGAAAGTTAAGGCGAGGTGGAAATTTTCTAAAAAGGACTTGAATTTCGGCTCAATAGGATTTCGCCGTTTTGTCCGGCCGGACGCAAGTCGTCGTCGTCGTCGTCGTTGTCATACCTCTGCTGTGGTCGTGGTCATCGCTGATGGCAGTGGGCAGTAGTGTATGCAGACTACTTCTGTGCCTGTGTGTTTGTATGGGGTTGGGGAATGAGTTTTTCTCGCAAGTCCTCCCGCTACCCGATGGTGGGAGGGGACAGTACATTTGCCAAGTCCGAGGAAAGAAGGACCACCGTCCTGGTCATGCATGTATGTGTGTCTGTATGTGAGTGCGGATATTTGATGGAGAAAATGCTTTACGAATACTCCCCACGCCACCAATGCTCACCATAGATACACACTTGCACCTCAGCGCACCTTTTTCCGGAGATGACCGGGTGCGCCCCAGCATCTTCTTGCCAGCCCGGATCGATGGACACCCTCTCTCTCTCGCTCTCTCTCTCTCTCGTGGGCCAAGGAACCGACGGCACAGGCAAAACACAGTTGTTTCCATCACCTGGTCCACCCCCTACCGTGGGGTGAAAAAACAGAAACAGAACACAGTGGAAGTTACGGTGACAAAGGGGGGGAGGGGAGGGGTTTTGCGGCATCGGGAGCATTTGGCGAAATTGGACATTCTTGGAAGGGTACACACGCCACGGGCAAAGACGGACACGGTTCGTCGAGTGCTGCGAGCTCTCCGGCTCGAAGGACCAAACCTGGAACTGGAGCTCAATGCTCGCAGGAATTAGGCTGCCCAAGCCGGCACTAAGGGAAAGGTAAACCTGTCCCCGATTCCGACCCTTCCCGCAGGGAGGGGACAAACGTACAAGCCGTCGCTGGACGACGACGACGACGTTCGAAAAACGATATGCTGGCGGGACTGTGAACTTAAGCAGCACGAGACTCGTGGAATGACAAGTTTAGGAAGTCGGCCCCGTCCCCGGTAGCCTGCCTTCACACTGGGAATGGGGATGAGGCGGTGTATGTGTCTTTGTGTCGGTGTGTGAGCACGGATGCAACGGGATGAGAAAAAGGATTGACACGGGGACACAACACACACACACACACACACACACAAACACACCGGGATCCTCGGGATGACCATTTTCCAAAACCAAACTTTTCCATTTCATTCCCCCGTTCCACCATCCGATCCCGGTGCGTCCAACCACTCGTGTCGCTGTCTTGTGCGAGCGTCCGTTTTCATCGTAGCCGAGATGTCGTGGCCATCGTCGTCGTCGTCGTCGTCGGTGCCGTCGTTGTCGTAGGCCTGCTCTCGTCTTATGATGATGGTCCACTTTGGTCCACTGTTATGCCCTTCCGCTTCGGACCGGTGCCGCGGAGTTGTGCGGTTTTCCGGTCCGGCTCGGAGCGACCGAAAGCTTGAATATATGCACACACACACACACACACGCTCACATGTCATTTTGAGATGGACACCTCCTTGTCGCCATTACCGTCCGAGCTCCGAGCTGCCGGTTGGCGGGCACACTGGCTTCCATGAATCGATTTTAATTAAAAATCACAGCAGAAAACTTCAGCACTTGTTCTCGGGCTCGGGTCTTTTGTTTTTTACTAGACGCCGTTGTTGAGCATTAGGACTTGGACAGCGCTGTTTTTGTTTTGAAACTAACTATCTGGAAACAATTGAATTAGCTTAGCAGTTTAGCGCTTTTATAGCTCAAAGCTATGTGTTTGTTTACACACATTGGGCATAGAATCTACAAAAAAGCAAAATCAAACCCAAACAGCAACTGTTACGCTTAAAAAATAGAAAGAGCATACATGGAAATTATAATAAAACTCAAATATCCAACAAGAAAGCCAAATCAACACCATTCAAAAAACACTTCGTTATAATTTATAAAACAAAATAAACATCTAAAAACCAATATCTAAACAATTTCAATATGTATGTTGTTGGAATAGTTTATAGAGGCTTTGGCTCTAAAGGAGTTCTTTCGCCTCTTATTTCAATATGTATACTGAAGATACATTAGTTTACCGAAGAATTTTTAAGACTACAAATTAATCTTGAAATACACTCAATTTGAGTGGAGTTTAGTATCGACAATATTCAAGATATTCATTACCCATTGGTTTGTACACTACATTTAATAACGTTTAAACTAAAGCAACATTTTCTCAAACGTAAAACTATCCACCCTCCGCCCACCTTCAAGCATGAGCTGGTCACAAAAACTGTTTTATTTACAAGTACCACCCAACAAGAAGCTTCTAACAAATTCCTTCGACCAAATGGGGGGTTTTCGGCAAAGCCCTGACCAATCTCCCCCCTTTTCTCAACCTACGGTACCATCGCTACGTGGTCCTTCGGTGTGTGTCTGTGTGGGCACGTGTGTGAGGGCGTAAATTTGCACCGTCCACCGGCGACGGTCGCCAGTGGTTGCGAGCGGGCAAAGAAACTACGGTCCAAAACTCCGGGCGTTCGATGCTGCGTAAATTTTCCCCAAAACTCACTTGACCGTAAGAGGAGAGCGCAATTTGCGCCGGACCGCGCTTGCCACTCCGCCGCCGCCGCCGCTGCCACGCACCGGAAGCACGTCCCGGGGCCCCCCCATCGCTCGCCACTTAATAAGCTACACCAGCAGCTCCCGGAGTCTTCCTTTGCCGGACTTTGCGAAAGTAAACAATCCTCAGAGGAAGTCCCACCTTCCCCCCCCCCCCCAATGTACGCACCCTTGAATCCTTCCCCTCCCTCCGTCCCCCCGCTCCCTATCATTTTGAGGGGTTCACCCGGTTCACCCAGCGCGCCGATGCGTGTGGGTTTCGTTCCGTTTCGATTTTTGCGCCCGAAAAAGGGGTTGTTAGCGCACGAAAGGCGAACACGGCAAATGGTTTCGAACACACATATCGTCCCAAACCCCGGATCGGTCTGGGGGCGTCCCCACATCTCCTCTTCTCCGTCGGCAACTTCAAAAAACTAGCGAGCATAATAACTAAACGAAATATATCAAAAACTTAAAACTAACTGACCCGAAATTAATGCTTAATATTAAAATTAAAATTAACCCTCGCTTTGCCTAACATTGCGTTTGCCCCAACAGAACGCCCTCCCAAACCCGTCTCCTTCTTCTGCGGCACCCACGGAGCACAGGAGGGCCGATGCCTTCGGTTGGACTTTTGATCCTCCTGCCCCACCCATCCCCTTCCGCCAACTGAAACCACTTTCTCCCATCAAAGCGTGCCCAGCGTTTGGTGCAGAGTTTCTTCGCCGCCAGGGCAACGTTCAGTTCGCCCCTACACACTCACACTCACGCCCACGCTCAACCGGGTGGGTCGATGGTGGTTGGTCGCTCGAGTAACTAAACATCACCGAAAAAAGGAACCCCTTACCCGGGTGATGGTGGAGGCACACTGGCGGAGCAAAAGCGAGCGTGATCCGGTCGACTGTGTTTTTCACTTGCTTGACCATCGTCGGGCTCCTTCCAAGTGGACTTGCGGGGTGGTCCCGTTCCGCTCGTAAGGATTTATTCTGCCACCGAGAGTTCCTTGTGCACGGTGCCGTCTCGGGCGTCGCTTTTCCGAGGTTGTGCGCTTCACTTGCGGGCAGGCATCTTTTTCATATATACATACATACAAATTTCGCTCTCAAAAACTTTTCACCGACCACATCATCATGACCATCATCATCATCATGATCATCGGGCAGTCCTCGCTCACAACGACGGTGTGGGCCCGGGGTCTTGTGAGCGGGACTGGCGAAAGGAAGCGTAACGGGTCCGCTTTTGCTGACCGGTGCGCGGAGAAGTGCACACATCATTTTCTTCTCCCATCCAACGGGGAGGGAATCTCGAGGAGCAAGGGTTAGTTGGGGCTAGCGAACGTCAGGGTAGAACAAGGCCCGTGTCTTGTTGCTGCTCCCAAACCATCGGCCAAACATTTCGGTGAAAAGTACACCCCCCCAAGCAATGATGAGGGAGCGTTGGGATGGGTGAAATGTGAAAAAAGTGCAAGACACCGTGTGCATGTTCGCTTCCACCGACCTATCCATGCATTCATGTGTGTGTCTGTGTGTGCAATTTTGGCGAAAGACCATTGCCGGGCAAATGGGCCAACTTTGAACAAAAGCACTTTCGGTTAACAAGTGACACAGAGGGGAGGGTGGCGGCGAGCTGGAAAACACGGGCCGAAGGGAAATCTGCCTCGCCAAGCTAATCAGTTCCTTGAGCGGAGTGACTGCTGATGTATGTAGTAGCTGCGGAGATCATGATGAGATTTCGCTTGTGTGTGTCGTTTTTTTGTGTGTGTGTATTCATGCTTTCATTTTTGGACTGTTGCTTCGCTTCTCCATTGGCGACTTCACGGGCAGAGTTTATCCTTTATTTCAGTGGCCACCTTGTATTTCCCCCGCCAGTACAAATAGGAATATGTAAATGGAAACGGATGCTGCTGTCTGTCTTCTGTGAAATCTTGAGTGGCAAACGTTTCTAGGTAATGTTGTAGAGTTGGTTAATTTTTGGCACGAGATGGAAATGGTAGAGGTGCGTTCCGTGAACTCGTTGTCATATCTGTCTGCGAAACCATCATTTCAACCAAACTGACTGTGTGACGTAAATCTACATGTACATTGTTTGGGTTGAGATCAACAAAAATGAGACAAATATTCCATCAAATAAATAGGTAAAGTTAACGGGCTGAATGTAATGAGCATTGTCAAAATGTGAGAAATTTGGTAATAGTGTGGATCATATATAAAAATTGTTTTAGCATTCTGTTTGACGTTTCGCCAAAGAAAAGAAGGCCATCATAAGGGGTGCAACAAACCATGAAATAGTAAACTTTCCACGAAACAATTTGTTTGATGCCATTTCCATGACACGATTCTTCTATGGAATCCAAAATGGCGATTTTATGAACATTCACACATTAACACTTGGTTTACCGAATGGAAATTAACTTTTAAACAAATATTCTACAATGGGGAGGGATCCCAAAAATAATCTTGCACCTGTCAAAAGATTACAAGCAAACATTCGTGCCATTCAGCTGAGAGTGGATGCACGAAAAAAATGCGCCGATCTCTGCTCGATTTTACGTTGCTGTTAAAGACGGTGATTTTGATACGAGCTTACTGGGCGTAAGATAGACACTTCTTATAAATACATGAACGTAATTATCGAATAATCCAACAATGCAGCATCCACAATGAAAGTAAAACAACACACTTGAGAACTTTTCAGAAAACAAAACATATTTTCAATCGTGCGGTCTCTTGTGGATCTAATTTTACTGGCTCCTGATCAAATTTGATTGAATTTGACTCTAATTTGAAATAATTTGATTTATAACAAGTTTCACAAATATGATGGGGTCACGGACTTTCCGCGGAGTAATTTCCTAAAGGGAAGTTCTAATCTTTTGTTCGGTTAGCTGGAGCAACGTCAGCTGTTAGTGCCCGATATTTCAATGATGTAATAGATTCTGCATTCTACGATGCGATAGCGGCGCTTACAATTCCTGCATTCACGGCTTACTGAACACTCGTGCCATCGGCCAAGATTTTTATGTTCGTACCCGGGCGTAGAAAGCAATAGGATATGTTAAAAAACTATAAACCTCTTCAGTTTCCAGCGTTTTCCATCTTACTCTTCCTAGTGTCCATCTATACATCCATAGTCTATATATCCATAGTGTTTATCCATCCGATATCAGGTATCCGTCTTACCCGAACTATTTAAAACTGCATGAACATAAATGAACCCTAATGGAAAAAAAACATAAAAATTGGCAGACATTTAAAAGTTTCAACACTTTGTCTGATAAAACATGAGTGTAAGATAAGGTATGCATATTTTCATGGTCGCTATATTTGAATATCCCTTGATTTTTAATGGGATTTAATGGATAGAATGGATTTTAATGGGTGCGTGTGTGTAATTTTGACGAAAGATCATTGTCTAGCAAATGGCTCAACTTTGAACAAAAACATTTTTGATTAAGAAGTGATACAGAGGGGAGAGCGCGCTGGAAAATACAGGCCGAAGGGAAATCCGTCTCGCCAATGTCATCAATTCCTTGAGTGGAGTGACTGCTGATGTATGTAGTAGCTGCGGAGATCATGATGAGATCTCTCCCTGTTGCGTGTCTAATGCTTCAATTCTTGATTGGCGACTCCTTGGGCAGAGTTTATCCTTCTGTCTGTCTTCTGTGAAATCTTGAGAGGCCAACGTTCTCGGTAATGTTGTATAATTGGTTAATTTTTGACACGAGATAGAAATGGTAGTGACGCATTTCGTGAACTCGTTATCATGTTTGTCAGCCAAACCACCATAAACCAGGAAAAGTGTGTGTTCATGCTTTCATTTATCAACTGTTGCTCCACTTATCAGTTGGCGACTCCACGAGCAGAGTTTAATCTTTATTTCTGTAGCTACCTTTTTCCCCACAGTTCAAATAGGCATATGTCAATGGAAACGGGTTGTGCTGTCTGTCTACTGAAAAATCTTGAGTGGTCAACGTTTCAGGGTTATGTTGTAGAATTGGTTAGCACGAGATAGCAATGGTAGTGACACGTTCCGTGGACTCGTTTTCATGTTTGTCTAAACCATAATTTCGGCTGAACTGGCTGTGTGACGTAAATCAACATTTACATTGTTTAGGTTATAATCAACAAAAAAGAGACAAATATTCCATGAAATAAAAAAGAAAAATTATCGGGCTGAAAGCAATGAGGATAGACAACATCAGATAAAATTGGTAATAGTTTGTGAGTAATGCTACATTGCGTGCGACATGGAAAACTATTGCTTACTGCTTGTGAAAAAGGTTTGATTTGGAACCAAACTTAACAACATAGTTTTTGTGTTACTTAGAAGGATGCCTAGAATAAAATACAGGTTGTCTCCGAGATATGGTATTAATGTGGACCGTTAGGAAATTGATTATTTATCTCGTGCAGGTTATTTACGAAAATATATATGTATTTTACAAGACATTTTGCTTGAATTGATAGGATTTAGCCACAAAGTTATTTATTTGATATGATTCTGACTGCAAATTACAATTTTGTACCTTTCAGAACGATTTTAAAATTCGACCAGATGGAAATATATTTCGCATTTGACAATTGATGTTTTAAAACAGTACAATTCGTTCAAAGAGTTGTCATATTTGGAAAACCAAATCGCTTTGAATTCGCATATTCTGGGAACTACCAGTACTGAGAACCTAGTTTGAAACTGCAAACGAGCCTTGCAAAGCTTGAGCGATTCAACATCAAACGATGCTACCTAACGGCAAGGCCTGCACTACTGTACGATTTATTTGCCTGTACTACTGTACGATTTATTTAACGTATTTAACTTTCTTGGCAGAGCAAAATTAAGCGTGTAAGTGCCATCAGTAGTATAAGTTAGGATTACGATCATATAACAGCAGCATTATTATTTCAAAGTACGTGTTGCTTATAATAGCCACAGTCTTTAAATTAGCTAAAATAATGATGAATTTATCAGAAGTATCAGCTAACTACGCATACAATAAAACAACGATCAACAAGAATGATCTTTGTTTTTAGTTCAAAATCATCTTCAAAACTC
Source organism: Anopheles coluzzii (assembly GCF_943734685.1). Classification (NCBI taxonomy): domain Eukaryota; kingdom Metazoa; phylum Arthropoda; class Insecta; order Diptera; family Culicidae; genus Anopheles; species Anopheles coluzzii. The sequence continues at coordinate 25,145,387 of NC_064670.1, read as the reverse complement.
AATAACATCTAAATGTTCATGGTTCATGTTATTTTAAACTATCAAAAGCATACTTTAATTCAATAAAAAAGAATTGCATATACTTGTAGCGTTAAATGATACTAGAGGTTATGTTTGAAAAGAAAAAGCGTATTTCAGTTCAGCATATTACTCACTGTGATGAGAAATAGAAAAGTTTATAATAATTAGGTCAAATTTCTTTACATCCCAGATACAATGGGTTTTATTAGCATTGAGTGATTACATAGAAAGTTATAGATTATATAAACTTTGTAAATATGAACTAATTATTCTAGGAAATATAAAAAATAGTATCATGCTATTTTTATAACTTTTGGAATGATTTATTCAATGGTATATGGCTAGGTGAAAGGTTCTGCTTAAGTTTGACATATCGCGTAGTTTTTTTTATTTAATTTTAGTTTGAAAGGTTTAAAAGCAATTTGCATCAAGTCATTTTGCAAAAATGCATAGAATAGAGTGAAGGTGCATTTTCGCCAATACCCTCTGGTGCAAAAACTCTCATCATCCATTGGATAATGTAAACTCCTCGCAAAATATCCAAGTAAAGCAATTAATGAGAAAGAAGAAAGCAAACAGTATCAGCTTTTGAACCAGAACATATTACAAGGAAATGGTCGTACATGGGGCACCGTCGTACATATTACCATTTAAGTCAATCGGAATTAAACACAAGCGAACGCGAACGCAACATATGGATTGTATTAACAAGATCAAACGTTCGATTAATTCACCATGTTCAGTGTTTATTGCAAGTGTAGGGCAAGTGTATGATAGTACAGCTTTCCAGGAATCTTTTTCTTGAAGGCACCATACCATCATAATAAAGCGAAATGTTAGCCATCCCATTTCTCTTCACACATTCTGCAAAACAATGCGCTTACGGTGCAGTTAAATGCCCTTGCCCTAACTGCTTGCTAGTGCAGCTTGTTAAAAACATTCCATTGACTTTCCGCCTGGTACCGGTGGTATCACACAGATTGAACGGTGGAAAACGGGCAAAAAATCATAAAACAATCCACAGTTCAGCATGGGCTAATACGATGAAAGAATTGAACTTCCCATTTGCTTTCTCTCGAACCGTCGTAAATCTCCAATGCACATTTTCACAACTGCACAGCACACCGGTGCTGTTAGCAGTAGAAGATCGAGCGAGAGCGAGAAGAAGGAGCAGCAAAAATGAAGCACCTCGCAGGCATGTTTAGCTCGTCTTCGTTTTGATTTCCTTGCTGTTTGCCTCCGGTGATGTGCAGGATGGAAAGGACGGTAATAAATAGGCCGTCCCGCGCGCCTCTGAGTTAACGATGCATAATTTACTGCATGCTTTACTATCCTTTGCTATCGTACCCAGCTCACCTTGAACGTTCAGGTAGGAGAGCAGGCCACAAATGATCACTCCCGTTCCATACGTCACTGGTGTTCCCTCTAGGGGTAAGAATGTCGTCCGCGTTCAAGGATATTTTTTCGTTGTACAGTACGCGGTACCAGCACTGCACAAGCTTTCTACCTCTGCTCAAGCACTCCTTCTATCTCTCTCTTTCATACGACGACCTATATAGCTTTCACATTCACACACACACACCTCCGCTAGCACTATTCGCTCCATCCTTCAAAAGTCCTTCCCGCACACAGGACAAACCCTTTCCTTCCAGCCGAGTCTCGGTAGGATTGTGGAAATTAAATCTTCTGTACCCAATTTGTATCCCGCTTTTGTGCGTGTGTGCGAGCGTACAAACAAAGCAGCAACGGCGAAAAAGGACGACCAGCGGATGAAGCGCACCCGCGGCTTTCAGCTGGCCTTGTCTTGTTCGTGGCAGTTTTTGCGCGGCAGCCCACGAGCCCTTTTCGGAGGCGCAGCTGCAGCCCGTGCGAGATACGCATCGAATGCGCGTTTTCAAATCCCGGGCGGCACTTTTTTTGCGCGCGTATTAAAAAAATCCTATTTTTTCCACACCGTTTCCGTGCCGTCATTCGGCCGTTCGTACTCGATTTGCTCGATATACGCGCCCGTTCGCTGCATTATTCGCTGCACGCTGCCACGCCGGGGTAGTTGTTTTTGTCTGTTTTATTATCTTTTTTTTTCGTACGTGTGTGCTTTTTTCGCTGCATCATCCACACGGGACTTTTTATTTGTACCCTTAGTCGCATATGCATGTATCGAGACCAGGGACGAACAAAAAACGCTAGACTCCGAAATGACCGAAAAGCGCACCAAATGTGACATTTTTTTGTTGCTGTGTTGCAAACGTCAAAAAAGGTTTTCACAGAACCGAGCACACAGGCATCATCCAGGCGGACCCGTGTGTGCTTTGCGGGTTCGTGTTTGTGTTCCCGGTGCAGCACTGCAGCACTGAGGCGAGAGCAGGAAGTCTAAATGCGCACCATACAGGCACGCACAATCCGTGTCATGGATGCATCTCTTGCTCTTGCTTCCGGTGCAATGTAGGCTGCACTATTAAATGCAGCCGAAATGCAACCGTTCCATGGGCATGTCGGGACGGGATACTTTTCCTATTCTGTGTTTTTTTCCCTCCTGCGTACTGTGTGTGCTGGTTTCTTCCGCAATCAGTGTGCCGCCTTTCGGTACTCCCACTGAGCGCGATGAATAGGCGCGGTCGGAAACGGTTTGCATTCCAGGCGCAAAAGCGGTTGCATTCGCGCGGCTGATGATGACATTGCACTTTTTGGTGTGCATATGCAGCGTCGGTGCAGCAGCGCATTTCCCTGGGAATTTCATGACACGAGTCAGCGACGAACCCTCCAATTCGGGGTAGCGATTATGAATTATAAAAGCGATGAGAAAGTATGATGAAACTATTAGGGACTATTGGATTAGGTTTTTTTTTTTTAATGAAACTTCCTACCAAAAAGACTTAATTAGGTAATGTGTCCGTTGATTTAAGTAGGTCGAGTTTACAACATTACAGCAAAGACATGAAATATCAAGAAAACTATTTTCTCTTGATTTATTTCCATGGCATCGCTGTATAATGCTAATTTTTCCTATGTCATTCTAAAATGAAGCAACTATAGAAAATCATAGCATGATAAACCACTTTATGATACAACGTTTCAGCGAAAGCGAAAAATCTGAAAAGCGTTCATTTTCCAACACAGCAATGGGATTAGTTGAAGCAAGGATTTTCCAATTGCCCAAACAAACAAACGGTCTAAAAGAATATGAAGTTAAACTACAAAAAAAAAATTGATTGTTCTAACAAGAATGTCAAAGCACTATGCACAATTACAAGGAAAAAGTAAAAAAAAAAAATAGCTCTAGGCGGCGAGCTTTAACACCGAAATCAAATCTCAAATGGAACCTGTTTAGCATCAATAAAAGGTAGTTTAGAGCAACCAACAAATGGAGTCTCATAATCAATAGAAAGATTCGAAAACCCTGTTCAAAACTGTTATATTCTTATGCTCAACATCCCTTGCCTATTTGTTGACCTGTTTGTGTCAAGCAAGTTGATGAATTATGAACCCCTGCACCATTTTAATGTACTAAAGGAAGGGTCGTGTAGTATTGTATATTTTTATTCTTTTGTATTACGCACACTGGATGATTAAATGGTTAGACAGAATGAGACGAATCCATTAATAGAAAAAAAAACTGTAAACTATGGTCGAAACAAATATCATTCAAAAATTATCCATCGATCTAGTTTTGCGACACGAGCTACAGAAGCAGAAAAGGCTTCCAACTAGCTAATCCCTGCCTGGTCGGGCAAGATTTGTCCAGAACTCATTTTGCTGCAAAGTAAATAACTCACCCCACACCAAGATGTTGATGCCCGGCCAGCGTCTCTAGATTCCGAATTCCGGAAAAGGATCGCACTGTCGTGCGACAGAAGCCATCGTGTTCTTCCTGTCCGCGTCTAGCCCGCATCGCACCCAGTCCGAAACGATGGCCAACCCACCCAATGGTTTTGTTTTAGGAAGCAGTCCGCTCGAAGAAAACGCGCACACACGCATGCAACGGGGTACGTGGTCAGGCCATGCACATATACCGGGTATATAATTTCCATAATATTAAATAGCTGCATTTGGCAATTGCATACGCTGCTACACACACGGACACAAACACACACACACACACACACAAGGCTGACCGTACACAAAGGCAATCTTTCCCGGTGACCTCGGCTAAAGCTGAGGATGGAAAAGCGTTGCACCAATCGTGTGTGTGCGTGTGTGTATGTCCGATGTGCTCAGTCAAGTATGATCAAACAGGCAAATGACCGGTCCCGGGACCGCTGACCATCTCGTTTCCACTTCTTGCCCGACCGACCTGGCAGAGGGGGTTGAACAGTTCCGGGGACTGACCCGGACCCTGGGACGATGCTTGGTTCCGAAGGATTCATTTGCTGGTACAGCTGCCACCGCGTCATTTCCGCCAGCCATTTCTTCCCTCTATTCCCTTCTGGTGAACATCGATTCGTGTCACTACCGGGCCACCGGGTAGCTTCTGCCCGTTTTGTGGCGTCTTGTGTTTTTCTTACGCAAACCCAAAGCCCACCCCCGTAACTAGACTGGGCAAACAACAGCCTCGGCTGGGCGAATCGGCGACCGACATGTTTCTTTTGCTGCAACGAAACTACAGCCCAAATTTCGTAGTACCGGATGCTTCCATCGCATGGGCGCTATGGCGGAAGGGTTCGCCCCTGGAAGACACACAAATGCACAATCTTGTGTCTGTACGTTACTCGGGCGGCTCGGGGGCTGATCAGCACCGCCGCACACCGGCCGGCTCGTGGTAGCGATTGCCAAGTGAAGAGAACGTGCACGCTTCGAGAAGAAGCTCCTTCTTGCGCTCCATTCGGGACGATCCGGCGCTTCTGATCACCGTGGAAACTGGGTGGTCATCTTCTAAGCCAGCTTTTGCTAGCAAATGGCCAGCTAAGTAGATGACCACACACACACACACACACACGTGCATCATCTCTTCCTGCACGAGTTCCTCTCCTACGTCTTTTGCCAGCGATCCTTTTTTCTTGGTCCACAGAAACACTGGCCGTCGTCTCTAAGCAGCTCTTCTTTGAGTGGAAAATAATAATATAGAAACAGTCTCATCCCAGTAGTTTTGGGGGGGGGGGGGGGGTGAGGTGACTGCACAGCAAGAAGGTGCCTTTTTTGTGCCCCGCCACACATGCACATTCGACGCATCCGCCACCTCGTCCGGCAGTCGATCACACACAGCACCCCCAAAACGACAACACTCACACTCCGGGAGGACCTAAAAGATGCACCCGATAGAATGCATGCATGCATGAGTCGGTGCATCGGTGCAAAACTACAAGTGCACCAGTGGCCAAACCGAGATATGACTCAACTTCTACGCCCACAACATCCCGCCCTCCCCGTATCCCACTCTTTCTGTGGTCAGCAAGCAATCGTGGGCGGACCCACTGGCAAGGCGAACGGTCAAGCATCTTCTCGAAAAGGGCACTCGAGCAGTGCCTGCTGCTACTGCTGTCCCGCTGCCCACCCAGGCTGCTGTGTCCAGTGCTTGTTCTGGCCGGCCTTTCCCGGCGACTTTCACCGTCCCCCTTTCCTCATTCCGATCATCCCATTACGTCAATCCGGGCTTGCCAATCTTGCAAGCCACCCTCCAACTCAAGCTCGTTCATTTATGCTATCGCCTTCGTTATCGTTACCCCCGTGTGGTAGAATGCGTGTGTGCGTGCGTGAGTGTGTGTGTGTCCTACATGTACCTTGTGGTTTGAAGATCCTCCCCATTGGACGTACGTTTCAGGGGGGGGGGAGGACTGGTGGTGAGGATCTTATCTAGCACCTTTCACCAAGACCTTCCGCTTTGCGCCAGCAAGCCGCTTCATGCTCCGGAAAAGAAAGCCGACAATAGTGCGTAGCACGTCTACACGCAGCAACGGATCCCGGCCTCCTGCACGGCATCTTTGTGTCGCTGCCCTTGCTCGCAAACAAACTGCACCACCCACCCAGGCGTCTTACAAAACCCATTTCTCGTTAGTATCGCATGTCCGTCCGGGCACAAATTCCCAGGAAAAAGGTTCCACCGCTGCCGAAGCTCGAAACACTCGAATAACGCAGTGGGATAGGAAAGGAGTCGCCTGGTCGTCAAGATGACCAGAAAGTCCAGAAAATGCATTAGAAAACCAAACCACCCACCCAACACACGTCCTCCCACTGGCCGACCTCTTGCCGTACACACACACACCGGCACACACATTATCAGAGTGCACTGGGCACCGGTCATCAAATGAACGAGACCTTAGCTCCACGATGTGTTTGCACTTGTTTCGTCTTATATCGTGTCCATCACTCCCCCCCCCCCCCCCCTTTTGGTTGTGTACGCTGGGGTATAGGGTGGAGTAGGGAGCACGGGAGACAGATGCGTGTATGCACTCGTACTTGGCCGGATCCTTGACAGAACCCTGAGCTTTTCGTAGGACGGCCTTCGGCTCCGGCCGGAAACCAATGTACGCATCTTTTCTTTCGGACAGTCCCTTTTTACGCCTGCCAGGTTCTCCGGCCCTGCCCTCCACTCTCGGGCTCCTATGCAAATAATGCGCCTTCGATGCACCATTCCCGCAGCCTCCCTCCCAGCCTCCCCACAGCACTCCGGTGCATTTCCTTCGAGCCCAAAACCAAAAGGAAAGCCTCGCCCAGTCGCAAGACCCGGGCCGGCCCTCTCTAGCTAAGTTTTTCTTTGTTTTTGAAACCTTCTGCGCTCCTCTCAAGCCCCTTCCCTGGACCACTGATTTCAAAGTATTTGATGCTGGCCGGTGGGTGGGAGAATCGGGTGGCCAACCACCGCATGTGCACATAATAAACGCACTTCTTTCGATGCAGCAGCAGTGCTCTGCAGAGGGCTGCTGTGCATCTCAAATTTCTTCCTGGAAGGGAACGCGTCCTGGTAGCAGGCATCTTGCACACTCTTGGACTTGCAGCAGTAGTGCACTTGTGTGTTCCCATTATTTAACAATCTTTCATGTCCCCTCCACTTGCCCCGTACCCGTTCTCGCAAATCTCCTGAGTGGTTGGTGCACCGTTAGGAGCGGAGTGCTAGTTGCATCCACACAGGCTGGGCGAATCTTTTTTTTTTCCTCTGTGCTGCAAAATGCGGCAACTCGTAGGCATCGGGGATACCCGTTTCTCTCCCCCCCCCCCCTCCCCCATCAAGACGCACACACAATTACGCACATTGGTGTGTGGTGCGGCTTTTCGTGGTACCTAAGAATGTTTCTCATTTTCTCCAGCCAATCCGGAGTCCGGCTGGAGCCTTCCGGCGACGACGCATTTTCGAGACGACAATCAATGTGATCGTAAGACTCTGTAAAATTACAAAACTGTACCCCGTACTTTGGGGCGTAAACGAGCGGTGATAAGGGAGAAAGCAGCGACGGCGGTAGAACGCACTTTGATATGTAAAGCGAACCAATGTGCAGGCCTTATTTCCTTTTGTGGCGCATCAAAAGCCTGGGACACACACACACACCAGAGAGCCCCATTTTCCCAAACGAACCGATCGATCGTTGCTGCTTTCCACAGTAGCTTCTCCCTGGTCGGCCCACAGTGTATCCATTTGAAAGGAAGTACTGAGAAGGTGTTCTTCCGTATGTAAGAAAAAGGCCTTCATCGGTCCATGTACGTGTGTTTGTGTGTGTGTGTGTGTGGGAGCGATGTAAATTAATAAACTACAATCAATGCGAGAAGAAATGGGGGGTTTCGCCCGGTTGGATACCGCAATCGAGTTAGGGCCTGCTGAACCATGTTCCAATTAAGCTAAATTCATTTCATAAAAACAGGAGGAAAAAGATTTCTTTTTTACTTGCTGCATTCATACTATGCGTGCAGTGCGATCGGATTATTGGTTTGTGATCGGTGGTGCATTCACATATGACAGGTGAATGGTTGTAGTGGGTCGTGCAAGAGGCACCGGCGACTAAATAGAGCTTATGCGGAGGAGTTTTTGTTCGCACAGCAGGCGACGAAACACACGACAGTTGGGGAAATTCGAAGCATCTTGTGGAACATTTTCTTCGTTTCACCAATGGAAAGATTTTTTTGTAATATTGAAATAGAAAACCAGAACCATAGTGAACTAACATTTACATTGAAAAATAAAATGGGGAAAAATAGTCAATGTTTCATGGGTTTATCTTCACCCGCACTAACAACGTTAATTACATATTCAATAATAGTATCCTATGAGCCAGTAGCCCAAATTGAAAACCTTCATCAGTCGAACTTCATCAGTCGAAGCGTACGCGATCAAAGAAAGATACCCGGCCTTGACGGAAACGAACATAGTGCGGCAGTTTGTGGACATCGGATAAGTCGGGTCCGGCATCCACAACATCTTGGCACTATTAGACAACAATCTGAGCATGGAAAGAAAGTCCGGTTCCGAATATCCGATGAAACTGAGCAACTTGAGGCCAAATAGTGAAAAAGTGCCTGAGAAACATGAAAAATCATATAACGAAGCAGAAATCGAATCCACTGACTTCGCAGCAATAACCCAATCCTCATTGTGATCATTTCATCAAGAATTTCGGCGTATTTTCGATGAGACGTCCATATCAGCGAACTGGTCCAACATCCCCCAGCTGCGCCCCATGGAAAATTTCTTGGCCAATTTGGTGCAAAAGCTCTACTCCAACAATTTTGACGCGGAAACTGAGGAGACATTGGTATAAATCGAGGTAGGTCTTAAAACTTGATTGAACGCATGTCTTTGTCCTCTCTTGCGAAAATTCGGGATATCTGATGAAAGGCAGCTCGCAAGGCCATAGATTTATTTTTGCAAGAAATAAGAAATAAATAATACTCATGGACAGCAATTATCTGTCTTAGTTGTTTGTCTCTACTGCCAGCTGAAAAAATCTTTTTTTTTTTATGCCAACGCTATTCTGAATGAATTAAAAAAAACCACAAAACTCTCCCAGGATATGCATACGATGCATAAAATCTTTGATTTCTATTGCGTTCCGCCGTAAACCGGTTACATCATGTTCGTCAAATAAAATATGTCACAACTGGTAAAATATGACTTCCATCATGTTTTGGTTACAGTTGACGACTCAGCAGCGCACAGTCCCAAAGAAAACAGCAACAGTTAATATATATTCATACACGGCCATTACACCGGGGCCGTTCCCTGCCTTGGCCCACCGTACAAGCACATTTATCGCACCATTTCATAAATCCCGCAAACGCGTAACTCCTCAACCGAACCCATCAAGTCAGCGTGTAGTGACAAGATTTATCTGTCATTCTGACGGCTTAGCGGAGAAACGACGAACGATACGCACGCACACGGAGGACTCGCACGTTCGAGCGTCATACAGGGCCGTGAAAACGGGAAAACAATGTCCTTTACCATGTCCTGCTTGTCTCGGCCGTGGAAATAGACATGTAAGACGAAATTTACGACCGTTTGGCTTCGGGATGCACATCGCCTTGTCGGGGTTTGCGCCGTGTAGCTGCAATTGCAATCTCCCGGGGCTTACCTGCGCGCGCACATCGCCTGCTCGCCCGGCATCCCGAGGGGCAATAATCGTAAAATCGTGGAACAACAAAATTAATCCTGCTAAATATGCTTCTCAAGGTGGTACCGTGCATTATCCGCCATTACCGCAAGCTCGGCACGTTTGCCGTAAGCCTAACCTTTCAGCAAAACCCTCCTGACCGGACGACCAAAAACCCCTTGTGAGAGCAAATAGAAAAATTTAAATCGAATCCTTTTCGTATCTGCAGCCATGCAACCCCCTTGTCGGGGCTTGCCGTCGGCGGGCTTAGCGGTGTCGCGGCTGCTCGCTATCAGTTCGCGCGGCAAGGCGCGAAGATGCGCATTCTCTCGGGGTGGACGACGGCGCACGGAAGCAATTGAGCAGCAAGACGATCGAGAAAGTGGCGGTGCACCCCTTGTGGAAAACGCGCCCTTCTAAGAGCTACTCGCTTCGAGTCACGGACACGACAATTTATGATCAATGTTTTCCTGTCAGCCCATTAGTTGCGCCGCCGCCCGGGGCAATGGGACGTGTGCGCGCGCCAGGCCACGAACCGTCTTTTGAATGGCACAGGGGAAAAGGCCGCGACATTCCCCTTGGGCGCCGAAATGTGTGTGTGTTTTTTTTTGGTGCTCGCCGCGCTGACAAACACAATAGCGAGCCTAATGAAACGGATCGACGGATCGGCGGGATGGAAGAAAAGGTAGCGAAGCGAGCCTAAGCACGCCCGGGACGGATCGCGGTCGGTCGCAGCCTTCCTGCATGCACCGGGATGCACCACCAATGTCAAAGAAAAAGGTGTCCGCTAAGGGCTGTGATTAAAAAAAAACGGACCTTTCTCAGTCACGGGCATGGACAGCCCTCCTTGACGGGTGATTTGAGCGACCAAGGCAGGAAACCCCGCAGCGGAATTAAGCACTGAAGCTGATTAGCCAAAATCTACCTGGGGAGTTGCAAGGAGTCGAACCGTCGAACGGGAACGGAGCAACATTGCCACCATCCAAGGACACTGCTTCAGATGCAGAAATGCATCTTTTTGTTCTTTGTTGTTTCCTGCTCGCTTTTCGGCCCGGAAGAACCATTTTGCGCTCACGGAGACGCCACGGAGGTGCCACCACGGGTTCCGGTCCAGCAACTGTGACATGGGAAAATGGTAGATACAGTTCCGGAGCCAAAAATGCTGCTTCTCTGCCCCAGTATCCCTCTGTGTGCCGTTGCATTAAAATTCAAAACAAAAATAAACATTTATTTTATGAACAAAAACAAATTAAGATCCTTTCACCGCCGGATTAGACGGTTAAAAAGTCTCCGCTTCATTGCGTGTGACCCTTGCAGTGTGTCTGTGTGTGTGTGTGTGTTCCAGTTCGTGTCTTTGTAGCGATGCATCCACTGCACCCTTTTCATGCACACGCACTTCGCGGCAAGATTGATTGGCCGGATAAGCTTCAGGTAGAAGCGCGCAAAAGGGAGAACCGGATCGCCGCACGGAGCGAATATGTCCCGCGATCTCGCGGATGGAAAAAAAAATGCCGCCCAAGAAAAGAAAGAAGGGGTGATACAAGGATGAGACAGCCCAACACAAACCAACCAAGGCATCGCCCCCGGGTGGAAGCTACCAGCAACGCACGGGAACATTGTTTTGACATGATGAGATAATTTACGGTATCGCTTTCTTGCGCGGAATCGTAACCGCGCGCGGAATACGAGCGGATAATCGAGTCTCTGACGTGGAGTCTAAATATTTATGATTATTAACTTCCCGCGGTTGTTGTGCGCCGGGTAGGGTGAGAGCATAATCATAACGACAATGTTAATGATGAGCACTAGCAGCAGTGGGATGAACTTTAACCCAGACAGTGTTCTACTGCCAGCGCTGGCAGCTTTCACTTTCGACGTTTGCTTTGCCGTGTTTGAGCTTCCGACCGTGACCCACTTTTGCCAGTCGACCGACGGATCGGAAGGCAATTAAACTAATCGTAAATTCTCGATATTAATCACTGCCGATCACACACACACACACACACACACACACACACACACACACACACACACCGGGTGAGGGTGAAACATCATCATGCATGCTTTGCATGTCCTGACCCACATAACAACGTGCGGCAGGAAGGCGAACGAACGGGCCCACACACACAGACTGACATCCGTCTCTTCCGCTTTCCGTGCCCAGTGCCGGTGCAAACTTTCGCAAGTGCTGAGCGGAAACGGAGAGACACTCCAGATCCAGACCATAAATTTATTATGACCAATAATTACGTTACACCAAACCGAATGTCAATAGCATAGAGTGCGGCAAGGATTCCGGGCGTCGGACCGGCACGACCGAGACAACCGGGTCGAGGATGTAAACAGAAGGTGGCATGTAGCATAACATTAGTCACCGGGAGTCTTATAAACAATCCACCCCCACCCCCGTCCCGTAATCGGTCTTGTATTGGGTCGTAATTGTTGGTTAAATAATCGTTACCGCTATCCGATCCGTAGGCCCTACCGTGCATGGCCGTCCGATGCCCAGACCGCACCGTATCGTGTGCGGCTGGTGGAAAATTATCGTAGGGAAAGTGAAAATCCATCGGCAAGGAGATTGTGCCGATTAGAGTCGAGAAGGCACTCCATCGCACCGGAGGAAGATTTGGCTAATAATCATGGCAATCGTAAAACAAATACACCGACACACACACACCGATCGGTCTGACCTATTGACAGAGCAGTGATGTTGTGATTAGTGTGAGAATTTATGCATATGATACCGGCACTCGGTGGAGAATGTGATACCTTCGCCTTAAAGTGCCGGGCACGTCGTCGTGTTGTGCGATCGATTGTATCAAACGGCTTGCGAAGGCCAAGGCGAAGTTTGCGTAGAACTAATTATGCCCTAACCATCGTCTCGATTACCGGCATGCGTTGTGCCAGACACGAGAAGCGCGATGAAAGGCCGTGGTGAACACTTTAGTGACATCAGCATCAACAGCTTTCAACGGCGGAACGATTGATTGAGTGTGCTGGAGTGGCTGTGGCTGGTTTTGTTATTATTTTTACAATCGATTGATTGGTGTTGATTTGTAACGTTAACACATCGATACACTGTGTGGAGAAGATTTGTATCATGACCGACTATGCTGCTTCAAAATAATTTCTTTGATAAGCCTGTGATTGGATGATACATATTGAAGAGAGATGTTGAATTAAGCGCTTGATGCTGAACATGCAGGACAATGTTCAACTAGCAGACCTAGGATGTATAGTAATGGAAACACCAAATAGCATTGACATTCTTCCTTATCATTTATCATTTAGGAGGTTGCCAAATAGTTCAAATCTTAATAGTATCAGTTTTTTAACAAGCTTTTCGGATTTCAAAATCTTTTGCTAATCAAGTCAAACAAGAGCTGTTGTCCGAAGTATACAAGGAATGTCTGGTTTGAGTGAAATGAATGAATTAGACTTGTTGTTTTCTAGGTTTCGTCCAGGACAACCAGACTAACAATACAATACGTACGAAACTACCAATTTAACATTGAACATGTTTGAATTGAATTGAATGAATACAGGGGTTTCCAAGTCAGTTTCGAATTTAAACTTTGTTATTCACCGCATCCAAGATGTGTTTCAACAGCTGTCGAATTGTTTATTTGTTTCAAAATGAAATTTCAGTTTGATTTTTAACACATAACAAAGAACTACCAAGCTCAATCCAGCTTGAGTCGTGTTGAAAATCATGCTGTAGAAATTAAAAATTATTGCGATGGAAATGAAATGTCAGATCGCTGTGGAACAACATTTTGCATGCGGCGAATAACAACGTTTACATTCGAAACTGACTTGGAAAACCCTGTAATGCTGAAACTGAGTTGTTCATTGTTTCATTACAGCCATACATTGGGGCTTGGTTAAAATATTGTAGCAAATCGTTACCAAAAGCAAAAGTAAGGAGGTCTCCTAACGGGGAACATCGACTGTCCATCCCTACTCCAACGACTGAACATCTATGCTCAAAGGCCCCCTACGCCCGCGACCTCTGCTTAATGTCCCTCGTTGTCAAACGAACTATGGCTCAGGAGACCCTATAATCTCTATGTGCAGGGCTTTTAACGAAGTCTACCAATTTTTAGATTTTGATGCGTCTCTAAAGTCGTTTAAAGACAACATGTGCGCCAGGATATAGTTATGTTTGTAACCTAAGTAAAGTAAAATTCATCAGCACTATAACTATAATACTAATAATAATAATAATACATCTTAATTAGCTGCTAGCAACTTAAAATAAAAGTATTTGAATTCGAAACTAGAAATTTCATAAGAACTTCCTTTAGGATTTTGTAAAACGCGCTTTTAACACACAACACTTTTAGTTTATTCGCAGCAATCAACAATATAACTCAAAACACCTCCCGACTGCTGTAAAAAGCTACAACCACATATGTTGCCGATGAGGAAACATTCGATTACTTAGTCACCGTCATTGCCAACAGCCCAAACAAGTGGCTGTTTAGCTGGCGGTTTGGCATGCAAACAATCGCACGTCCCGCGACAGCCTGTCACTTTCCTTCCCCGCGCGATTGATGTCACGCGTAAAGGCTTATCGCGTGTCCGCCAAACCAGACCGAAGAAGAACTGAATGATTCTACCCCTCGAAATGAGCAGATAATTGACATCACCGGAAACCACCATCACACACACACGCACGGAGCTCATTTGGTGTCGTGCATGATGTCGCACTATCGATTTCGCACTGGCCCGGGGACCGGAAACACAAGGACACGCGCGCGGCCCCATAAGATCGCCATTGTCAATCAACGTGGAAGCCGACGCACATCGATTGCATTGTGTGTGTGTGTGAGCGCCGGTGGTTGCAGACGGAGCGCGTTTGGAATGCACTTTCCATCGTTCGTCGGCGCCGGGCTGCTCGTAATCTAATCAAACCAAATACAAGCGAGAGGCCTCGATTGAAAGCAACACGATGGATGGACGATCGAAATCGAAATCGAACCCGCCAAACGGGTGGGACCGTACCAAAGGGGACGGGTCGAAAGGCCGCACACGGGTCCTGCCGGCGGCAAGTCGAGCTACGGGCTCGAGTCGATTATTCAACAATCATGCGTAATTTCATAATGCGAAAAATACGGTTATCAAGGGAAATGATCCGCAATTGGTTGTTTATTGCAGCCGCGGAAGACTGCCATCCATCGCTTGGCCTCCCTCCTTGTTGTCCAGATGTTTGGACGGTTGGATGTAGTGCCGCCCGTCGGAGGATTATTAATGCGTCGGGTTTCGGTAATAATGAGATGATTGACGGTTATTAGCGTAGTAAAGGTCGATCGATGCGCCCGTGATGGACGGAGCGCGTAAGTGACCATCGGTACTTCGGGTAAAGCGTGTCTTGGCGCGAAATTACTTCACCACAATGGGGTTGTTTGAACACAGAGAGATAGCGCACAGATTGTAATCGCTCAATTGGGTTGTTTTGTGTTCGGTTTTTGTTACGCATTCGTTTGATGTATAATTCATTAATTGCTTTCGAATAAGTTGAAGTGATGTTGATGTGCAGGTATTGTTAAGGCATGCATATTGTACTACATATTTCCTTCGTTCTTTTTCTATGTTATATTCAATTTTCAACAGCAGCTCCTAGGATATTGTTTCGTTTCCAACAACACTCCCTGTTGGAATATTGCCGAAAAGCTGACATTACTCTCAACAACTAATTACCCGAAATGTTCTAACCCCGCCCACAATCCTTAATGCTCCATTGATCATACACACACACACAACATGGTGCCAATGCCAACGTGGTCAACGCTGCTGCCAGAAATGCACGGGAAGTCACGGACACCGGAGTTTTTAATCTCCGGTGGACCGGCCTAAATAAATTATAACCCAATCAAGCAAGAATCCTTCGCAGTAGTGCGCGCGCTCGCTCGCTAGCTCGCTGACTCATGCGTTTCCCGCCCGAAAAGTGCAGCCGGTCCCAGGCGATGAAGAAATCGTGACCGTACCCTGCAGCACATATACTTCCAGATTTTGGATATCCTTTAGCGTCGCGGTCCCGGAATCGGCTAAAGGACAGATAGGGCAGGATGTGCTCCGTGCCGGAGCGTGCCTGAGCGTGCCAGAGTGTTCGAATCGAAGGAAATTGGTGCCCATGTATGTGTGTGTGTGTCTAATGCTTTCGGTGACGGTGGTGATCCCGTTTTCCCGAGCTAAAATATACACTGGGTCCACCAACATTCGTTCTAATTCAACAGCCGCCACCCGTCCGCCCGCCATCGCACTGGAAAGATTGCGGTGTCGGCCATAATGGAAGTGGAATAATAATAAGAAAGCCCCGGTTCGCCCAATCCTTTGCCGGACCAGCCATCCCCGGACTACCACGCACGGGAATAGGACATTCTAATGAATGCAATTGCCCCGTACCGAGCGGCAGCAGGCCGGTTTCGTCTTTCGCCATTTGCAAGCTGCAAGCGCCAACGACCAAGACGACGATGTGCGCCGCCCTAACGAATGGCCTTTTTGTCGGGCCGGCGTTCTTGCGAACGGTAAACCAGTGGCCACAACCAGTGCCAGGATGTGTGCATGTGTGGGTGTGGATGTGTATGGTAAACGAGATTCTCAATCTCATGCCCATCCAAAAGCGTCTCATAAAATGCTATACCCTCCCGGTTGCGTTAAACCATCCTCTATCGTCCTCCCAAGAGGAGCTGCATCGTCGTCCAGGCGTAGATGAGATGTGCACAGGGTTCGAGGCCTGCACTTCATCGAGGCTCCCGGTTTGTGGCTATGTATACCAATACTTTTCTGTTGCTCCCACCAACCTCCCCCCGCTGCTGTTCGATCCAAAAGCTTCACAAGCCAATCGTCTAATACACGTTACGCCTATGCAGCTCGCAATTTGCTGACCATAGTTCACCCGACAGGGGTGCGCACCGGGAAACTCCCAGATCTCGGCCCGAAAACGGATCACCACCACGAGCCAAACCTCTTCCCGGGTTGGAGATTAAGAACAAGGAGCACCGAAGCTGCCCGGAGATGAACTTTTTCTTCCTCGGTGCCTTAAACCCGGCAGCGGCAGTAGGAAAGAGTGAGAGAGCGTTGAGTCGGCGTTGTCCACTGTTCGGCTGGAAAAACGGGGAGGAGGCTCCATCAGGTTCAAAGATTAGGTGCATCCCTCTGGTTGGGCCGAGGCGGCACCGGAACCGGACTCCCCAACCAGGTGCGTGTACGCATCGGCTTGCGGTGATCGAGATGTGCGCCACCGAGGCATTGCGATAAATACCTTGGTCTTCTTTCTTTTCGCCCAAGCCGCAAAGGAAGGGGACCCAACAAACGACTCTTTCTTCGGCCTCCTTCTTGAAGGAGCGCTGCTAAGCTCTGGCTGCCTGGCAGGAACCTGCCTAGCCGAACAGGGATCGTTATCCGTAAGATTATGTATTGTTTTACCTTTTGTGTCGAGCTGGATAGACTCTCGGCACTCCACAGTGCACAACTCTCGATGCAATTACGCCTCCCCCTCCCTTTCCATCTGTTCTGGATGGACTTCTCTAGGACATCCGCCATCACCTTTGTGTCGACGACCGGTGACCGATGGGCAGAGATTTGAATAAAGGATTTATCGGGCGCTCGGTGCAACCGGCCAGGCGCTGGTGCAATAATAATAATAAAAAGAAAGTTCCAACACAACCGGTCACTCGCAAGGAAGGCACCTTCCAAGAACCCGTACGTACGTCGGGATGGGATAAAAATCATCCCCCAGTGTGCTCAGGCCCGGATAGGCTTTGTGGCACACGGAAGATGATGCTGATGATGTCCGTTGCTATGACTAGCATTACTAGGAAATGAGTCCAGGTGTGTTTGTGTGCGTGTGTGTGTGGGGCAGTTCTTGCAGTTCTTAGGCGCACATCACAACGCCCAGCAAGAGGCGGTAAAAAGGTTTCACAGCGACGGTGCGAGAAATTAGGCCTCGCTGGTAACGGCACCCGTACTTGTTAACCAAACTGAAGGATGCAAGATTTCGGACGAGGATGTTGCGGGCCCTTGTGCATGTGATGCAGCGGAATGATTGGTTACGTTATATTTCCCGTCCCTGTCTTTCCTGGATCTTCTGGAAGAGCAATCCAATCATCTGAGGCGAGCGTTAGGCCACCATGCACGACAAGTTCTGTGCGTTTCATCTGGAGATTCCTTATTACATTCCAATACTCAAACCGGCAGAATTTAGCTTGAGCAACAGAAGTTCCCTATGAATGTTTTTATGGCCTAGGTTTTTGTTTGTTTGCTTCATGTAATGCAATGCAAAATCATATTATGTTAACACTCTTGACTTTGGGAAGGTCATTGATGTCCACTGTGTTGAATTTGCATGTTGTGTTGTACATTGAACTAATTGAAACATTCTCATCTTGTAGTTAGACACTACTATTTCAATAAAATTAAAGAATCTTTGGCTAAAAAATCATTCTAAATCCATTATCATTCTAAATAATAACTACCAAATCGGCCATGTTGTTTGTCTGACCACTCCGCTCCTTAACGGACTAGTACGGTAACGGGTGCTGCAGGAAATGCTCAAGATTTATTTAGATGCCATATCGCCTCCTTCCGCCCCAAGCAGAAAAGAAGAAAGGGGCAGAGATGTGTCTACACACTTTGGTCGTTCAATTTGGCGAACGAAACAACGGACCCGTCCTTTGTTCGCAACCCCACGCATTTGTTTTACGTTCCCCATGCCTGCTCGGAGCACACATTTGGGCAGAAAGGTCACATAGCTGCATCGAAGAGTCCGCACCTTAGACCGGGACGCTACCGGGAGGAACCGAAACCCCAGATTACGGGGGATGAGGGAGAAGATTTTTCACTATCTTAGCCACCCTTTAGTGATAACTTGCTCCTACCCGACGTCACCGCCGTATGTGCACACTCAAGGCATGTGCATGTGCGGTTCACATAAGCGTCCCTCCGACCATGCCATGCCCGCTGCGCCACAACAAACCATCGAGACACTCGCAAGGAAACGGTCCTTCGCAAAATGTCCTCCAGTCCACTCGGGACACTTGCTGGCAGGGCCAGTTTGTCCACCAAAACTTCTTTCCTCCATGCTCCTCCACCACTCTTTCACCACCGGATATGCTGGTGGATGTCCTCTACAAAAACTTTATGTGGCATGGGGACACCGTCGCACGCCGCCCTAGCGATGGGGGTTTCCGAGACGTGTGCATAACCGGGAACATAACTTTCCCTTCCCGGCCAAGAGCGATGTGCCATCCCCAGCCAAGGGTGTGTCTGTGTCCTTCTTCGTCTTTGATACCGGTCCGGCCGGGGTTTTTGCTGACCAGAAGCGCAACGTGCGCGTTTTTCGAGTGTTGGTCAGTGTGCGGTAGGTTTAACAGTGTCCGGCCATCACGGGAAAGGCGGTTCGGGGGCGACTAATGCACTTGCCTGGAGCATCTGACCATGTATGCAGTTTTTCATTTCCTCGGGGGTTCTTAGACTCACCCTTCGCCCCAAGGGACGAATCACCCAAGGATGAGCCTACGGAAATGGTGTGTGTGTGTGAGTGTGTATGTGTGTGTATAGCAAATGGGGTGCTACTACAATAATTTGGACGCCTTCTAATCGAGGGTTGGCAAATGCGTGTATAAGGCTTCATACCGAAAAGGTGCACCACCTTGGGAGCATGCTTCATTAACTATTCATGTACAAAAACTTTCCTAATTGGCGACATTTTGTCCCTTTCTTTATTGAAGTCGTCTGTAGAAACGTTGCATTTCTTAAAAAGTACTCGTTGCAGAATTTGCGCAAAAATAGATAATTATCGACATGAATTTAAAAAAAAATGCAAATGTTTGGTTCGAGATTTTCATTTAGGCCTCCACATTAAGCATCTTGAAAATCACGGCCCAAAGTGCAATTCAATTTCATCTCTCTTGGAACACCACCATCCACCTTCCCAAATTTCTATTCTCCAACCGTCTAAGACATCGGCTCGCGCAAACAGGAAGCAAATCGCAAAGAGCTTCACCGCTTGATTGCTTGCCGTTCGATTGCACACGTACAATAAACGGGCATCATCACAATCACAAAGATCGAAGGTGAACCCCGTGAAAGACTGCGAAGTGCAGCGGGAGTCTCTGTACAACCGTTTCCCTGCTTGCCTTGCCGGGAAGTGGTTTCTTCACCAGGCCAGAAAACCAGGATGAAAAGTCTGCAGGACCGGCAGCAATCGAAGACGATTTACGGTGGAATGAAAAACCACCCCCTCCACCCCACAAAGACTACGACTACAACATTGACGGAGAAGAAATCCATTTGCCCCTACCAGCCCTAGTGGCAGTGCACAAAACTAGCGGAAATGGTCATTTCATTTTGCATCCCTACATCCTGCGGAGATTGTGCAAACGTTTGCCGTACCACGCGCTGTACCGAAACGGGGAGTTCTGCTTCTCTGCGGTCAGCAGAATTGAAGATGCATTGTATGCGTTCCGTCTTTACATTGCGGCAACATTGCGGAAGCGAACTGGGGCCGGTGGAACTGGGTTGCATTCGCTGGAAGGAAAATGCGCGGCCAAGATGCTGGAGCAATTTCTTGTCCCTTCTAAGTGTGTTTGACGCGACGGGCTCCATACGCAGCTAGCATTGTAAAGTGCAGATACTGCCGTTCGCCGGGACATTATTTTCATTATGTGCATGTACCTGTACATACAATCACGTAGGTATTGTTGTGCTGGCAGTGAGTTTTAAGCAGACCATTGAGTTGGTTTCAGTTTTATGCTAAATTTGTTTTTATGCTTAGTAGTAGTAGAAGTAGTAGGAGTAGTAGTAGTAGTAGTAGTAGTAGCAGTAGTAGTAGTAGTAGTAGTGGTAGTAGTAGAATCCAACATGGCATCCTTTGAAATCATTTTAAGAATTTGGGCTATCAAATCGCATATGCAGCTTAAAGAATGGATATCTGCCTTATGGAGATATTTATCTTAAAGAGATATAAAATGTATGGAATATGTCTAAATGTTCATCTGAAAGAAACAATTCATTTTGAAGTGACGGACCTTATATAGATTTCACTGTAGTAGTAGTAGTAGTGTCATAAGCCATGGTAAAGAAAAAAGTAAATAAACCATTCCAAGTAAGGTATAAAATTACTTAGTTGGCTTAAACGAAAGCGTGAAATACAGTCCTTGCCGACAAATTTGGGCTTTAAGGCCAAAAAAAAATACATTATTGACAGTTTGCATCACTTTTTTTTCCTCTTAGGCATTAATTTGTGACACCAAAGCACCTTTTTTTGTCTCTAAGTCAACAATTTTTGCAATCTTTTAGGAATCATAATAAATGTACAAGGTATTTGAGCATATTTGGGCCGGTCTGGTGGTACAGTCGTCAACTCGTACGACGTAACAACATGCCCGTCATGGGTTCAAGCCTCGAATGGACCGTGCCTCCATATGTAGGACTGACTATCCTGCTATAGTAGCAAATAAGTCACTGAAAGCCAAGCTCACTTCATTAGTGGGGTACAGGCAGGCCTTGACCGACAGCGGTTGTTGTGCCAAAGAAGAAGAATTTGTGCAGATTTAAGACCATTGTAATTTTACATCACAAAAACACTACAAAAAGTAGCGTAATTTATTGTAAAAAAAAAGATTTAATGAATTCTAAAGCCATTGTTAACACCTAGAAATACATGCCAATTTTTTTCACTCCATTAAAACTTCCAAAATTTGCTCAAACATAGTTTTCAATCGTATCAGTTCAATTATCAATTCAATAATTTCCGAACACATTAAGTTAAAGTTTGTAAATGAAGCGATTGACTTACAGTCAATAACTGATCCCTTAAAGACAAAAATTGTTACACTCTGTCAAAAATTGGGGCCTTAACGTCAAAAATAGGTGAGCTGAGCCAAAATTTTATGACAACGACTGTAAATATTTCACAATAGTGAGACACTAGGTTACATCTATGACCTCAGAAGTATAATTATAAAAAGATCATAATTAATTGTATGACAGAAGATTCCCAAATACCAATAACGATGTCACAGTATTATCACAGAAGAATTTTCAACTTATATTTTGAAGCTAAGATAATTATTTCGATGGTTTCTTACTTACCACAAGCAATAATTAAGTGTATAAAATCAAATTACAAATCCATACATAGCATCACGAAACCACTTACCTGGAAGGAGAGAAAAAAACAGCATTTTAATTATGTGTTCCACAAAACTATGCCCAATTATTACAAGCCACGCGCCAACATGCGTGCATAAATATACATTCTCACCCGAGAGGCTCCATATTTCGGTGCAAAATAAAATAGTTTAATTAATGTCAATATTATGCAAATGCCAAAACTCCGGGCTTGAAGGGGGAAGGAAATCGCTATCCTAGCAAAACAGTTTGTCCATCAAGCTGACCATCCTTTTATCTTCTCGTTTAATCAACTCTACAAAGCAATGAATTAAAAAAAAAAACAACAACCGAACGCCGCTCCATCTAGGAATATTCAAATAGAAAACCAATCCCAAACTTTCTCGCCTCCCCCGGGGCCCGGGATTGGAGATACGCTGGAATGCGTTGCCTCACACACGCTCACACCCGTGGAAAAGCTTCCGCTCAGCAACCACGCATGGAAGAAGCGGCAGAAACAACAACCGCCCGATCCGCAACATGAAAGGTTTGCGCCGTTTGGCCCGGCACTGATGGGAGGAGGGGATAGATATTTTTATTAAAATCACCGACCGAAAAACGCACTACATAAGCAGAAACTTGGCATTAGGTAGAGGGGGTTGTGTGGGCCGATCTGTTCCAATTCCTTCTCCTCCTGCAGCTCACCGGCCGGTTAGGGTGGCCAAATGAAGAACCTTTACATGAACACAGCGCATAGCAGTTCGCTAGTTTTACTATCCGCACCGTGTTAGCGCTTCTCCCGATGCTGGTGGTGGTGTTGCGGGTTGTTGTCGACCGAGCCTTGGCAAGCTTGGATCCTTCTGCCGCAAAACCTTCAACCCAGTCCCCCTACCATGACGCCACTGCATCACCCTTGCGATTGTAGTGTAGGGGTTTATCATAATCGAAACTAATCTACAGAAAAACCGTCAACCGTCGCATGCTGCCAAATCAATTTAGGGAATTTTAGTGGGCACCTCAAACCCACACACACACACACACACTGAACATGCTCGGAAAGAACATGAAAAAGCGAACCCTTTTCTTCGGCACTATAATTACACATTTAGCCATTTTCTCCACACTATCAGCATTTGGGACAAAAGCCAGCCGCTTTTTTGAACAGCGGTTGGGTGGGAGCGGCAGCGGCAGCGGCAAAGGAACGGTGTGAGTAAGCGCCGTGATGGTCACACATATGCGAGCGAAAATCGCAGTAAGCGGGATAGTGTTTGAAAGGGAGGGGAAAATTAATGCACGGGCGGTGGTAAAAAGGAAAATCCTATTTTAAATTCCAGACACATCTAACGGAGTCGATCGGCAGCTTCTTTTTATTACGCCTACCCCGGCAGTAGTAGTGCGATCTTTTGGGCTGCTCGGTACTTCATCGGGCTGTTTTTTTTTCTCTGGTGCTGATCCATGCACAGTGTGATGATGTTTGTCTCCAATCAAGCTTATTAGAGCTATCATCAAGACGAGGGTGAAGCAAATATTCTTAGTTTGACATTGTTTTATTTTTGACCACTTTTCTTATTTTGAAACGGTTGACGCTCACGAGCTTTTCTTCGTGGTGAGGATTTGTTTTAGCATTGCCAGCCATGCTTTCAACGATTTTGAGGCATTTGTTAGGATGAGAAGATTTTAAAACGGATTTATCGATATTTTTGTCAAAGAAAGTCGATCATGATTGCAAATTTTACTGAAACATGAAAACGTTTAACTTACAATTTCAATTGAAATTGAGGTGATGTTATGTAGTGAAAAAGTTGCTACATCTATTCGTTTTATGTATTTTATATAACATTTACAAACCCCTTCTACTATCATACACGCAGTACGCATCCGCATCGTGCATCGGACCAGAAACGATTCCGCTCTAAATTAAGATCGAAAAAGAGTAACCTTAGAAGGCACCCCATACGCACACACCCTTGCCAAATTAATATACCTCCGTCCACTGTAAAAGGAAGAAATCCGTTTCCATGCCCCCGCTGCCCTGATATCGCTGGGCGCGAGATGGAAATTTTAACCCGTCAATAATAAAAGCCGCCCTTCGGTCGCTTCGTTATCAACGGCACCATTCGGTCCATCGCATCCGCTCCGGACAGGGGGGGTACCCCTGTTTTGCGACGAAGATCTTCCCCCGTTTTAATAGCTACCCTCTCTCTCTCCCTCTCCTACCCGTCCCACCGACGCACCGACCGCTTCCCAACGGCCAAAAAAGGCGGACCTCGGCATCCTAATGCCGCGCGACACTTGGCCATTTCGATTCCACTCCCGGCCGATTCTTCAGTGCCTTATAGGCATATACACACACACACACACACACACACACACACACACACACACACACTCCACCCTTTCATTCCGCTTCACATGTGCGCATTGTTTCCCGAAACGGCCATTTCAGCGGGCCACCCCGCCCGTAAAACGGAAGCGTGTTTATAACAAACATCAAACTTTAAAAATCGTTACTTTATATTACGGTCCGGACCGTTTTATGAGACTTTCGTTTTAATAACATGCGTGTCGCTGCTCTATTCCCCCCGCCGATTTCATTCGACGAAAGGGACGTGCGTGTGTGTGTGTGTGTGGGTGTATGTGGTTCGTTTTTCACCGTGGCGACGACGTCATCCGCCACAGCCAATTACCGAAGCTATTGTCATTGCCGCCCGCCGAAGCCGCACGTTGGACTCGGGGAAAACTTCTTGCACCACCGACCACCACCACCACCCACACTCCACGCTGTACGAGATTCGATCTCGCAGGCCGGCGAAGAGTCTACCTTTCGCTTCTCGGCCTAACGACCGCCCGGCCACGTGATACGCCAAAGATACGCCAAACACTTACGCAAGCCTCCCCAGCCACGCAGTCATTAACGTTTCCCGAACTAGCGTAAAACTCTCCGCAGCGTAACTCTATCTGCCTCGGCTCACCCTCACCCCAGAAAACCCCATTACACACACACACACGCACACATGCATGCATGGACCTTTTCTCTTTTGGTTCCACCATGCTCCACGGCAATGGGCCGCAATCGGCGGTGCGACACGGTTATCGACGGGGATTTGGAGCCTTTTCAAATAACCTTTCCGCGTCATGGCGGCCGTCGGGTCGCGAACGTTCGGCCCATCCGGACTGCTGACGAAAGGCTCAACCTCATATTGGTATCAAGATGGACGGCTGGGGGGGGGGGGGGGCTAACCAAACCCCCTTCAACCCATAAACGCTACCGGGGAAGAATTTGGTGCTGCGCGAAGTGGAAAAGCGCGGCCGCAACTTTCAAAAGTCGTTGCGTAAAAGCACCAAACGCTTCTCGGCTTCCCCCGTCGTCCCCTTACCTCCAGACATCTCCCGGGCTTACCACCTCCTTGAGCCGCATCCTTTTTGCGTTTGATGGTGGACCGCGGCAACGTTGATGAGCTAATGAGATGATGTTGCCGATGGTGCTGTTTGTCACACGGATGCGCACATAAAGGTCCGTCCGTCCTTTGTGCCTTTCTGCGTAGGAAAGGGCATGTGTGAGTCACCCCTTTTGACGCCCCTATCGAAAACCATTAACTAACGTATCGGGCGACAGCGTTATCAACACGAGCACGCAAAACAGTGCCAGCGCTGTTTTGGGTAAATCTTACGACCGGCATCTTACGACGCCGCCCTTAAAGGTACGGACCGGGGCGGTGAGATGTTGATAAAAATTTAATTTCCAGCTTTCATACGTCAGACATCGGTGACTCCGGGAAAGGTATACTAAATGGACGCGTTTTCTGCCGCACAAAGTTGATCGATTTTCATTAATCAACAACCAGCCAGCTGATTGAAATTGTTTTTCCATTTTACGGAAAACATTTGCGTGAATCGAATTACGCGAGCGAGTTAGTTTGTCGGAAGCGTTTGTGTGATGTTGCTCATTGAAATTCATTGACACATGGCGTGTGACGACACGCTGACGTATGTGTTACAGCTTGTGCGTCGTAAACAAACAACAGTGATTAAGTTAAGAACGTGTAATGAATCTAGTGCTGTGAATTGATATTATGAAGAGTGACGCAATCAGGATAAACGTTTAGTATTTTGATCCTGGCGTCAATTTTAATATACCTTCCATCCAATCAGCACTCTTTAAGATTTGGTTTTTGAAGCAGATTCATAACTGTTTCATGGTAGTATGTGTGGTAAACATACGGCACTGAATTAAAACTTGGGCAGCTTAAACATTTAAAGAAACAACTCTAAACTATGTAGCTTTTTGGCTTATCCCTCTCATAGATTTTTCCGTATTCATGTATTGAGAGATTTATTTTATGTGCATTAATCTATAAACGGTTTTATTGATCTTTAGA
Source organism: Anopheles coluzzii (assembly GCF_943734685.1). NCBI lineage: Eukaryota > Metazoa > Arthropoda > Insecta > Diptera > Culicidae > Anopheles > Anopheles coluzzii. The sequence goes on along the minus strand of NC_064670.1, from coordinate 25,119,358 downwards.
ATACATTTCCAGCCTGTTCCATTATAGGAATCTACTGGATGTTATCCTAATTATGACTCCTGGCCCTACTTTCACCGAATGAAAATTTATTTCTATGTTTAGATGCATTTTCTATTACATTTGTTTGGAGTGTATTGTTACTTCTGGTATGAAAATGGTGCGTGATGTTGCAAGCCGAAATGATCGTTAGCAAATGATGATAAGTTCATTCAAATCGAAGCTAACGCAACTCGATAACATTCAGCCGTTGTCACTAAATTTTGATTCTAACTCGCCTATTTTTGTCTCAAAGGTAGCAATTTTTGAATTGCCTTGGCGCCTAAGCGGAACCTCGAAATTGATGCCTTGGAATTTGGTGGCAACGACTGTAACACTCTAAAAACGGAATGACAAAGTACCTGATTTTTTAGATACAAGTAATTGTATGCAAATGAAATGTTGTACCAATGTTTTTGCTTTAGCGAAATCTCGTAAATAGTTGCATAAAAACTTATTTATAAAAAAAAACAAGTTCTTCTGTGAAATGAATACCAAATAGTTTAAGAAGTTTGAATTTTGATTCATAATAGCTGGTATTATTGAATCCGTTCGTAGCGGCGGCGTACGTCCCGACACTCATTTTCCTAACGTACTAGATGGTTGCTACAGTTATTCACCGTGGCGTTGTAGGAGCGGGCTCAAGAAATGCGTTGCCATCCCTAGAATTTCATGTGAGCGCCGTACGTTCCCGCTACGAACGGATTCAATAATACCAGCCAATAAATGAGAACCTTAACATGATATGACTCTTTGACTACGAATCTTTTACCCATCACTGACAAAAAAAGAATTTTTAACGATAGCAACATTTCCCATGTTAATAAGTAATAAGTAATAGGTGGAGGGTTTTGATACTCCTTTTCCCCCATTTGCGAATCCTGCATGATTTCCATCTCCACGGGGAAAAAATGTACAAGATATAAGAACTTGGAGCAGCCAATTTTGCATATATCCTCCGAACATATTCATTGAGTTAAGTCTTAAAGTTTTGTTTTATTGGATTTGGACTACTAATTGAAAGCACCATTAAAGTAGTTTTAACATTTATCTACAAAGATGTGACTCTACGTAAATCACGGTTAGTGTGAATGATATCAATGAATGAATGGAATGCAAAAGTTCGTTTGTTTGATTTATGAAATACTCAACAATGGGACATTTCACCATATTTTCAAATGCTCAAATGCTTTCATGCCGCTTCAATGTTACCAGGAACTCTTGATTTTCCGATACATAAAGGCATAGGATTCATCTGATTCCTGACAATAGAACCTATTTAAAAAATGAGTTTCCAACTAATTTCCAATCAATCAATGTGGCTGGTCACAATCAACGTAATATTGAAAGAGTTACGATCCTCTTAGCGCTATGAATCCGATGCGTCAAAAGCAAAGCATAGTTTAAGTAATATTAGTACAAGTAAGCTCCATCCTACTATACTTTCTGTTTAAATATGTGCCTAAAACACTATAATAACATAAAAATAAATAGTTTCATACAAACAATCTGCACTAAACCCGGCATGATAAAATCATAACAAAATAGTTTCATAAAGCCATCCCTCATTCGGGGCCGCTCATCATTCCCTTTGGAGAGTTTTCGTAAAATCCCACCAGTGGTACGAAAACATTTTTCCTTTCACACTCACGCACTGCCCAATACCATCCCCCAAAGGATGCCGAGATTGAAGACAAATGGTACTCTTAAAATTTAAATTAATCAAGCACCCACCACCCACCACCCACCGCTGATGAACGGCCCCGGGAGCACTGAAACTAGCCGGATTCGGTTGTTTAAAAGTTCAAACACACACACACAAACACAACACACCCTCGGCCACAAAAAGCCTCGAACCGGGAGAAGGACACGCACTTTCCCTTCCCCATCTCGGGCTTCAGCTCCCTCACATTGTGCGTGTGCGCGTGGGTGTGTGTTTTGTGTCCGGCAAGATTCGCCGTTCGGTTCTCGGGCACGGCAAAAAGGTCCGTTATGAATTTAACTATTATTTTTATTGCCCCAAATGCGAACCGTCCGCTGCCAGTGACTAGTGTTATTCACCGTCCACACAAACCCTTCCAGCCCTCTCATACGCGCACAGAAAAAAAAACTCCCAAAAACAGCCTTCGTTAAATAACGCCCGCCACCGTTGCTGTGTGCCCGGGCTGGTGGCTAGCTTCCACAAACTATTAGGCGCAACGGTAGCGGTACACATGTAGCTACATAATAAAAAGCATCCCGCATCGGTTAATTATGCCACAAGGGGGTTGGGAGGTATCCTTCTCTCCCCCCCCCCCCACCCCTTTCTCATCCGGGTGATAAGGGGACACCGGTACGCATTTAATACGCAGCACCATATTTATAGCCATTGGGATGGAAATTGGTATAAATCCTTAACAAATTCCACCGACGCTCAACAACACACGCCCCCCAACCCCCTGTACACACTACTTTTGCGTCAGTGGCTGTGTCCGTCCCGTACCGAGCACATGAATTGAGCCAAAGAGGGTGCAATGGTTTGACTCCTTTTCCTTTCGGCAACTAGCGAAGAGGAGAAGCTGCCGCTTTTGCCGCTGAGTGATAAGGGAGTGATGCTGAGAGCAGCCCATGACCCACGCAGAAAGGGGTACAAACAAAAAAAACTAACCCCTCCAACCTACTACACACTACTCCCCCGCTTTAATAAGCGCGCCACACCACACTCGCACGGCGGATCATCAAAAAAGGCTCCCAAACTGAAACTTAAATGACCCGAGCCCCGGGACAGGGCTGGCTTTCCCCTTGATAACGGTAGCAGCGGTAAGCAGGAGAGTTCGCTTTTAATATTAATCAACCGAGCGTTCTTTTTTACGAGGATCCACCGCTCTGCGTTACGTTGCGACCAGGAGATAGAGAGCAGGGAATCGGCGGAGGGATCTGGATTTGGCATGCGGCATTTGGCAGAAAGGGATGCCCGTTTCGCTATAGTTTTGCTGTCAACGAATCCAAAAATAATTCCCACACCCCGTATCGAGCAACCGTGGCCGAGTGCTGCTGCTAATCGATATTCAAAATCGCTGCGGTGCGAAGGTGAGCACTCGGCTTTCATGGGTTAAATTGAGAGCATCCAATCAGTGCCATAGCCGTTGAATTCAGTGAAACTACATGAAATACAGAGAAAACCAGCATTGCTTCTCGTATACCTTTGTGCGTATTTTATTAATTTATAAATTATAAACAACTACAAGAGATACAAGAAAACAGCTACAACACTACAGATCAAGGTAACGTTCAATTTAAAATAAAATAAATACATCGTTGTGGTACCTCTGCTTTCGTACGGAGTCATCATTAAATAATGTACGTACGGCTTATTACAAATAAAAACAGCATTCGATAAGCATTCACCTCCCTCTCGACAACGAGCATCGATTTAATAAAGATTTTTATCTTCCTTTCTCTGCACCAACATGCCCAAGACCTGTTTTCCCATCAAAAAGAAAAGCCTAATGCACACGCCCTTGCATTCGGTACCCGAATCGAAGGCAGCAATTAAAACACTACATTCTAAAAGCCGTACAGCACCGGGGTAAGCCGTTCGGGTCAGCAGAATCTTTGCCCGTTCTTAGAAATAATTCATCTAATCACCGGCTCAAGAAAGGGAGCACGAGCACGTACGGGCTGCTTGCTGCAACCGATATATGCAGCCGAGCCGGAAGGCTAAAAATTGAAGATAAAACTACACCACCGTTCGACCGAAACCGAGGAGCAACCATCGGCTACCACCGCCCGAATAAGCCATACGGTCCGTCTCCCACAGGCTTCTTGATTGCAATTATTGCCGATGCAAGTGTTGCCGCCTCGCCGCCGCTCCTTACATCGAAGACTATTAGTGCATTAAATTAATATCTTCCAATCAAAGATCATACGTAAGGATCGAAAGGCTGCTGCTACGGCGGAACACACCGCAGAACCTCACCGGTCCGCACCAGTGCCAACCAGGCCTGGGAGAAACTTATTTTTCCTTAGCCGCGCCCCCACCCGTACACAAACACCCACAACCATCCAAAGCGTACATAGTGCGCTCACCCAAGGCAGCAGCCTTCTATTCGTCCTTTCGGCTCTCGTCTACCACGAGAAAGAAAGGAGAACCCTCGCTCTGTTGGGGGGGCGGAGATGTGGAGTGGTAATTCTTCTCCGAACGACCGAACGGGTCTTTCTCGCTGGGCCCGGGCCTCGCTCAGAAAAACCTTGCTGCTGCTGCTGCCCAGTCCAAACTGACCAGTTGTTTAAACTAATTCCTATCACTTTTCGCAAGGCTTCACTCATCAAGGCACCAACGGTGAGCAAAGGCAGCAACGGCAGCATCTCGCCGGGGCAAGACGCAACACGGAAAATAGATCCTTCTCAACCTCGTACCGCTTTTTCTGCTTCTTTTTTAAGGGGGGGGGGGGGGGGGTGGTGAGCAGTGGGACGGCTGCCGGATGAATGTTGGACGAGCAGCGTACAAAAAGGCGAAGCGTGGTCATCGTCGTCGGCGTCATCGTCGTCCCAGCATCCCGGCTTGGGTTGAGGGGTTGGGTGGTGTACCCCAGTGTGCCCGTTCCTTCTCCCGCGCTACTGCTCGGTGTGTGTGTGATGTGGTTTTGGAAAAGTGAGGAAAATAATAAGAAAGTACCTTACACTCTCCCGCTTTTGCCGGAGCTCGGTTGGGGGGAGTAGGTGTCGCTGCAAGAATGGAAATCTCACTCCTACTTCCTCCCAAACCATTCCACCCACCGACCCCCGGTGGGATGGGTGGACTTTCGGATGAAGGGTTACTTTTTTCCCTCCACCCGCGTGTTTCCTGAGTGAAAAGATCCAGCCCAGAAGTCCTCCCGGTCAGTTCCTTTCGGACTCCTCCTTCCACAACGGAACGGTCGGGGCTCGGACTTTCAAGGTGGGCTACGCGCGCTCGATGGGGTGTGCACATCGTTTGCTGGTCAGTTTGCCGAAGGAACAACGGACCCTTCCTGTTCAAACCCCTTGCCGGACGTAGCCCCGTACCCCGCCGTGTCGTATCGTACGGAGCAGCGTACACGCCCCGGTAACGGAGTTTGCCTTCATTTATGTAAATTCCAGAAACTAGCCAAAACCCTGCTCTACCCAGTTTGTGATTTACCTCCCACCTGACACACACACACACACACACATACACCGGCATACACTCTTCCGTTTGCTTTCGGCATGGATCCATCTTTAGAGAAGCCTCACGGTGCGGTACGAGCCAACCCATCAACCTGTCCTTCAGAGCGCTTTCTTTCACCCGACAGCCTTATTCCTACCATGCTCCCTCTTACACACCCGTCCCCGCGTCCCTTACACTCTGTTAGAGCGTCTCTGTACTTACCCATCTCGGTCCCAAAGCAACCCGCAGTCCAATCAACCTTACCGATGCAAAAGACTAAGGTGAGATGTACTGTATCGGGGCAGAACGAGTCTTCAGCAAACGGGACACAGTCGCATCAGCATCATCATCTACTCTACAACCCCACAAATGCCGCCCGCAAACGCACCGTGCTGAGCCCGTGGAGTCCATATCTTGGGCGGTAGTTTGGGGACATCCCAAAGCGCTCCCAACTCCTTTCGGATCATCGAAAGAAAGGGGTGCATGCCAACTTCTATTGTGCCAGGATGGATTTGGGAGCTGGCACTAGCCCCCGCTCAGTAAGCAGTACCCGAAAAAACGTAATACACGCACATCGTACCCCAATCGGCCAAAATGGGACGGCGCACTCCAGTGTGGCTATGGACATCCTATCGAACCTCAAAATGGCGGGGAAACCGCGTCCGCAGTGACGGTACCAGCTGCGATGGCACCACCATACTTGAGGTCCCGCTGGGCATTGTGCAAAGTCCTTTTCCCATCCTCCGTTACTTGGTTCGGAAAAACCGTCTAGAGCACTAACCCCCGACAGAATCCGTCGTCTGATAAAAACGTCCCGATGCTGAGGATCGTCGTCTTTGTCGTCGATGCCTCCACGGGAGACCCCCTACACACACACACGCATACACGTGGATGCCGGGATTGTACACGAGCGCACACGAGCAACGAAAACCCATTACCCATTACACACGTTACATAACCTCGTCCCCGGCTTCCCGGGACATTGGGCAGCCCCGCCAGTTCGAGCCCGAGAAGGACTGGACCTGGACTTTATCCTTTCGCCGGAGCGACTTTGGTTAAGGGTTTTTGTTTAACAAAATAACCCCCCTTGGCTACCCAACCCTACCCCCCTCCTTGCAATACACACCTTGCACGTAAGGAGGAGAAGAAGACATCGTAGCGCTCTAGCGTTCTCAACCCATCGGTCTAATGGCCACGGCATCGCTCACTCTCATGCACTCTAGCTCTACTACCTTCTCTGCCCTGGATAGTTTGGCTTGGGATGTATGGAAAATGCTTTTCTCGCTCTTGCTCCCACCAATACTCCTTTCCTCTGCAGCTCCAACCCCAACTTAAAGTTGGAACGGTGGCTCTCCGGATATAAGACACAGACCGACGGGTCCGACAAACCGAAAAACGGCCAATGTCCGAGAGGTACGGTCCAGCTAAAAACTCCCTCTGCCGGGGCTGGATTGTTGTCTTCGCCAACTCAAAAGCACTACCCCGCTTCCCAGGTCATCGCTTCCACTCTCCCGTTCCAACTGGCGATCATCTACCGACCGTGTGCGGCCCCGCACCATCAACAAGCGAACAAGGCTCTTATCGGTGTGCTCGGTTTTCTCGGGTTTTATTTAATGCTTCCTTTCCAGCGTAAACCCCCCCATTCCGGATCAAACCCGGGGCCACCTCCCGGATCTTAGCGCAACCGGGTGGCAACACCGGTACGGCCGTTCTTCTACGCAGAAAACCCTTCATTTGGTCCCTCGTGGTCAGCAAATGAGAAGAATTTTGCATCCCCGAAACTGATCCCTGGGTACCGGTGGGGTACGCTTTGTACCTTTCTGCTAGGCCCTGGGGGCGCGCAACTCACTCGCTTGTTGCCAATAGAGGTTTTGGGGGCTGTGTTTTAGTAGTTCAAAATATCTCATCCCAGCACTCGCCCAGGTGTGGGTGGCCCCCGTAGCGTTGGCAGCAGATAGTGCAGCGAAACGAAATCTGTGTATACCATTACTCGGTTGTAATTTCGGGGGCAGCCGGAGAGAGGGCACTCTCAGGGCAAGTATCGCAACCGTCTCGTAGCTCTTATCGTGCTAAAAAGAAGAGAGAGAAAAAGAAACAACCAACAAGCTGAAGAGATATGGATGTGTTGCGCGCGTGTATGATGAAATTGACGTTTGTAGCGAGGCTACTCGATCAGCAAACATCTGCACCATCGCACAGATGTAAATAAACTTCTACATAGCGCAAGTTCCCTGCTTGTTTTGGGCTGGGTTTCACAAAATTGGCAAGTTAATTAGGCAACTGTGCCTCAGCTTTCTTCATTATATTTGTGCCTCGGAAATAAAAAAAGAACCATACTTGCAAAACAGTATGTTCGATCACTGATTTTAGTTGGAGTTGTTGCACCATTCTTATCCGCGTCTTTAGTTGCGTGGGCACAACCTCTCGTATCTCGATCCGTCCAAGCTGTCGAACGTGACGAAACCTTTCTTTCCGAACGAATCATCCACAGCTCCACCCAATCCATTTATATATATGTATAAATCTTGCCGCTATTCCTTATCAAACACCCTCCGCGCCCTTGTCAACTGGTGCTTCCTGCCCTAAAGTGAATAAGGTTGACAGCGCGTGCACACACGCTGGCGACCCTTCTTACACGCCTTAACTACATGTCAGAAGGCTAAAACACAGGGAGGAGTGCGCACGCAAAAAAGGCCGCTTCAAAAATCCCCCCCCCCCCCCCTGTCCGCCCCAACACCCCACTTTCGGTCCAATTTAGCTTCACTTCGGTACTTTGCCGCGAAACACTTTCCTTCTGTGCCCGCGCGCTGTTCTTCCTCGCCTGCGTGATGTACTACCGGTGTGCGGTCGGTCAAGATAGTTCCACAGCCAACACTCTCGCACTTTTCGCATACACAAACACACACACATACACACACGTGGTACGGATCTCACTCGGTGCCATGTTTCAATACCGTCCGGACTGTTGGTTGGCCGGCCAACGAAAGGGATGGACACGAGCGTGTGCATCCTACGGGTAGAGTGCTCTAACAAACATCTCATACTATCCATTCCCGCTCCATTCCATTCCACCCCCAAACCCATGTGCTTCCCTGGAAAACTGGATCGCCCCTGCTGCTGCTGCTCGCATGCAAACCCCAAACCGTGGGATGAGCACGGGCGCGCTGCTGTTGGTCATCTTCCCGCTCTTATGTATATTTATTTTATCCTTTTTTCTCAAAAGCTCCAACCTGGACCGGACCGTGCAACTACACCTTATTCTTCTCCTTTTGCCCGACGCACACACACACACATGACGACGATGATGCTGTGCCGGACACATCTTTGCGCACAAGGCCCACCACCATTTTGCAACCACTACACCAACGCCCCTTCCTCACAAGCATCCCAAACTCAGCCACCCACACGAGTCCACCACACACACACACGCACACACAAGAAGCACATCTCGAGTTTTCCACTCGCAAAAGTGCCACCCACCGCCCCCAAAAACTATGGCCATGGCCGGCACGATGAAGACGATGGCGGCCAACCGTCGTCGTCGTCGTCGTCGTTGCCGGTGACCATGCTGCTCAGGATGCTGATGATGATGATGATGATGATGCTGATGTTGATCCTTCGAACTTCGAACGAAAAACGGATACACTGGCACCGAGGCAGCGCAGAGGGAGTAGAGCACACCGGGAAAAGGAGTTTCACCCCCAAGGTGCCTCCACCTCCTTCTGAGATCGTTCCACAAACACACGCCGCGCGCTCTTTCTCTCGACTGCCTTCACCCATCTGCTGATGTTCAAAACTGCCCAAAACTGTATCCCTGTGCGCCAACTCCCCTTCCCTCCCTCCCACACACACACACACTCATTCCCATTTCCATGCAGCACCCCACACACACACACACACAATCCGCGCGGGTCGGTACGCTTTTCGAGCCAAAGGAGCAACGAGGTCTCGCGCACACGTACATCCTACCCGCGTGCGAAGCATCCACTATTCCCTCCTCCTCCTGATTTGCCGGTTGCGAAAGACCGATGTCCCTTGTCCCGAGTCGTCCCTTTGGTCCACCCGTGCTCGCGCTCGCGCCCCTGTGTGTGTGTGTGACGGACTGACCGAACGGACGTCGGCCGGACTTTCCGTTGGGCGCTGACCGAACGACCTTCTTTTACTCGAACGCTAGACTCCGCACCATCTCACCCCCCGCTGACCGTGCCGACCGTCGGTCGAAGGACAGGGAGAAAGGACTGCTGGACGTCTGTTTCGGTGGGTGGGATGGCTCAAGCATATCCGCACGAACAACATTTGCTACACAAGGCGCTCTCCAGCCGGTCCAGAGCTTGCTCAGCAGCAGCAGCAGCAGCGGACCCTTCATGATGGCGACGACGACGACGACGACGATGGTGAATGCCTTATACTTATATCTTTGCATGCAGAATCGGACCGTTCCACTTTGGCATCAGAAATTCATGTTCCCGCCCGCTCCTTTCGCTCGGTGACCCGTTCGTGCAGGCGTGCGGTTCAGAGGGCAACAAGACGAAGGAACCCCACCGTCCCGGCACACCGAGGGGTGGCTGCCCGTGCCGATGGCAACCATAGCAACATCATCAGCAGAAAGCGAGATCCTTCCCACCCATTCCCCCCCCCCCTCCCCGCACGAGGTACGCGCCCGCTTTTATCCAACCTTTCGGTGTACTTTCTTTGGCGGATGACCGACGCTGACCACCTGCTACCACGACGGCTCACACTGCGCGTCCGTTCGTCCCCCTTTCGGCAGCCGGAAATCTGCACCACAAGAACAACGGGAAAAGGTGGTGGAGGGCAGGGAGGGAGAAGATTGCTGACCAGTGCACCGAATGGTGCCACTTTCTTCTTCTGCCAGGCGCAAAGAAACGAAAAGGGGAACGTTACTCTCCTCCGCTGTCTTCGTCGTGCTGCGTGCGGGAAACGAGTTCCCAATCAAGCCTACACTTCTACCTACCGTCGCCTACCGTCAACCTCATCTCCACGTACGACCCGTACAGATGGCGGCCATCTTGCGATGACCGTACACCGTACCGCAACGGTCTCGTTAGGGCGGGCTGGCGGGCTGGGAAAGTGAGGTTGGGTACAAACGCCCTCTCACTTCTTGCAAGATGGCGTCGAGGATTTGCGGACACTATTGCTGCTGCTGCTGCTGCTGCTAGTGACCAGAAGACATTTCTCATGCACACACGAGACTCGTCGCGTACTTGTCGTACTTGGGAGGAAGTTGCGGAGGAGGAGGAGCTGTGCAGCGATTGTGGGCAGAGCGGAGTTTCAATTACTGTCCCGGAATCTCGAACATCGAATGGGTTGGGGAATACGGTCGGACTTTCGGACGAGATTCGCGGACGTGCCTCGAGTGGCTGCCTGCACAAGGCATGCGGGACGGCGGCTTCGAGCATGACGGGGGCGCAATTTCGCGTCCTGCACGTCACGGTGCTGGCGCCAGGGTGCTCACATGAAATACTGTCGCGTGTACGAGCCATTTGCAGATGCCATCGGGCGCTCAACAAGACTGGCGGCAATCATCGGCGTGGATGACGTAAAGCTACGCGGCGGAGGGGACAGTGCCACAGGAAATGGAGTCTATTTCGGCAGTGAAGCGGGGGAACAGCGCCAACGATCGGAACGTTTCCCGCGAGGAGTCTCCACGGCATGACTAATGGTTACGAGGTGGCTTCATCTTACTCATAAAGGTTTGCATTTGTTGTGTGATATCCTTTACAACGTAAAAAAAGCCCTCTGACGTTGCTTGGGCATTTGTTAGGATGTGTTGAGCAGTTTAGTGAACGAGTTTGAAATAAATGGATAACCCGTAGTAGATGACTGACCAACTTCATCGATATAAAAGAGCCTCATTTGAACTGCAATTGGAGGGAGCACACATTGAACAAACAGGTCACAAGCGACCGCATTCACTCTTCTCGACCCTCCTTGCGATGCTGGATTCATTAATTTGGCGGCGCCCGTACTCACCAACCAAGCGACATCGAGCAACAATGAGTAGTCCCGGCCGGCTGGACGGACGGCCACACACGCTTTGATGATCCTTATCGATGCTGCACAGTTTAGCGCTTGCAGCAAGCAGAGGGCGTCCACCGCCCACCTGCAACCCACGGCAAGCGAACTGCTTGTCAACAGGTGCATCGGAAAATGGAAATCATAATAATCACTCATGCTCGGCTCATCAGAGCACAGAGCACACGATATCACGGTGTGGTGTTTTCCGCCGTATCGGGCTGTGGCAACGACCCCCGGAGGGGTGGCAACATTCTGGACATCCTGGCCACGCCAGCTAAACACTGATGGTGGTGTAAAATAATGAAAAATTCTATCCCACATCCACTGCCTCTGAAGCAATCTGCCAATTTGTCCAAAGACTGAGGATGCATTAAATATGAATGAAGGGGCAAGCGGGTCCTTGCTGATTAAACATCGGCATGTCCGTCACTGTGGTGCTGGTGGTGATGGAGGTTGTTGTCCGGTGTGAACCACTCGACCGAAACGAAAAACCAATCCCGGCGACGCTACGCTGACTGACCCAGCGTAGAATCGGACTGCCAGGGAGGCGCCTTCTGGGCCTGCAACGCAATTCCAAAGTGACATCGTTTTCTTGTGCCTTTTTTGTCGTTGTTGTTGCTGCGACAGGTATCGGTGTATGTGCAAATCATGAAATGCAAACAGAACCGCAAAAGGTATAAATTAAAAACTCGGGGCCTCGGCTGTTTTTTTTTGTCTCCCTAACACTTGCAGTCGCACCGACACCCACCACCGCGCCTCAAAGCGAAATCAGATGAATGGTAGCGCTATTTGTCTTTCGGGCCATCTTGATACGGGGGTTTTTGCCTTGCGGGAAACGCTCCGCTACCGTACAGCAAGGGAGACGGCAGAGCAATTCAGGACACATCGGCCAACACATCTTACCTTCACCATCCACTGCCTGCCTGAAAGAAGACCTGATGTCCCATTTGCGGGTAGGATGTACACGAGAAAAAAAAACACACCCTTGCAAGCATTTCCGAGGGCTTGATACACTCGGTGTGATTTTTTTGTTTTCGTTGTCCGTCACCAATGGCCAACCAAGCAGATATGTTGGGCGAAGAAAGGCGCGTCCACTAAACGCAGCGGACCGCACAAACACACACACACAACACCGTAAGGAGCGCTGATGGTGATGCATCGTCGTGCAATCAGCGAAAGTCTTCTTATCAACTGCAAACACGGCCATCCAACTCTAGCTTCGCAATGGAACGTCGGGTACAAGAGCAAGCAAACAAACAAAAAACACCCAATCAACCTACTACAGCGCTGGCACTGGTGCAAGGGGTGCGCGACAACTTTCAAGGCGCGACCGGCCGACACTGCCCTCGCTCGGACCGATTAGTTGCGCTTCCTTATCGGATGATGGCGAACCACGGGACACTATGACACAACGGGCGCTGTAGGCTCGGACGGAAGAGCGTCGTGGTCGGGAGGGAAAGCATGAAACTAAATCACAGCATCATGCCCGATGCGTTTCGTGGGCTTCGCTGGTCGTTCCTTATCGGTCGCGAACCAGCGACAGCACTCACACACACACACGCACGCACTCATCAACAGCGGCTCTTTTAGCTGGTGCTTGCGCTTGTCTGCATTTTTGCTCCCCAAGTGTCTTGCAGCTTCTGTCAAAGTGGCACCGAAATTGGCCGATCTTAAATGATGAATCGTTTCGAGCGTCCTTCGTTTGGGCATCGGTCGTACAAGATAGTGTTAATTTAAAAAAAAAGTAGTTTACTTTCACCAAGGAGATCATTACTGATGAAAAATAATTCTTAGTTTGCTGACAGCTTTCATGGAAAATGGCCATCAAATTTGTTTGCGCAAACATAAACTAAATTAGAACTTTTTGAGCGAGCTAATTAAGAATGCAGTTTTTTTTAAATTGCTTAAATCAGTTAAGAAGACTGATTGTTTGCCACTGAAGAAGCATGAATGACATGTTTTTCATTATTCGCAACGAAACATACGATCAAATGTACACAACCAAATAGCATTTGACAAATTGTGATTAGCCCTGCTGCTTTCGAAAATCAATATTATGTACAAACGAAATACGTTTAAATGAGAATGAAAACCTTTACAAACTAAGATAAAGTCAAGTGAATGAAAACTTTACGAAATTGAGTAAAAATAGTTTGCCACAAAGTGTTAGGCTTGTTTCTAATTTTACATTGTTTAATCAAATCAAGTTTATAACATAAATTGATGTAATACTCGCGTGGTGGTCCCGTAGTACAGTCGTCAACTCGAACGACTCAACAGCATGCCCGTTATGGGTTCTAGCCTGAATTGGACCATCTCCCCCGTATCAAGGATTGACTATCCCGGCTTACGTAATAATGACTTAAGTCTCGAAAGCCTGTATAAGCCGGCGTGTCCACGTTAGGACGTTACGCTAAATAGAAGAAGAAGTAGAAGATGATTGTAATACTAGCATCATTGCAGACTTTGATTGGAGACATTGAGATCACTGTCCTTTTAGCATTCATTTTGATAGTCGGTTGTGGTACAATTTAGAAATGAAAGCGATTGCTTAGCTTTTCTGGTTAATACAATATCAGAAACACAACTTTATGAAAAAACAAGCAAACAAAAAATCTGTTCAGCTGTAATACAATAACGAGCACTCTAATAATTGCCTTTGGCATCTTGGCATCGATAAAAGCAGGCGATATTGCAAGTTTCTTGGCTTTGCTGGCCTGTGTTTGCGCAGTTTAATGCATTCCACGAACTATTAGTACATTTACTCAATTTGGCGTTTGTATTCCATTTATTAAGAGTGGAGAGAGTCATAGTCAGTCGGTATGATACTATTTCAACTTCCAATTATTGCTGCATGTACTCTTTGCCCTGTTCCCAACTATTTATCGAGAGTAGTTTCCAACTTAATAACTTATTATTAGCGCTACATTGTCGAAAATGCCAAATTGAATACTAACAACATATACAGTTATATCAATTATTATCAAATAAAATCAAATTTAAAACTCACTAGTGATCGATTTGGATGCAGATTTACAACAATATGCTCTATCTTCCATTTTCAAAGCACAATACAAACACCATTACTTCCGAATTGTGAAATAAGCGGCGCTACAACCGATCAATGGGATAAGCAACAGTAAGCGACAATACCCCACATTTCCGGTCGCTTATTACAAACAAACCTCACGTGCCAGGAAGGCTGACACACCCAAACACCATTAAACACAGCATTATGTGTCGCACTCAGAGCAGCAGCAGCAGCAGCAGCCGGAACAAGAAGTGATGTAAAGATAAATAAACCACACCAAATCCGGTGTTTCACAAACCTGCTAGCAGCGTAAAAGCATCGAGCATCGAAAGGGCAATAAATTATCCATCAGCTGACTCGGACTCGGACACGAAAAGTTCTTACTACTCGCCTTGGCCCGTTAACGGCGTCGTTTTCACTTTCATTGCCATTTGATCGTCGCCGTGCTCCAGCCATTCCCGGGCCGCCGGAACCCGCTTCGGCAATGAATAGCAAAAGATAGCATAATTCCAGCCAAAGAAAACACATAAAAAAATCAGCTCCTTCAGCAGCCCGTCGAGACGAAACTTCCTCCGACCGAAGCGTGCTGTTTGGGGTGGAGGGGTGGAGTGGTAAGGCAAGGGCGGCCCAGACGAACTGTTTGGCCAAAGCGGACTTCGTCTTATCTTTCGTCTATTTTATTTTCTCCCGCCTGCTTCTGCTTCTTCTTACGGCTCTTACCCACTACTAGCCCTTGGGTTGGCCGGAGCGATAAAAGAAAAGAAATGCCACAACACACAAACCCACCTGCAAGTGTGTATGTCCCCCCGATATCCCCCTCCCCCAGAATCTCATACCCGATTCCAGACAAGCATTCAGAAAGCGGAGCAAATCTTACCTACCGCGCCACATCCTCCGCCCCCATCTCTCCATTCGCTTAAGAATGAAGCCAAACTTCGTTGCCCATTCCGGCACTGCTTTAGTGCTTTACGAGCATAAGAAATCAACTGGATGGGCTGTGGATGGTTCGGGGAAAGGGGGAAGCTGAGCAAAAGAAGCTACTCTCCAGCAACAAAAAAGGAACTCAAGTTCAACCTCTCTGCTTCTGCAACGACATCCCCTTTGCCGACTTTCTGATACCTTCGGAAGCTTCTGTTTCTCTATCTTTACTGGTGTGTGTGTGTGTGTATGTTTATAATATACATAGAGCGTACGATTTTAGAAACTGACCTACCCGAAGCGCTTTCCTGTTGCGGATGCTGAGTACGAACGGCAGCCACACACTTGGAAAGCGGCGTCTTGAAGTGGCGCAGCCCTTCTCGCTAAAGAAGGAACGAAGAAGCAAAAAAAAGGGACCCGGACAAGAAGGAACAACGGGCCGCAACCGCAGGGTACGGTGGGGGCCCCGTTGCCAATCTTTGCAAATAAACTCTATAATAACATAATAATAAAAGCAACACCGAAACGACGCAGTAAAGGGCCAACCCCCCGGTGCCGAACACACACAAACACACACACACCGAACGGACGGACGGACGGGAGAGAACAGAACGGTAAAAACTTGGAAGAAATAAAAGCCAAAGACGGTTTCCGCTCTTCCTTGCGAATGAAATAATAACTGCCGGCAGAGGGAGCGCGGCAAGGAAGCACAAATAAAACACAACCAACCCGGGGCCAGCCTCCTCCACATCAGCTGCTCCCTCGGACCGGTAAGCACCATCTCACTCTCTCCCTCTCTGTCTCTCTTTAGCCGGAGACGGGGAAAAATCCGAAAAGAGTAAAACAGCTCAATAAAAGAGTCGTTTCTGTGGCTGTGTGCAGAGGAAGCTGCGAATAAAATCATCCACAAACACACACACAGCCCTTCAAGACGTCTGGGTTACAATCACAGGATAAGAAACGACCGAAGCAAGATGAATGGACCCCGTCCGCCCGCCCGGCCACCCGCCGTTGGGAAGATGACTAAGACGAAGTATAGTGCCTGCAAAGAAAGCGGAAACACAATGTCAGGCCCCACTAGCTCGGTTTGCTCGGCAAAACGGAAAAGGAAGGAGACTCTGGTGCTGCTGCTTCCAGGAGTGTGGCAGAAACTGCCTGAGTGGCAAGAAAGCAGGTGGAGGGAGAGTACCGCTTGCCGTAAGACGTAAGATGAATAAACAAATAAAAATATTCTCGTAAAGCTGGCTCGCCTCGGGAAGGGGACGCTTGAGCCGGCGGGAAGGAAGGAAACGGGGTGGGAGGGCGTTAAACTTAAGTTCGTCTCCGGCTCGAGACAACATCGGCACTGCACCACCATCACCCTCCAACAACCACCTTTCAGCTCCCAAACGGTCAATGTCAACGGCACATCGTAAAACGGAAGTTTGGCTAGTATTTGGTTCACCGCTTCCCTTTTGTTCCCGTGTTGGTGGTTATTTAGGTATCTATTTGCTATCGTGTGTGTTTGTGTGTGTGTGTCCGTGCGTGTTAGATGCGCTGCTTTCCCCCGGAATCTTTCTAATGTAATTGATGGTGTGTTAAAATTAGATGAATATTTACCGGATTGGGGTAAAAAGGGCAAAAAAGGGAAAGTAAATCAGAGCCTCCCTACACAAAACACGTGAAGAGTGCGGCAAAGAGACAAAAGAACTTCCTGATCCTCCCCCCAGGAAATGTTATTTAATTGGTTTAATTCGATAACTGCAAAGCATCCCTCCACGTTTGTAGGCTCCACTGCAAACGCAAGAAAACAATACAGCGTTTGCGAAGTTCTCGTTTTTCTCAAACACACACACATAGAGAGAGAGTGAAATCTACACAGGCAATCAAAAGGAATCATAAAAAGGCCATATCTTCCCTGCCCGCCAGCACGTGCTCTGGGAGGAAACGGTACAATGTCCCCCATCCCAAGCCCAAGCAGTAAGCAAGCGGGGAAGAACGGTGGAACATAATAATAAAAATTTATGCTGTATCAACATTCCAAGACGCTCGGCAAAAAAAACACGAAATTGACTCCCTCTCCGCTCCTTGAGCACTACTTTGCCGGTGAGGCTGAGCGGAGGGATGGAGGGGTCTTCCAAGGAACGAAACAGAATGCAACAAGTGGCAGCCAGACAGTTGGTAGCCGCCGCAAGACGTACGCTACCGGCACCGCTGCTCAAGACGTTTTCGGTTGAGGTAAATATGTGCTAGTGTATGTGTCTGTGTGTGTGTGTGTGTGTTGTACGATTCAAAACCATTCATGGACCCACCATTCATAATTAATGCGACTCGCCGTTTGCTCGAGCAGGCCAACAGAAAGTGAGAAACGGTTCCAGTTTGTTTACTTCCTCACAGTTTTCCATCGTGTTCTAAAAGTCCTGCGAGCACGCACATTACTCCCAAACCGTGTCACACTCCAAACACAATGCAACAGAGTAAGGAAACATAAAACAAGGTCCACTAAATCAAAACCAGGCTCGGCAAGCGTTTGAGTCCATATTCGAATCATTTAATTACGTCACGTTAGTGTCCGTGTCACTTTGAGCGGGATATGAGTTTGAGCGGTCCGCTTTTTTCTTTTTCAATGTGTGTGTGTATGTGTGTGTGTTAGCTATCCCCATGGACAGCCTGTTGCCCGGTACGGGAACTGCAGCTTCCGCTATAGCGAGTAAAACGCATTTTGCTAATTCGTTTCGATTGATATCCTTTCCCGTGTTTAGTGTGTGTGAGTGAGAAACAACACAGCGCAACCACCGACCGATCAACCGATGCACCACCGATGCACTGAGCCTGGCGGCTGCACACACACACACACACACAAACCCGACCCGTCCCTCTTGCCCTCTGTGCTTTCTTTTGCCAATCCTGCCATCAACCATCCATGACATGACAGATGCGCAACGTCCCCATGCGAACGTCGCCGAGGGAGTGCTAATTATGACAGAAAGCGGCAAAAAGGATTTTTTTGTGTTGCTGCTGCTCCTTTTTCCTATTTATCGGCCCGCTTCCTCCCTCACTCGCCCATTGCCCTCCTGTCTCTGGCCGGCAGGTTCGGCAGCTCGCCTACGTCAAATGCACACAGCCCAACAGCCAACTGCAACAACAGGAAGATTGAAAACGCATTCGAAAAATGAATCTATGTGGCACGGATTTGTTGTCGCACGGAAAGCAAGGATGGAACAGCATATACAAACATACAGAAGTATATGATACAACAGGCAAACGAAAACAAAACAAAAACTGTCCCGAAACGGAAGCGTTTGATCGACACTACCAACAAAGCATTGCCCCTCTGTGTGATGGGTTTACTTCGGGGCGACAGCTGCGGGGCGATGGCGGAGAGTGGGTGCCAGATTTTGACGTTGTCCCATTCCCTTACTGTTGCTAAAAATGCTGCCCGGGAGATTCAAAACACACCGACAGTGCTGGAATGGCGAGCGGGAAGAAGCGGCCGGGAATGATGGAATATTTTTTATCCCTTTCTTTATAACTTCCCCCTCCCCGGCGGCACACGGGTGCACCAGCATTTTTTGATTAAAAGGACATTTGCTTGATCAGTGTGGACCACCCTCCTCCTCCTGGAACGGTGGCAATTTGATGGGAAAAGAGAGGAAATGATGCTTTCATAATTGACTAATTGAAAATTATCCAAGCCGCCTAATCTCCTGACTATTCGCGTCAATTATCGTGACTAGAAAAGTCAAAACGCGCGGCAGGAGAGCAGCAGTGTGGGTTGCCCGTTCGGGTGGGTACACTGACGGCGGCGGCCAGGCTGGACATCATTAGCGGCACTAGGATTAGTTGTTTAGAACCGATCGTTTAAAAGTGCGTTTTGCAGAGAGTTACCGACCGCCGGTGATAGTGGTGGTAATCTGTTCTGAAATGGGAATTAAAATGTATTTAAATAATTCTATAAAAAATATTAAAACTAATTTATAGAAATTTAGTGAATTCAATTTAAATTTGAAATTTAAAAGGAATATCATGCGATTCTCGACAAATAAAACTTTGAAGAGTTTTGATAACGATATGATACGTAAGTAGACTTTCTGCACATTTTCAACATTGAAACAAAATATTAATAAAGTGGTACAGCCTTTCCCCAAGCTACACGACACTCTTCTTCTTCTATTTGACGAGAGGTGATGTATCATCCTATGTCGTTGAAACGCTTGTTTGAATCAGCATATTCAGAGGCTTACTCTCTCTTTTATAGACTTCGACTGTTTAGAGTCATATGTCTTGTACGTCATATGTTGTCATATGTCCTATCATATGTACGCGACACTCGAGTTACCCGATTTTTTTTAATTTTCACAGCTCATATGTCAAATCGGGACAATTTGCTCCAACAAGTGCAAAACAATTTGAAATTTAGATAAAAACCAAATATGCTACACAAATTGTATGGATTAAGTGCATAAAAGAACTATATTAAATCAAAAATAACTGTTTATTAACTATATTTTGGCTGAAAAAAGTAACATTAGACAAACGCGAATTTCCAAGTTACGTTAGTTTTCCCTGAAACGCATTATTCGCGTAACTTGGGAGAAAGACTGTATAAAAGTGAATGTTTAAAATAAACAAATATATATAATAATGTACATAATGCACTGCCATTTGCCTAAACTCACGCACTTAAAGCAAAACAAGCTGTTAAGTAAAACTTTCAACACTCTGAATAAGTTGTTTTATTCTTATTTAATTTAAATTATTTAAGTGAAACCTGCTCTAACGCTAAAAGAAGCTTTCAATAACTTTAAAAGCACTGCTGGCCAACACACACAAAAAAAAAAGAAACCACTCTCATTTCCACTCTCACAGCAGGACATTTCTTTTCGACAGCCCGTTTTCGACACGCTGCATCAGTCACGTCAGCGTGATTATTCGCCCTCGCGCGCTAGCCCGAAAGCTAGCCGTACCATAAACCCCCTGCCCGCCAAACCCACCGGACGACCAAGGACGAAAAGCTAATTATCGGTGAAAGCAAACACACACACACACACCCTGACACAACCTTCGCCGAAAACTCGCTCATAAAAGCAGCAGTATAAATCAACTCACACCAAACCAAAAGCAGCACCACAAATAATCTCTAGGGCCAAAAACAAAAACAAAAGGAAGAATTGTTCCTTTTTCCGCTACAAGCGATTACGGTTGCGAGGTTTTGGGCGCGGATTTTGTAGGCAAAAACCATGCCCTTCAGGTGCCGTTCCTTTCCCTGTGCCGATATAACCAGTCGTACAGCACCGCGGAGAGGAGCTGTTTAAGGAAACCTTCTTCCGAGCGATATTCCCCTAAGACCAGCGACTCCCGCAAGGCTCAATTGCAAACACCTTTTTTGCTTCTTCTTCTTCTTCTACGCACTCAGGTACGCAAAGGATGGTTGTGGCGCGATCGCACGCAGTTTCCCGTGCAAACCGGAAGATAACCTCTTTCTCTCTTTCTTTCTCTCTCTCTCTCTCTCTCTTACACAGAGCGCAGACAGGACATCGGAGAGCACTCCAGGAGGGTCCTTGTGCGGGTGGTGGTGCTTTGCCAGCAAGCACTGAGGACGGCCGACCGCCGCGCATTCTTCCCGCGCTGCACCGGGGTGTGCGTGAAATATCGCTAAAATTATGCTGCACCGAACAAGAGGGACACACAACCACCGACACCACCACCACCACCATCGACAAGGATGGTTTCGAATTTCGGCGTATCGGAGCGGTATGGGTTCCGTTCCCGTTTTTTTTTTGCCATCGTTCGTCGAAGCCTTTCAAGCGCGCGGGATTGCAGAAGGCTCGAACAACACACCCGAAAGGGACGCCGCCGCCTATTGGTCGCGTATCGATCCTTTTTGTGCGTGTATATGTTTATGCGAGTGTATGCGTAGTTGTTGTTGCTGCTTCCTCCCGGCCAAATTGCCCACCGAAGGACTCCGGGCACACATTCCGGGGTTTCGCCGTCTCCGCGGGAGTTTTCCCAAAAGTGCGGCGCAAAAGACGACGACGACGACGACGGCGAAGCGATTTCGGCGGCCTGGCAATGCAATTCTGAGAAGTTTCTCGCCCCCTCGGGCCCGACCAGGGTACACTGCCTTTATCTTTTCCTTCTACGTTTCATCCGCTCTTCCTCGCTCTCTCTCTCTCTCTCTCTTTCTGACTGACACCTTCCCTCGGTGATTCCGCGGGGTGCAATGGTGCAATGCATCTTTATGGCCACCACCAACACCACTACCACCCGTGACGGGCACTGGCAATGTCACGTCCCTCGCACCAGGGGACGACGGCAATGCACGGGCCAGGTAGTGTGGTGTGCTGCACATATGGGGTATACCGGCACACGGGGTTTTTGGGTGCTCTTTTCCGCCAGGCACAAACGGGATAATGGTTAGGCCGGTTTCTTCCTCTCCTTTACTGCATCGTCCATCCTGCAGAAGGACGGGCAGAAGAGGAATGGGCCCACAAAATTTCGCAGACTCACGGCCTATTAACACCCTGCACCCCGGTGTAGAAGACGGGGGAATGGCATGGGGAGGGTTCGAGGGTCGACCGAAAACCCTCGGCTAATCGCGAACCGTGCGCAGGGTAGCTGGCCGAGGACACCCGCCGACTTGGGAAATGGCACGTACAAAAATACGCCAACAACAACGGTACGGGGCCGCACAGACACACACACAGGGACGCAAAAAGAGCGGGACGACTGCGCGGCCTGAAACGTGCGTTTGTGGCTCTGCCTAATGTCGCGCGCCCCGTCGTCACGCGGTTCACTCGCGCTGACAGAGCACCTTTTTCTTTCCCAAAATGTCCTGCGCGCAAAACGGCTGGGTTGGTAGGGGGAGCGGAGGAAGTGGGTGCCTGCCTGGAGGATGCACTCCGCGCTCAAGAGGACGAGAAACTCGTAAACATTACCTGGTCCTGGTGGTTTAAGAAGGTATCGGGTGCAGCATGCAAAAATGACACGTTGCCGCTTTTTTAAGGCTTGACAGTTATGATTGCCATGGATGCTCGGATGCTCGCAAGACGCTGTGTGGCTTCATAGGCGAGTGCTGAACTTTATTTGTGGAATACACATCAAAGTTCAATATATTGGAATCTGTCATAGTATCTTCAACTCTAGCAAGATTGTCTTCCCTCTTTCGCAACAATTGCTCTATACAAAAGCCTCTAAACACGAATTTAAAGTATAGTAGAATTGTTTTTGGGGTCGAGCTAGGACACTGAAATACAATATGTCCTAATTAGTGGTTCTTCTAAAAAACAGCATTTGTTGCTTTCATGTTGTTACGGCGATCTTGGAACGCAAATAGGGATCCTTTTTTGTCGGTATGCATCTTCCAACAATGTTGTGTGTACTTGCTTTGTGCGCTCTTTTACCGCTGCCAAGTAATCTTCCAATTTGTAGATGAAAAAGGTGAAATTTCAGCACTGTGTGCTACCACTCTAGCATCCAGAAACAAAAACTTGTCAATATTTTGCGTCCGTTTCCGTACAAGCTGGACATTACTACGGGAAGGAGCCAACACATTACCGAGTTCGAACGTATCGAAAAGCGCTCAAATGATGTCCAGCGATGTCTTCTGATGGCCGTCAAGGCAAGAAACGGCCAACCCAAACGCTGGATAGAACACACACAATCAAAAAAAAAAATAGAACAGAAACCCCGAACGTGACAGAAAATACAGTCCCCGCGTGAGTTGTCCCTCGGTCTGTCCGGCGCTTGCGAGATGAAGCGTACATTTTCGCATCTTCGTCGTCGAGTTTCCCATTCCATGCAGCGGTAGGAATCGAACACAAATGTATTGGAATTCTTCCCTATTTTTTTTGTTTGGGCTCTCCCCGTCATCGTTCCCTTTGGTCAACCATTTCTGCACGTAATCTTCCCGCAGCAGCTCGAGAAGATTGTTTTCCCTCGGCCGAGGGAGCCTTTGCCAAAAACGCCGTCGGCCATCGAAAACGCGTAGCATTTTCAATATATAAGTGGAAGTTTTGTTTTTTTTTTGGTTATCGTTGGCAAGTACAGGGGCAAAAAGGGAAAAGTCCAATAGCAAAAAAAAACAAGCACACGTTTAGGCGCAAAAGTCCTTGCTTTTCGGCGGAGGAGTCCTTCGAGTCCACTGGCAGGTCAAAAGTTCCTCAAAGCCAACGACACTCATCTGTGCAAACACACACACACACACACACAAGAAAAACGTTTTGGGGGAGCCTTTCCAAAGCCAGCCCAAAAGTACTCCCCCGCTCCCTTTCTGCTTTCGAGCGGCAAGAGGGAGTGAATCTCATAAACTGCAATACAGCGACCACGACCAGTTGGGCCAAATATTTTTTGGCAGAATCTACAAACACGCACACGCAGAACCGTCCGCCGTCCATCGTCGCGATCCTTTTTTGTGGAGTTGTTGTTGTTTCTCCCCCGTACGGCGCTCGTTCCAAGATTTCCTAGGCAAGGTCGACCCTTTTGTTCGCGCTCATGGCGCATTATTTGCGCTGCGATATGGACGCGCGCGTACGAGTGTCGCCGCGCCATAGCCTGTAGTTGAAGTATTTTGCCTTCCATCTTGACAGAGCGTTGAGAACCAGGGAAGAAGGCAGCGGTAGGCATATGGTGGCCAAACGAGGTGAAATGTTTTCCTGCACAACAATCTCTCTCTCTCTCTCTCGCTCGCTCGCTCCATCCCGGAGCGGGCGGACGCGACGAACCAACCGTTCGCTGTCTCAAAATCCCAAAACATGAAATCTTTTTCCTTCCATTTTTTTTTGTTGCCTTCTGGTCGCATCTTTTCCCTGCCTTTGCCAAATGAGTGAAACTGCGGAACGGTTTGCCTTTCTGCCTGCAGGGCACAACAAAAACCAACCCACACACACACACAGCGACAGTTTCGCGTTTGACGAGGGAATGAGAAATAACGCAACGGAATTGTTCCAGGAAGAGAAGAAGGCCTGCCACAGCAGAAGAAAGGATACGTTACTGGACAGGCCCGCCTGTGTCGCGAAAAAATTTTCCATCCTACGCCCACCACCGTCGGGGGCTGTTGCTGTCCGTCGTGGTGTGCCGTGTTGTCCTTCAGGCCCCGTTTTGTTTCCCTGCGCTTTGTTTCCCTCCCGCCCTTCCGTACGGTCCTATCCTGTCCTTTTGTTTGTAATCCTTACCCCGATTTACCTAAGGGCAGCGGGAGTTTTTCTCCGGCACTTTATCTTCATCGCCTGCTTACGGGCTGCGCGTTTCGTTTCCTTAATCACGGCCGCCTCTCACACAGCCGCACACAACGGAGGTGCTTTGCTTCGCGAACCCTTCCCGCCTGCTTTGTCCCGGCGTGCACGTGTGTGTGTGGTTTCATTCTGCGTCCGCCAGCGATGGCAGGCACGAAAAAGAACGCCTGGGGGAAAACTTTGCACAAACTGCTGACCGTCAAACCGGAGGGAGACTCGCAAGGTGACATCGTTAAAATGCTGGACGCGGGATGCGGGCGCGTACCGCACAAAACCGTTGGCGAGGGCAAAACTCGCGATGGTCCACACAACTGTAGTGTGTGTGTGTGTGTGTGTGTGGGTGTAAGCGTATGAGACGGAGAAGGAAAAGAGAAGAAATGAAAAAGGCAATCCCAACACTCCCGCTTGTCCTGAGGCGCGTATAAACGACGAACCACACACGTGTAACGCGAACATCTACAACCGAAATTGAAAGAAAAAAAATCCCCTTTTACACAGCCAGTCCCGGGGCTGTTGCTCTTCCGAAGCTGGCTTTCTCCTCTTTCGTTTGCACATTTTCCCCCTTTTGGCAGCGTTCATGCCCGGGAATGTCCCGGCTCGCTGGATTCAAACCCTCCGGTTTTGGCGATTTTCTTGCGCTGCCACAGATCGATTTGGACGCTGTCCTTTCTATTTCTTCGTAAATTCTGCCCATTCGATGCGCACGCGGAAAATCGAAAATTAACTCCAAACACATACACACGGCACACACGCACGCACGCATATTACGTTTGCACCGTACTACACCGGCTATTACACACAAGGGAATTTGTCGCTTAAGCTGTTCCTCTAGACGCTAAAATTATTGGCCATCTATCCAGCTGCATGGCATTCCCCTTCAGACATTGCAGCACGCAGCCGCGAATTCAATCCCATTTGTCACCCTGTACGGCGGTCCGCGTGCAGTTTCAATAAAACCGAACCGTCCTGCAAAGCTGGTGAACCTTCGCCCGCCAGCCGGCTGGGTTTGGGCCAAAGCTGATCGCACGCAGACACACAGTGCTGGTTAGGGAAGAAAGCGCGACAACAGCGTATAAAGATTAAGGTTTCTTTTATGTGATTAAGTGAAGTTACACCTCTAAAAGAGTATGTTCTTTAATGTTTGTAATGAAATCTAATACAAATCTAATTAAATAAAAGTGTGACAAATTTAACAGTTCATCTTTTAACTGTCCTGAACATTTTAGTAATAATAGTGACATAAATATGCTAATGTATTTTTATTGACTGCCAGGGACTGTGCAATGAATCACACGTAAAACCTCATATAATTACTTTTGCAATAAATACAAATCAAATCGATCTCCCTTATTCATACTAACGAAACGCAGAATTATTAATGATTTACGAGCTAGCGATGGAAGTTTCAGATCGCTACATGCGCCGATGCGTAATAATTTCCATTCGCCTTACTTCTTCGCGTTCCCATTTTGAATGCCATATTATCTCCGCTAGATTGGCTTTTCCCCCTCAGAAGAGCGAATGAAATGCCTTCTTGAGAAGGTAGAGTCCACATTAGCCTGAATTTATCTTTCCCCTATTGCAATTTACAGTGTCCGGCACTGCAAATTCTTTGCAAATTGTTCAAAACTCTTGTGCTTCAGGTTTCAGGAGAGGCAAAAATTTCCAATTTCACAAAAAAGTGTGTACCCTTGGTTACGCCAGAGTCTGCCAATATTCTTTTCTAGCTCCCTTTTTTGGTTTGATCAAGACACTGACAATATACAATACACTGCCGTGTCGCAGTTCAACGATGGTTAGACGAAAAATCGCCAATATGCCGACGATGATCGCGTACACCCGTTTGCAACCAAAATGCCTTACACTTCGCAAACGTACATTCGAATCGCGTACAAAACATTCGCTCCACAGGATGGAAGGCGTCCCTCGGTAGGCTTTCCTTCGAGCAATCCCGTACCTTTTAGTTGCTGCAGAGGAAAGCAAATTTATTTGCACAAAACAAGTATGGGCGAAATTCTTGCACACACAACCCTCGCACACACACGGACGGGCAACTGGATGTGTGAGGTAAAAAATGAAGCAAAACCCCTCGACTCAAGTCAAGTCCGGCAGTCGATGCTTGCGAAAGAGAAGAAAGGACGACTTTGTGCCTGCACACACACATACACAGACACCCGGCGAAGAAGATTGGCGAAGGTGGCGAGGATTAAATGCAGCTCAGAGGACACCCCGTACATAAAACGAACCTGTGTGGTCAGAGAGCGAGAGCCTGGTGCCTGCCCGTTTCGAAAAGGATGCGAAAGAAAAGATGCTCAACGTCGTCGTTGTATCATACAAACACACACTCACACAAACACATACGCAACTCCCGCACCAGGACGCACTGTCCGAGCGAAAAAGATATGCACAATGGACCATGCATGTGCGTGTGTGTGTGTGTGTTTGTGATTGTATATATTGAACCTGGTGCTGCTTTGCCTAGCAACGAGCTGTCCATATCCTTACAATCCTTTCGTCTACCATCCCCCCCCCCCCCCAGCCACCACCGTTGCAAAGCTAGAAGAACTCCAATGTCCGAGCGGACGATGATGCTGCTGCTGCTGCTGCTGTATGCTAATATCCTTCTCGGACGAAACGAATTCGACGGGCACTTCTTGTACGGCGACGATGAGGATATGACGACGACGATGGGTCCCGATGGTTGATGTGCATGTTCTTAGTTTTTTGCTTCATCCTCCACCCAACGCCCACCCACCTCGAACGCTTGTACCACCCACCAGGCGCAGGCCGACCGACATCGATCCAAGAAGAATGGGGTTCTCCGCTCGAGCTCGTTCTTTCCGTGCCTGGCGAATGCGAAAGATGGATCGGGCCAACCTGCACGCCTGCCCCTCGCACTTCCACGCCCGGAAGTTGCTCACGCACCGACGCTGCCCAAAAGGAAGCGGAAGCTGGAACGGTGATTTGAGCAGCTCAGCAAGCGAGGAACCGGCCGGGAAGGCGAAGTTAAACAAACGAGGGTTTATTTGAGGGTGGACGAGCAATTAGCCATAACGCTGGTGCATAGAGTCAAAAAAAGTCTAGTAAAAGTATGTTTAAATTATTGTTTTTTTTTTAATTTAATAAAATTACCCTATTTTTTGTTTAAATTGAGATCGATTGTTGTTATTTCAAATAATATCATAATATGATGATTTAACAACAAAATTGCAAGTCCATCTCCCAAGAACTATTGCCTAAACATCAATCAAACCGGACCCCTGCCCTCCGATGAGATATTATTGATTCATTCAAATAATTCCAAAAAGGATTGTTCTCCGTCCAGCTGCACGTTCGCAGCGGCACACGCGTCCAAAGCGTAGCGCAAGCGACTCCAATGCACAAAACCAAATCCACAGTGTGCAGTGTGTTAACACGCTCCAGCACTCTCTCCCTGTCCCAAGCCGGAAATAATAGCCAACCACCCGGGGTAGTGGACCGAAACCATAAATCCTCCCAGCTGTAACCAAAAGATTCGACGACGATCCTGTGTCCGTACGCCGGGAGCAAAAGGTTCGATTGCGCTAGTTCACGGAGAAGAATGGGATCCACGAGAGAATATCTTCGAGTCGTTCGTAGTCGTCCTGCTTGCAAATCCCGCTTTGCAGGCAACGCTGAGCCTGAAAGCCTTAACCCCGCCGGACAACGTGTTGCCGCTGCGCCTTCGCCACCGAGCCACAGCGAACGACGCAAGCGATCCCGGAAGTCGATGAAATATCTTCTCACAATACACGCATCATCTCGTGCACAACGGGCCCCGAAATGCATCCGCAATAAGCCACAACTCGCTCGGAGGCTACGGGCTTCCTGGGTGAGCTGGAAATCTAAATGGAGGGGGGGGGGGGGAGGTAAAGGATATTCATGTTCTGGAAGAAAATCTGCAAGACGGTACACGTCGGTCGTCTCCCGCGCAGCAAAGGCACCCTAGGCTAGCTGACCAGCACACTCCCACACCCACCCGGCAAGCTCATTGCCATCTCAAAACAAAGCGCACACACACACACGCACACGAAGAAGAAAAGAGCGGAAAAGAGTACTCTCGGCTTTTCCAAAACACACGCACCGCTCGCACACGCATCGCGGCGCATATCTATGTACACCATCGGCCACTGAAAACTAGCGTCCCCTCCCCCCCCTTGCCCAACCACCGAGGTCCGAGCCGAAGGAAGGTGCGAGTGGGTTAAAAAGATGGTAAATAAGCTCGTATGCTCGTAGGGCCGACGTCGTCTCGTGGGGATACTCTTTCGTGAACGGAGCTGCTACCGGGGACGGCGCTGGAACGGCACAACAAAAAACACACGCGCAAGGGGTTGGGGGAATGGGGAAAGGCGGAAAGGTGGGGAAGGAAAGAAAACCCACCTCCATCCACCGGGTCAGGGCTCAGGGACAACATAAGAGGGCCCGGGCTCACGTCGCAAGTCGCAAGTTTGCCGCTCACCGTGCCGCTTTCCATCTGCCCCCATTCCACAAACGATGGAGGAACCAGTTTTTCGTTCCACATGCCCACGTACGCATATACAGAGTGCCCGCGAAACCCCTCAACCCACACACACACACACACACATACCCGGCACGAGGACGAAACGCAATATTTAAAATGAGTTTGCCTTTCCTTCCAGGCCTCGGACGCCACCGTAACGTGAGATGGTATTTCGAAAATCTATAATCTCGGTGCCCTTACCACACGTGTAGCGAGAATGAGACCAAAAGCGAGAGAGAGAGAGCATTTGTGTGTGAGAGGGACACGGGGCAGGAGGGAAAGATGCTGCGAAACCAAGGTGGGAGGGCGGAACGAATGTCCTGCAGAGACATTCGAGCGGGCCGGCCGTTTGCTGACCGTGCGCTGGACGACACACGGTCGTCGCCAAGAAAAGAGGTTCCTCTTTTTCTCCGTCCATCTCACTCTAGCCTACAGAGCAGGGGGGTGGGGGGCGGTAGGCAGCAGTAGGGGAAGACGGGTCAAGCCTCACCGTCTGCAAAAGTGTGGAAATTTTCGCGCAATCTCACTCGCCCTCTCATGCTCCCGCCGGACGGACGGACGCGATTGCTTTCTTGCTGACTTTCTCTCTCGCGCGCGTTTGCGCCCGCTCTTTCTAGCTGGTGGGCCAAAAAATATCACCCCCCCCCCCCCCTATCCCCTTCTACAGCCTACTAACCCTCGGGATCGGACTCTTTCGCTGAAGCACCTGCCGCATCGGACGGGGTTCTTGCTGCTGGCGTGTTACTTAGCGTCGGCCACGAGAACACACACACACACACACAATTTCTCAAAACCCCCAACGGTGAGCCTTCCCTGTCGCATTCCCCTCATTCCATACGCCCTTCCATGCTGCCATGTTTCGAAAAACGACATCGACAACTCGATCCCTTCCCACTCCGCACACGCACACATCCCTCCCCGGGCGGCATCGAAAAAACCCCAACCCAACGTCGATCGAAAAACGAACTTCACCGTCCAGATACAAACACACACACTCGAGCGGCGAACGAAGAAGTCGCGCACGGCTCGAGATGGACACTACACACACAAACACACACACACATCCCATGCATGGCCGTTCTTTCACCCTCCCTGCCCTACTGGCAGGGCGGCAGAGTTTTCATTCTCTAAAGCCCACGTCCCATCTGTCCCATCCACTCCTCTCCTATCACTCCCTCCCCCTCCCCCCCTCCTCGGACCGACCTCTGCCCACCCACCCGACAATCGTGGTCATCGTTCGGCTGTTTCGCCTACACACTCCAGGCGACGGGCAGCATCGCAGAGCATTTCGCCAATCAAGCGACGAAACGACGAAACCCACCGCTGTCCTTCCCTGCCCTCGCCCAGCCAGCATCCACACACGTAGGCAAGCGTACAAACTGACCCCCCTCCAACTGCCAGCAGCCTCCCCCTTTCCCTCCCCAGCACTCTCTAAAACGTACGAAAGCGGGCACGGTTACAACCAACACTAGCAAACACACATTTTCTTAGCTTTACTCACTGGTCAGTTTGCGTTTCGTGTGCCCGCGCGTATCCTTTCCTTCCATTCTTATCCCCCCCCCCCCCACATTTCGCTTCAGCGTTTGAGAAAATGAAGCATCCTTTTGCTAGCCTTCCCTCCCCTCCCATCGATCGCATCGACCGTTGCTAAGTGAGTCTCTCGGAAGGACGACACCGGCCAAAGGCATCCTTCGCCGTCGTCATCGTCGTCGTTGTCGGCATCGGGAAAAAGGAAAAACACCACCCAGCACCGTCGGACGTTCACACACACACACACACGCACACAAAAAGTGGGAAAAAGAGGATCGTCCTAATGGGGCATCCCCCGCGCAGGCAAGAGTGAAACCGGGCCAATGGTCAGCTGATATCTGGACTTCGTTGTGTTTATATAGGTGCGTTTCGCTCTCGGTATGTGTACCAGAGAGAGAGAGATAAAGAGAGAGAGCGAGAGAAAAACATGAAGCAAGAGAGAGAGAGAGAGAGAGAAAGAGAGATAGGTTCGGCGAACGGTAAGGAAAAACCTTCGCGTAGTTAGGCAAAGCGACCAATTTTCCTCACCACGCACCACGGCAAATCTTTTCACTGTATTAGTCCGGGGGGTTTTCCGAAGAAGTCAGTGGACGCACTGTTGGGATGGGATGATGTACGGGAGCGGGTTTTTCACGGGAGGAGAGACAGAGAGAGAGAGAGAGATACAGAGCGAGAGCTATGCGAGTGTAAGCGAGGGCGAGATGGGGGAAAACTAACGTGAATGCGCGCTGGTCAGAAAAACACGTGCCGAGCGAGAGGGCACGTGCGTATCTTGCAGTGGGGAAAGTGAGATGGACGTTGGAGCACACACAGAAGAAGAAGAAAAAAAAGGAACGCACACACACACGCTGGACAAAATCAACGTGACTGGGTGTCTTAGCCGCAGCTGTACATAGCGCCGTTGTCCACACGGCGTGGTCCGGGAGATGTGGTAGATGCTCTATTCCTACCCCACCTACCCACTGCCACCCCTTTCACGGCAGCACATTTGCCCGCAGCAGGGGGAAAGTCTTAGGAAAATGTCCGAGCCGCCGTCCGCACGAATTGCTCGCGCACGTACGGGTGGTGCTCGCGTGTAGGAAAGCGTTTTTCGTAAATATGATGCGCTGAAGCGAAGGTAAGCAGTTTCAAAACCAAATCTTCTCAACCCTTCAACGGGTGATGTTGTTTTTTGCTACAGATTAGGCAAGTATGTTTTTAGCTATAGAAAATTTGCTTTGGCAGACGTGTTAACCTTTTTTTTGTTAAATTCTATCACAAAATGAAAATTAGACAATTTCACAAACAAAAATATTTTAACTTCATCTTTCAATACAATAATATGAATATTATAGGAATAACCGACAAGGACTTGTTTTAAAAAATAAATTCTAAAGAAGTAGAATATTTGCAACGTAAATAAAGGAATAAAAACAAATGCAAACCAAACAATAAACAAAAACTCGCCAAAAAGCATCTTGAAATGAAATCTACACAAACTCACCCTCGCACACATGCAAACGAATCCTAAAAAAGAAAGAAATAACCCAGCCCTTCATCTCCTCCCCCCCCCTCCTTCCTTCCTCAGCCACGTGTATGAGCCGCGAGTTTTCCTTGACGCAGTGTTGCCGCCTCCAAGATGCCGGCATCGATCGACCTCGGGACAGAAAACACGGAAACCTGGACCTTCCCTCCATCCCCTTAACCCACCCTTGCGTGCACGAAGCACACAAGTGACCAAGCAAATCCTTCACATCGACGGAAGATTTCACTCGTGGGACAAAGTTTTTTTTTTCTCCTATCCTATCTGTGTCTTGCCTCGCGTTTGTAGCGGTGTACGAGAGTGCGCGTGTGTGTGTGTGTGTGTGCGTATGATGCTCATCTGCTCGCATCCCTTTTATTCACCGATGCGATAGCGATGAAAAGCGAGCGAATTGTCCCGCGTACGGAAACCCTTACCCCTCACTCCCAACACTCCCCCCTCCACCTCGGTGAGCCACCGGGTAAGAAGAAGATGTGTGCATGGTCAGCAGCGGGCGGTAATTGAAAGAAGAGATAAGACAAATGGAACGTCGAACGCGATGTGCGTGTGACACATGCGCGTGCAAAGGATGGACACGGTGCAGAGTGTGCGTATGTGTGTGTGTGTGTGTGCATAGGTGTACCAAAGATGATTTTTCTTTTCGCTTTCATCACGCAAAGGTGAAACCAAGGGAACGTCTCGTGCTACCAAAAGCGGGTGCGTTGGAATTAATTCGTTAAAATATATTCCACCGACCACCGATGGAGACGCATGGTGCTTTACGGCGCAGCGCACGTGCGTTTCGCCACAGTCAAGCCGCGCGCTGGTGCACGAGTAAATACGCAGCGAAATGTCACTCTCGTGGATTATCCCTTTTTCACAGCCATCGATAGACGTAGGACCGCCGCCGCCTTCTAATCTCATTCACCATACGGTTGGCGTTTTACTTCGCTCCACCGTCGCGTCTATGATTACCCGCCCCACCATGCCGGGCGTGTGCGGTTTCGTGTGCGCCGTCGTTCAATATCCGCCCGGGGAACGACGGGAGTCCGGTGCAAAAAGCTTCCCATTTCTTCCTACCACCCGTTTCCCTCATTTCCCCCCTTCACGCCCAACATGTGCGCGGACGAATTCGACCGCATCGACGAAAAACATCCCGCGCGCCGGAACGTTCCTTGTGTTTTCCGTCCACCGTTCCAAAGACCGAGAGTCGCCTTTTAATCTTACCCTTCTTCGCGTGTACACGACCAAAGATAGGTACACCACACACACACACATGCACGGGAGAACGCAATCAACTCATCTCGCTAACCCGGTGGCCATCGGTGGAACGAGTATTAGGCCGCCGTTGGTACGTTGGTTCGCTTCAATTCGCAGCGATGCAGGGGTTAATGCAGGGGGAAGGGGGAAGTCCGGAGCGGGGTAAAAATACGGACTAAAAGCCAACGGGGAAGGAAATTGTTAGGGGACGCGCTCGCACACACAATTCGTACACGTCGTCCACATCGTACCCAAGTGCCAAGTGTCCACGGGCCGGCGAACGGCCCGCTTAGGCTCACGATGGCGCGCTGTCGGCTACAGTCGGCTGCGAAATTGTGACCGAAAGGATACACTCTTGCAAGAATATTTGCGTATCCTTCTTGCTGGCAGCAGACACACGTACGCGCGGTTAGTCTTTCGCCCGCTTCGCCTTCCCCATCTGGGGCAATGCAATTTATCCCGGCGGTCGTCGTCGTCGTCGT
This sequence comes from Anopheles coluzzii, assembly GCF_943734685.1. Taxonomy (NCBI): domain Eukaryota; kingdom Metazoa; phylum Arthropoda; class Insecta; order Diptera; family Culicidae; genus Anopheles; species Anopheles coluzzii. Next base: position 25,085,687 of record NC_064670.1, on the reverse strand, counting down.
CGTCGTCATCGTCGCCGCGACTCTCGTACGCGTACGGACGACTGATGGGTTTGCTGTCCGAGGCAGCGTAAAGCATGGCAGACGTATCCTGACAGTATCGTACGCGTGGCTGAAGAAGGCATAGGCAATTCCGTCCGACCGAGAACAGGCAAACAAGGCGAATTATTTCTGTAATGTGATGCAACTTTGGCACCGCCACTTCTGACACATTGTTATATAGTTATATAGTATTTTTTCATAAAAGTTTGATAAAAGACTAAATTTTCTTAAATTAAGACTCTCATAAAAATAATTAAAATCCAATTACATATACAATTATCTATAAATGATTTAACAAAAAAATAAGATGTTAGTACAACAAATAACAAGCTACATAGCAAAAAGTAGAACACCTTTTGTTGGAAAGCGAAAGAAATAAAATCCTTTTTTTTTCTTTATAAAATCACAAAATGATTTATGTATCGAACGCCGCTTACTGATTGTATGTGTAGGTAAGATTTCTTTTTTTTATTGTACCCAAAACCAATTTTATTTGAAAACTGTACGACCTGTATGAAGAAAAGCTTCTAACAAAAGGTTTTTTTCTTCATTTTTTATACCTAATAGTCAAAACAAAGTGTATAAAAGTTAACAAAACACTTTTGCAAATTAAAACTAATCTGTTTACAAACGTAGAATGAAATTTAAAGTGTTTGTAGGAAAAACTAACCATACAAAAACAACAGTATAAAATATCTCACACGACTAGATTATGTATGGTCCCTCGCCCCCATACGGCACCCGCTGGATCCCAAGCAACTCCGCTAGGTTCGTTAGCTTAATGTCAAAAGTGCAAATCGCTGCCTCCCCCAGCGCACAGCAAAACATCAAAACCTTTCCCACTCCACACACTCTTCTTCCTCATCCCTTCCTTCCTCTCACTGCGAAAGAAAATCGTTCAAAAATCTCTCCGCGCAGCACAAAACATCTCCCGGCCGCCCGGGAGTTCGCGAACGCGCCACCGGGTGTGAGTGGTCATTTCTTCGCGCGCGCGAACCTGCCACGAGTGCCACGAGCGTGTATGTGTGTGCCATTGTTTACGCGCGGTGGTGCCGTCGCTTGCGTCCCCTCTTTCCCGTTCCCCGTTTCTCTACAGGCTTTTCCTGCTTTCTCGAGACATATCCTACAGCCGGACGCAGCGTCGTCGTCGTCGTCGTCCTTTGTCTTGCACTCGCCACTCACACACATGCATAAATCTCCGATCCGCGTGGACGATACCGAGCCGTCCACCCTCCGCCAACAAATGCCCGCGCGCACTCCGCTCTCTCGTGCCAGCCAACCCTGCCCCTTTACCCCCTTGTGATAATCATGCGCTCGATGCGCGTTCCTTTTCTTGCACATCGCCAGCGTCGGCCCAGGCCCACCGAACGGACGGGATATAAAGAAACCGGCGACCCACCATCACGGAGCGACGCTCTATTTCCACGACGCTCGGGCTCTCTCGCCTCGTCTTTGTCGTGCGTTCTTCTGCCCTTCGATCCATCCCCCCCCCCCCTTCCGTATGTGCAGCAACGCTTCGCCACCAATACCAGCGCAAACCGGCCCGGCGGACCACCGCGGCGGCAGGAGCGAAATGACAATACAAACACCACAACACTCCGCACAAACCCCGTCACTCCACCGCCGTGTCCGTCCATTCTCATTAGATTTCTTCCCTCGCCAAAAACGGACACACGCCGTGCGACCGTTTGCTCACTTCGCTCCCTTCCCCCTTCCTTTTCCTTTGCCGCCCTCCTCCCCCTCCCCCCTGCTATACTGTGTGTAAGGATACGACGGTATAAGGTATGCCTCTCCTCTCCTTTTCGACGGACATGTGCAGCGGACCGTCCGTCGCACGACACAATTGCCCGGAGGGTCGGATCGGCTCCCTCTCGTTTGCCATCTGAAATGCGCGAATCACCCTCCTCCTCCTTCGCTTTCTTCCTCTCCTTACGCGCGTGCACACACACGTACTTTATATTGGAAAAACGTCAATCGGCGAAGCGAACCGCGCGCGCGACCGCCTCTCCCTGGGACCTGCTGGGAAGGCGAGCGACCGAAGAACAAGGATCTAGGGAAAACGCCGCTGGTCATCATCCCGCATCCCACACTCCACATACGACCGTACATGTGTGTGTGTTTGTGTGTGTGTGTGTTGGTGTGGTGGACTCATAAGTGGACGAATGTGTGCTGCGAATCGCGCATCCTCCGCGGCCGTCTTTCGGTCGTGCTCGCGGGGAATCGACTTTCTTTTCGACCGCTCGCCACTGGTACCGTCCAGTAATCGCGAATTTTCTACAGGAAGGTGGGCAGCCAGGGGGGAGGGGACGAGTTAGAGCCCTTGTCTACAACACACGAACGCACCACAGGACACCCCTCACGCGCTCGCACCACACACGCGTATGTAAGCTGAACTTGGACATCCCTCAATGCTGCCGCGAGCTCAACGCGATGGACGCGTCCTATGTGGAACGTAATGATGGTAGTGCCTAGAAGAAGACGACCAAGACGACCATCGCCGCCGCGTTGTTTGTGCGCCTTCTTGCGCTGCCAATTTCAGCGAAAGCAGCGGGAAACGCGCTAAAGGATGCCATCACTGCCAGACGCGGCAGGGCTACACGCGCGACCCCGCGGGAGATGGATTGTGTTTTCGCTGTACTTGGGTGGTGTTTTTTTTTTTTTTTTGTTTGTTTCCTTCCTTCGCTCCCTTTGTCATCTGCACTGTTGAAGGATGGACGGGCATTATGAGCGCTTCCACACATAGGGCTAGCGAGATGCGCACATAAAAATGAAGCCCCTTTATGCTAACCCACCGCTCATTAGAGGTGCAAATGCGTTAAATTTTAAGCGTCTATCTGCATTCCAGAGACGATGGTATCGCGAGGACTGCAGGATGTGTCTTCAACAATTATTCCCCTCTTCCAAGAATTGCTCCTCACAGCACGTTGTTCGCTAACCGGCACAACAGCAAAACAACACAACTCCGTGGAAAGTAGAAGAACAACAATAAACGGTCACATCGCGTGCGTTCTAAGGGTAGTGTTTCTCGAACTGGCCCTAATGCATGTATATATGTATGTGTGTGTGTGTGTGTGTGGGGGTGTGTAAGAAAAAGAAGTTGCTAATAATAATGCCAACGGTGGGCACGGTGGAAAAGAAAATAAGCAGGGGCGCGGGCAAATTGCCACGAAAATAGAGCCCACCGGAGGGAGTGAAACAAAATCTTTCTTTCCCCGTCGGTTCGGACTGACCACAGTGCTGCTGATATACTCTGGTTGATATCCAAGGGTGGTGAAGGTAGTGTGGTGGCGTGTGGAATAGTTTGGCGTTGATGCGTGTTGCGATAGCGCGCGCGTTTCGGACGTTACGCACCGCTCGCACCGGCTCCGCGTTTCCCAAGAATCACGGGAAGGGAGTTTTTTGCAACAACAACAAAATACTCTTTACACACACACACGCACACACATGCATGTACATACTGGACACCGACTTTCGGACACAGTGTGTCTCTTTCCCACTCACTCACTGGCGCTGGGCTTCCGGTGAGGAACCACCCGGGAGGAAGAGAGGATCGCAAGAAACCGCTAACTTAGGCGGCGCTCTGTCCAACTGCTGTGGATAAAGCGCTCACTCCTTTTCGTAAGAGAGCTGTTGTTTTGCACATTGAAAAACGCAACAACATACGGTTAAAGACTACAAACTATTTCATCTTGATTAACACGTCTCTCCTGACAAGACTGCGTGTTTCCGTCTTTTTATCGTTATCTTTTCGGTAAAACTATAAATAAACAATAAACACCGTCGCCGTCGACAGAGCGCCATCCAAAGAGGCGACATTCTCACACGGTCGCACTCTCTCGCTCTCTCTCCTTCACTCTTTCCCTCTCTCACACACATATACACATTATGTATCCTACCAGAACCCTTCGCGAGAAAGAAAGAGAACGAACGAGAGAGAGAGAGAGAGTGAGTGAAAGAACGGAGCTGATGCACCGCGTCGCGGATATTCCACTTCTGTCCCTTCCGCGAGCAGAGCGGCAGAGAGAGCGAGAGCGCCGTACTTCGGCTTTTGAACAGCCGTGAGCCCGCAACGCACTTCGGGCCAGCTTCGGCCGACGGCGTGCAGCAGCCCGCGCGGACCAACGGCACAACATCGCCGCTACAACAACTTCAATTTTATTTTACGCGGACGAGGCGAACGGTGCGTATTCTTCGCGCTGCGCTGCTGCTGAAAACGCGCCACACAAAAACACACCAGACAACTCTGCATCTAATTATTACCGCTACACAGAAGGAACCCGCGTACCAGAGAATCGCTAATCGGCGACAACAGTTCAGCCCGTTGAGATATTGTTTTTTGTCAATTGGCGGGTGCGCGAAAAAAAGGCGAAATTTGTGCGAAAATAAAAACCCCATCCTGCGTGGCCAACGTGAGCGTGTGTGTGTGTAGTGAAAAAGAATATTAGCGTGCAAAAGAAAACCGCGTGTGTGCAAAGTGTTCGAAAATAAAACCACACAAGGTATTAAAACAAACCGAGGTGCAAAAGAAAGGTGAATTTTCTCAGCGCATGAAAAGAATGTTGAAAAGTGCACACACAGCAACGAAACGAGGATAATATTTGCAAAGTGCTAAGCGTAGACACAAGACACAGTGTGTGCGGTGGGCAACAGCGAGTAGAGTGAGCCGCTTCAACACAGCCAAACGCACACCAAAAGAGGGAAAGCAAAGCGGTGGGAATAATGCACCCGCGTTTATCATTAGCGCGGCTTTCTTCCCATGTTCGGTGGTGGTCGTGGTGATCGTCCTCTTGCTCACACTACTGCACGATGGCTTCCAGTGTGTGGAGCGGTTAGGTGCGCTCGATCGACACACTTGCGGCGTATTCCGTGGTTTGACCCGCAACTGCCAACAGCCAGCAGCAACCGGCAAACCAGGCAAAGCACAAGCGAGGAGTAGAGTACTACCAAATCACTGCCAACTTTGGCTCCAACGATCGAACACCGTGTAGTGAACAGTGTCCCAGCGATTCCCCGGTCTAGTTACGCGGCTTTACAATTTGTGTGTGCGTGTCCTGCCCCCTTTGTAGTGCAGTGTGTAGTGGTGGTAGCGGCCGATCAAACACATCAAACCTTAGCCGCGCGCGTGTTAGTGATTGAAAGCTCGCGAACTGTGGCCGGCGTTGATCGCGCCTATCTGTGATTTGGCGGTACAGGCGGAAGGTTATTACCCCGCTCGGCGCTATTAGAAAACGGACGTACAAGACACACATACGCACAATTGCGATCCACGCGTGGATCGCAAACGCTCGAACAGCTCGATTGGATACAGTATTAGTGCCGAATACGTCAAACGAGCGCGTATCTGACCTACAGCGAAGCGAAGCGTGTGTTGATCTGCGAGTTCGCTGCTGATAAGCGCTGTCCTTCACACTCCTTAAAAAAAGTGTTTCACTGTGTGTTGTGTGTGGGTGCATGAGTGTGATGAATCGTGTTTAAAACCATTCCATTCCGTGCCGTCAGCAGTGGCAGCAGCAAACAACAACTAACCCAAGGCAAGCACAGGCTCCCCCCAAGCGCGCCTTTTGTTCAACCGTTCAACGCACAGTGTGCGGGTGCGTGCAAGTGTGTAAGCTTGTGTAAGCGTGTGTGTGTGTGTGTTTGCAAAAGTTTCGTTCTGAACCGGACCCGCTCGCCAGGCAAGGGGCGCGGTGGGTCAGCAACCGTGCGCAACGGTGGAGGTTACTAGCGCCACCGGTGGTAGCGTCCACGGGCACGATAGTACCGGCTTCGTACTGGCCCGGAACCGCCAACCGCATCTTCCTCCTTCCCCCCATCACCAGCGGCCCCGGCAACGGCACCGGCTGCACGACCAGCTGCGGCAGCACACCGGCGCGACAACGACGGCGGCGGCAACGACGCCACCACCACCACCACCTCCAACGGCCACCACCACGACGACGGCGTTCGCCAGCAGCGCCTCCCCCTCCTCCTCTTCCACCTCACTGGCGACCGAAAGGTTAATAACGTTCGGTAAAATTAGGAGATACCGGGAAACGAGTGCCGCCTCACCGTCATCGAGGACGTCGCCAAGTGCACGTAAGTTTGCCTTTCCCCCTCCCTCTTTTTGTTTTTCATTGACCAGCCGCCCCAACACGCGCTGTTTGGTGGGGCGGTTTTAAATCCAACTGACAACTGGCTTATTTCCGCGAATTTTTGTAGATTGAGTGTTGATTTTAAAAGGAGCACGAGGCTGTGAGACGATGAAGCGCTAAGCGACATCCCGGTGGAGTGGTTACTAGAACCCATTGTTGAATGAAGACACACACACACACACACCCACAGACAGTGTGGGGGGCGAACACAAGATCACAGCCACTGGGTGGGAATCGCACGTGGAATCGAATCAACAGTTGGAGGAGCTGTCTCGCTATCGCACCCTCTCTCTCTCTCGCTCTTTCTCTTTTTGAGATGACTTGACATGATAACGAACCTTAATTGTGGCCCGCTTACTGAACAACAACACGTGGCTTTGTTTATGAGACGCCTGAGCTTTATCAATCTGGCCCCGCAACAGGCGCACCAGCATTTCGCCGAAAAACCTGTTAAGGCCATTTGTTCACCTTCTCGCTAGGGCTAAAGGTCCTTGCTAGGTAAATGCCAACCAAAAAGGTACAAAAGGCGCAGTTCAAACATACGACCTTCAAGCTTTTAAAAAGATTAGCCGTACCCACAAAACGGACAAAAAAAAACAAATCCAAAATCCTCAATGCGACACATGCCAGGCTCTATTTTAATTACCATCGAGAAAACCATCGGTTGTTGCTTGGCCAGTTGGTCTCGATTACGCCGCCGGCTTCGGCTAGGTCAATGCCCCCCGCCCTCTCCTTAGCTGCTTCGTCGCTAATTAATCGTGGAAAATTTTTGGCTAAGCCCACCCACTTTCACTGGAACAGCTTCTTGCTTTTTGCCTCCTACCTGCAGCCCTGAAATGGCCAAACCGTTTGGAGAGATGCATACGAACAATTATGACGTCTCAAAACTTGGAACACCAAAAAAAAAAAAAAACACACAGCCCAAAATCGTGTGCAGCAACTGTGTTCCGTCCCCTGGAGGCATATGCAGGCAAACGGCCCTTAAGGGTAGCGAAAAAAAGGAAACCTTAAAAAAAACGCACACACAAACTTACGCCCAACACCCTGACACACATACGTGCGCCACCCGCGCTTACGGCTACCTAATTTGTGACGGAAGGTTTTTTTGGACGGGAGTGTGGGGTCCTCGTCGTTGCCGTATTGTTTTTTTTTTTTGTTTTTTTTTTGTGCCACTGTTTGTTGCCTTCCGTTTCTACCCTTACCACGGTTGTGGCGGGGGTTTGTCTTGCTGAATATCTCCGTGTGTTTTTTTTTTTTTGGTTTGTTTTCTTCACTTCTGTCCTTCCTTCTTCTTTCTACATCTTGAAACGTACGGGCCCTGCCCTGGTCGGCGGCTGTCGTTATCCTGTCCCCTTCAGGTTCGTTGCTGCGAAAATGACGCATCGCACACACTTTGGACGGTAGCGGGCGGGGCGGGGCGGGCGGGGCGGGTGGTGCATTTATTATGGCCGGTCAGCAGCGCATGGCCGTCAAACTAAAGGAGCAGCAACAACAACAACAGCAAAACAACAGCCGAAAATAGACCCGAGACAAACAGGCGAGGAGCCCCTTCGCACTCTCTGTCTCTCTCTCACACTCTCTCTGTCTCTTTCTCTGCACTGCAGCCAAAGCAAAAACGGCTGAAATCTCGTAATGCGCACCGAGGGGTACATTTATGTTTTGGGCCGCTGTTTTTCCCTTTTTTTTCGTTGTCGTCACTACACCATTTGCCATTGCTGTGTGTGTGTGTGTGAGTGTGTTTTTTTTTCTCTCCTTTTCGGAGGGACTCGGTCTGCTGGTCGTCCGGTCCCGCGGATAGCTGCTGCTGGAAAGGAGCCGCGCGCCTAGCCTCGGGGGCCGTTCCTGGAACTGTCGGCTGCAGCAAGCGCGCGCCGCTATCACAGGGTGTACCACCACCTTGGCACGGTGAAAGCTGTGAATGTTCGCGAAGAAAATCAACGTCAGGATCAACACACTCGATGGCGGCCCCGGTCGCCCACCGGCTAGCGTCCCAGGCGGGCAAGAAAGCGACCAAAGTTAGGAACAAAGCAGCGCACACAGGAGGAGGAGAAGAACTAAGCAGCAGAGTGAGTGGAGGACGAAGTTCAATCCCAAGCACGCGGCGCTCGCGGATCGGATGTCCGAAAACTCTTATCCTTCGCATTCGTGTGCGCGCGGCTACTTCTTGACGGCCTGTTTTTTTTTTTTTGCTTTCGCCTGATGGGCTGAAGCAAAAATCCTTCGCCTGCCGGACGTGCGCCGGTCACTGCAAGAGGAGGGTGGGGGCGGAGGGCTGCAGGGCAACCATCAAGCAGCGGCAGCCAAACCGGAGGGACGCAAGATAGGGGAAAAATAAATAGAAGCGCTAAAGAAAGACGACGTCGATGGATGTGTACCACATGGTGTGAGCGGCGTGGCGAGGAGTAAGGGGAGGGCGGGGAGTGGAGGTAGTGTGCTGCTGCTGTGCAGCGAAAAAAAAAGTGGACGCCACACTGCACAAAAATCCAAAACACATCATCCCCCCATCTCCTCCTGCTCCTTTACCATCCCCGTGCAATACCCACATACAAGCACAGACACACACACGCGCGCGGTCCTTCTTCTTTACGCTGCATACATACGCGGAAAGGACATTCTCGAGCGAAAAACGGAACGGCGCGGTCCTTTCTTTTCGCGGTAGACTGACCCCCGGGGCCCCCCGTTTTCTTGCCGATTTTTTGCGCACTTCCCTTCCCGCCCAAAACCCGCACGGGCAGGAAAGCGGGATGCTGCGAAAGCACGGAGGGAAGGAGGGTGGAGTGGTCTGGTCGGAAGGCTGAGTCTAGGAGAAAATGCGGAATCTTGCCACCCAACGGGTCGTGGTGGTGATTGGGAAGGGATGCACGAGAGCAAGAAAGAGAGAGAGAGAGAGAGAGTGAGTGAGTGAGGTGGTACGCAAGGAAACGTGTCCACTCTAGTAGTTTGTGGGTATATGTGTGTGTGTTGGTAGGTTCTGATAGATCCTTTTTTGCCTTTTTTTTTGTTGCTTGTTCTCGCTCTTTCTTCGTGATTTTTCCCCCACGTCTATTTCCTAGTGGCGCAGGCAGGAACCACCGCGGCTCTGTTGGCGATATTTTTTTTCCAACCGTCTGCTTTCCTCGTTCTTCCGCCACCGACGCCTGCCTGTATATTCTGTAATGCTCGCACACACACACACACACACACACACACTGTTGACCAAACTACTCTCTAGCGCAGATACAGGAGGGTGACACAATAGTGCGGAGTGTCCTGGCTCGGTTGCCCAAAAAGAGAGGAGCCATGGAAGGAGGGGTGGGTAGGCTTGCGGGTGTGTAAGCGCGTGTAATGTGTGCGTTTTTTTTTTGCTTGCTTTCAGTCACTTTCTTTCGTTCATTTTGGGGTTTTTGTTGTTGCTGGTGGATGGTCCTCTTTATTCGATGCTAAGGTTAAGGGAGTTCGGAAGCTGTGGGCTTTACCTAACAGCGTTCTAAGATTTTTGGTGTACGGCTAACCTGTCATCGTGAAAAAAAAACACCCCACTTGGAACAGCCCGTATTCCGTCCGGTAGCCATTTTCTCTTACATTAGACCGGTTGGCGAGGTTGTGGCATCCTTTTCGGTGTCATTTGCTAGTTTTTGCTCGTTTGTTTTGAGGCCTAGTTTCTAATTTTTGGTATTTTTATGGTGTATGTGTGTATGTGTGTGTAAGTGGACATTTAGAGACAACTACCAGCACTTGCCAATGCGTTTTCGTTCTTACAAAATTCGATAGAGAACGTGGCCAATGGAGTAATGTTTCTTCACCGAGTATTTGATTTGCCGACTGGTTCTGTTGATTGGTTTTGGAGCGTATTTTTCGCTCCTCAAAAACAGACACAACCTGGCATCTGCTGTCCGTTCGCGTTTGATATACCTTTTGCCTAATAAATTAACAGACGCGTCACAACAAAGAGCGGTCGACGACCAGCAAAAGCCGCTTCATCGCAATATCCTTACCATGACTCCATCATGCCGGGGAGACTTTGTTCTCGGTCGAACCTGCACATGCTACACACACACACCTCTGACCAAGTGCAATTACCAGGCTACTACCACAGGCGGCCACCCCCCCCCCCCCCCCCCCCCTAACTAATGTACCGCGTGTTAATTTTAGCGATTCTTTTCCTGCGGTAATGCCAACCTGCGCCCGTGTTTGGCACATTGAACGCTCAACACTGCACGGGAGAACAGGGTGCACACACACACACACACGCGCGAGACGTATCCTTGCGCTCCCTTGTAGTCCCCTCCCCCCTCCCAGGGATGGTGCGTTTGTGATATTCAAAATTATGCACCTTTTGTTGCTCATTTTGTTGCCGTTTCCTTTGCGCGCCATGCTCAGCCGGCCATGGGACACACACACACACACACACATATTTGCACGCGCACCCTTCTTTTGTCGCTGAGCTGACACAGCACCGCGCGGCGACACCAAACCGGATGGACATCGCGTGGGTCCGTTTTCCCATTCCGCGCACCCGAATGGTACACAGGTGGGAAGCGGCGGAAAGGGTTAGAGTGGCCGGGGCAGGGGTGTAGAATGTCGCACACTCGAGCGAACTGCTGGCGGATGTGGAAGTCGATTATCCTCCCGTTTTACCCCTTTTTTCTCGCTTGCTTGCTCTGCTGCACCGTCCTGTTTCCTCAGAACGACGACCTTTACACACACACACACACACGGACGCACAGACACACAACGGGCCCGCGAAGAAGGACATCGCAAAAAAAGGGGACCCGACTTTGCCTTTGTGTTCAGGGTAGCGGAGGGTTAATACAGAAAAAAAATATCCGCCGCGTGTGTTGGGGCAAATTCAGCGGACCGTTTTCTTGTTGGTTTCTCTCTTTTTTCACCCCGCCGTACTCACCACATCCCCCTCTATTGATTTTGCCAATCGCATCACGAAACCGCGAAACACGCTGACCACTGTGGTGTGTGTGTTTCGAGTCCATCGCGGCTCGACAAAACCGTTAGAAAAACGACAACTTTCGCCCGGCGCGCCAATTACGCTGAGAAGCAGCAGAGGAAAGAACAGGAACAGAAACACACGCAGGTATTGTAACAAAATACACGCAAGGTGGCAAAAGGAGGGATACTTTGCACCAGGGGAAGGGGTAACGAGAAAGAGCGCAAGGGGTGTGTTGCAAACACCCGTCGAGGGCAAAACCTGTTCAAACCCGAGCGGTGAGCGAAAATCTCGCGAATAAATTCCCTCCGAGTGCACCTTCGGTTTGCTTCGGTTTCCAATTTCATACCATTCGAACAGCAACTAAAAATCGTAGTCCAGGATTAGATGGTTTACCATATGAGTTCTATGAAACATTTTTTGATATTATTCATAAGGAACTTAATCTTATAATCAATGAAGCTCTTGATAATGATATTCCACCCGAATTTGTTGAAGGAATAATTGTTTTAATACCAAAAGATAATAATACCTTCGAAATCGAAAATTGGAGGCCTATAACACTGCTCAACGCAGATTATAAGATTTTTAGTCGAATTTTGAAATTCAGAATGAAAAATATCCTTGACACACACAATATCCTAACATCTTCTCAGAAATGTGGCAACGGAAAAAACAATATCTTTCAGGCACTTCTTTCGATTAAAGATAGAATTATGAACCTCAAGGAAAAGAAAATAGCAGGAAAACTCATCTCTTTTGACATGGAAAAGGCATTTGATCGAGTCGACCATACATATTTGTATAAAACCTTGACGGCAATTGGATTTAAAGAAAACTTTATAACGCTCATCAAAAAAATTTACTCAGTATCTACTTCAAGATTGTACATAAATGGATCCCTCCAAGAAAAACTTCATATAAAAAGATCGGTAAGGCAAGGAGACCCCATGGCAATGCATTTATTTACCTTGTATATACACCCGCTTCTATGCAAATTAGAAAACATATGCAACAGTCAGAATGATCTAGTCAACTGTTATGCAGATGACATTTCTATTATCACAACGGATCTTAATAAAATATTCAACATAAAAAAAGCATTCGAGGAATACGAAACTGAGTCAGGAGCAAAGCTTAACACAAACAAATCCCTGGCAATGGACATAGGAGTAGTCAATAATCAAAATAGAATCAACACAGAATGGATTGAAAACAGAGAAAAAATCAAAATCTTAGGGATTCTATTCACAAACTCATTTCGTTTGACGATGAAATTGAATTGGGAAGCGACAACACATAAGTTTGCTCAATTAGTAAGACAGCACAGAATGAGGGAGCTCAACATTCAGCAACGGGTTATACTAGCCAATACTTTCCTAACATCGAAATTGTCGTACATTGGATCAGTTATGACAATAAGCAAATACCATCTTGGGAGGCTTACATTCTATCTGGGAATATTCATATGGTCAAATGGAGGGCCAAGAGTAAAAATGCAACAACTTGCTCTAAACAAAGCCAAGGGAGGTCTTAACTTGCTAATACCAGAACTCAAACTTAAAACATTATTGATCAACCGACACCTAATTGAAAAACAACACATGCCATTTACAAAAAGCTTCTTGAATCAAATAGAAAATCCACCTAACATTAAAGATCTTCCATCATTCTATCCTTGTTTAGTGCCAATAAGAACTGAACTAGCCTATTTAAATGATAGATATAAAAATAATCCTTCAGCAAAAGAAATTTACAAAAAAGTTACGGATTCGCTTCCTCTACCACATATTCAATCTAAAACACCATCACTGCATTGGAACAAGATATGGCGTAATATTAATAATAACAAAATGAATTCAAAACAACGAAGCTACTATTATCTTTTGGTAAATGAAAAAATTATGACAGAAGAAATTAAATTTAAATTCGGAATGAAAACAAACCCGAACTGTGAGAAATGTGGAAATATCGAAGATCTCGAGCATAAATTTAAAGATTGTAAAAATATTAAAAACATATGGATATTGTTTACACAAATAGTGAAGGACGAGTTGCATATAAAACCAAATTTTCATGAACTTATTAAACCAGATATGAATAATATAAAAAAAGAAAAAAGAGCTAAAATTATGTCATTATTTATCAATTATTTAATATTTATTTACAAAGAGAATTTCACCAATAGCATAGGCAAAAATCAATTGAAAAACATAATATGTTAAACAAGAATTATTATAGATTTAAGCTAGCGAATAAGAATTTTTTGTTATAAGTGTGAATAAACTGTTCTTTGTTTTATAAAAAAAAAAAATAAGATATCCTAACAAGCGCCTGGAAGTATGCATTTTGCTTTCCTGGTAAAACTAAACACTGGACAAAAACGCGGGATTTTAAACGTTCATTTAACAATTTGTTTGATTTCCCGCATTGCTTATTACGTGATTCCATGCCACAACCCTGCCACTTAAAACTGACCATGTATGCGTGGCGTGTGTGTGTGTGAGTTTTGTTGCGATTTGTAAGACGCAGTTTTAGGGCCACATACCGTTAGAAAACGAAGATACGAGCCAGACACGCCAAAACACCAACAACCGTTATTATGATCATTTTTGCTCTGCCCGAATCCAGAGAAGAGGGTTCCGATCGATGCGCGATACCAACAATCCTTAAGCCTCCTTACCACAGGCCACGCCGTGCGGTGGTCAAAATTATTGTTTTCATGTCTCACCCAGCCTGATATGCGAGCCCGAGCAAACAATCAAGATGCAACTAAATTAGACGGTTTTTAGCTGGTGAGGCTCAAAAACAACAGCAAAAAACACAGTTAACCCACTGCCCAAGAAATGGCGAGAGTTTCACAGAAATTCGTGCGCTCTGCACCTAATTAAGATGGCTTTAGTCGAACCAACAAAAAAAGGGGGGGTTGGTGCTAATACCCGCACTCGCCGCGCCCTTATTTTCATCCTGGCTTTTTGCTCGATCTCCTTGTCTATCAGTCTCTGATTTTAGCTTTTTTGCTTGCTGCACCTCCTAAACCACGGGCTCGATCGCGCGATCGTCATTACCGTGATATGGTGGTTTCGATTGACCTTCGGGCCGGGGCGAGACTTTCAATTTGCGTGCTGCGTGGCGAAATTTACCGTTTTTCGGCGTGGCTGCTGTCCGCGGGGCATAGACACCGCTGCCAGAACATAATATCCCTTCTTTTGGAAGCTCTTGTTTTTTGTTGTGTTTCTTTCTACATTGTATTTCGTGGCACATCATTAGATTCTGCGATACGATCGGCGGGGGGATTCCCTTCAATCAATGCGTCAAAGTGCGGCAGCGGGAGAAATTAAGTCAATTATGGAAATTGTGCCAAACGCACGAAGATGCGAGAATTTCTTTACCAGCTTCTTTGTGAACCACCAAAACACACATAGAAATATTTCCAAAATTTGCCATACATTCCAGAGCCTGCAAGTTTGAGCGCATTTATGCAAATTTTGCTTTTACAGATATCGCGTGCATCGCATGACTGCAGAGTTGGAAGCCTGCACGTGGTTTTCCTTATATTTTTTTTTTTTTGTACAAAATTATCAGAAATAGATGATCCATTTAAAATCATCATTAATCTACTACCGAAGAGAAATGTAACTCAACGTCGTCTGAGAAGTCAGGTTGATGATTTCCACGACCCACGCACTCCGTTTTCAATCGGTCAGTTAATTCCATACCAATTGCCCGGACACAGGATAATTTGCATCTCAAAGTTACTGTGCAAAAAAAACCCCTTCTTACGCAATGAACCTCATTAGCAAATGATACAAATTACCTGATCACACTTGAACGTGCGATGCAGCGAAACAGCAAAACGCAAAGTCGCGCCTTGGGGAAAGGCGACAGACGCAAAGCGAATTTTTGCTGCTTTATGATTTACTTGCGTGCCCGAGAACGAAGCGAGGAGGGGGTAGGTAGGAAGATGTGCGTTCGCCTGCGTTTCGGAAAGCAGAAAAGCACGAGGAGAAAAATATAATTAACTGCCAACCTGTTGCATGCGAGAACGGGCGCACCATATCGAGAACGAGAGTGCTGCCGCCGCCGTGCCGACTGACAGTTTACGTGTGAAAGGCACAGCGAAATTGCCATGAATCTCGGTGGACGGAGCCGATAGAGAGAGAGGAAGAGTAGCAGGTGGGGGTGGTGGTGTGTGAATAGGTTAGTTATGTGTTGTTATGTTATGTTGCGTTTGGAGCAGCAGCAGCAGCAGCAGCAGAATAATGTGCTCACAACACTCGAAAATGCTCATTCTCTTCTCACGCACACCTTTCCTCCGATATTCCTGCTGCTGCTGCTCTTGTGTGGGGTGGTGTAGGTGGGCAAAATCGATGTTATGTTGTTGAAACGCTTAGGGAGGATGATTATGACGATGAGGCTGATGATGCTCCTGCTACTGCCTGGCCACGTTGATGTAGTTATCACACAGAAAAGCCGCAGTTGTGTTCTCACCGGCCGACAACAGACAGTGCGCGCGGGAATGAGCAACTGCCAGCAACAACGGTTCCAACTCCTTGACATTCGCCTTCGTCAACTTCAACGTGCACCTACTGTAGTGTAGTAAGCGAGCAGTCCCGACCTTTGAGCCCGGGAGGACAACCGAGACGGAACGAAAACAAAACGACCAACACCCCGTCTGTCGCTTCTGGAGAGAAAAGCAGTAACGAACGGAAACAAAGCCAGCATCACCACCCAGCAGCAACACACACACACACTCGCACCCGGCACCACAAACACAGTGGTGAGTCCGGCACAAAGAGGAAACACATAAAGAGAAGAACCATAAATAAATCAAATCGTAAAAAATACACATAACTTTTATCGGATGCTGCTACACAGGCCAACCAATTCCCTTCGGCCGCAAGGACTCGACCTCCTGATGGAGCTAGACGGCAATGTTTGTGTGTGTGTATGAGTTTGGTGAATCCGTTAAGCTGTTTTTCGATAAATCCAGACACGGGATCATGCACTGGGCTGCTACTACCGAAACTACCGTGGACGAGATTCAAGCCAGTTACACGCAACCGGCTTGCTCTTTCCTATATCTGGCGCGCAAAGGAAACTTATTTTTGTGTTCTTTTATTCGATTTTTTTTTTGTGTTGAGGGTTGCATATCTACTTCCAGAAGCAGAGGATACACTACAGCTTACAATCATTTGTTGATTTTTCCTCCCTTTTTTTTGGCTTCTATTCTTCGGAAAAGAAATAAAATGTTGGACAAGGGAGCCGTCGTCTGGTGAGCGGCTTGAAATGGCAAAGAAAATGGCGGTGAAAGTGTTAAACACGCAAACCCGGCCCGCTCGCCCCCTCAGTGTCGTGCATTGTGTGCTGTTGCTGGAACGATGGAGCGTGGCCTTGATATGGGGGCGCATCGTTTCTCTTTCTCTGAGGTGTTCTATGCTAATAAGCGCAAGAGCGTAACGATTTTACAACATCATTTTATGAAATTCACACCTTTACACAAAAAAAAGCTTCTCAAGGGTTGATTTGTGGCAAATTAAATCATCTTTCAGTGCAAGATATAATGGGATGATAGTATGCACACACAAGTGATACACCAAACCGAATTAATAGCACCGTCTGGAGAAGCACAGACACACAACTACAGTTTATGTGCATATATGTGTACTGTTGCATAAAAGGTCAAACTTTACCCTGATTAGTGCAGAATAAAAGAACGTTTAGTAATCGCTCCTTCACACACAGACACAAACCCCGCCACTCAGCTGTTGCAAGGGTGCCAAAAACTCTCTACTACATTTACGCAACAGAAAAAGAAACTAAAACTTGTAACAAATTACACTACACTACCACTAGTACCCCTTCCTTTGCTCTCTCGGTTGAATACTTTCACTTTTACTCCCACGCGATTGCACGGCAAGAGGCACGGCAATGAGCGAATATAGAACAAAGTGCAGACACACACACAACAGCAGCAGCAGCAGTGAAATAAAAATCCATTCGGTTTTACTACTGCCCACCGCACCCCCCACTCGCCTTCAAAACACGGGTGTGGGTATGGTGAAGGACGGTGGCTGTGTGCGCGTAGAGCACAATAAATTTCGTAGAGAACACAGCAAACGAAAGTAAAAGTTTCCATCCTTCCTAGCCTTTGGTTGCGCCCAGAACAAAGTAGTACATTCCAAACCCCTTCTTTCGACAACTGTGTGCTTGTGTGCTTGTGTGTGTGGGTTTGTTTATATGAATTAATGCGAGGAAAAGTGAATTTTTGCCTCACTGTCACGGTCACAGCACCAATGTGCAGAATGTGCCGAGGGAGTGTTCTTTTTTTTTTTTTCTTTTCCTCCCCGCAAACAAGCAAACGTTTGTTTTTCTTCATTTTTTTTCGTGGAGAATATAGTTTTCTAACCACCACCAATGCCGCACCGAGCACCGCGCGGCCACGGCTACAGAAACGAAGAAGGCAAACGTGCCGAGCATACTTAATAGTAGCATAATGCGCTAGAAAGGAACGAAGTGGATGATGGGAAACGGTTGGTCAAAAAAAAAAAGAAAAGAAAACCTCAAACAATGCATTATTCGTGCGCGCCAGACAGTACAAAAATAGGACAGACGGCGAAGGGATCCACACTGCACTTTTCACAATGAAACGAATGAACGAATGGGCAAGAGACAGAGCAAATCATAAAAATAGAAAGAAAACAAAGGCTAGAAAAAAGAAAACGTACCTTGTTACATAAAAATTGTTGCAATCCTTTTTCTTCCCTGTTCTCTTCTTAACCGCTACCGCCGGTGTGTATGTGTGTGTGTGTATTTCTTAGAACACCTTTACACAACAATAGACAAAATATCCAGTCCCCAGATGTTTGTGTGACAAAGCGAGACATCCCGATGTGGTTCGCCTGCAGCGGCAGAGAGCAGAACACCCTCTGCAGGATGCAATTTTGCTGCACAATGTTTCGTCTCCCTTTAGCCAACGATGACCCTTCAGCGAACATATGCACGCTGACCAAGTCGTGTCGTACAAAAGCGACCGCTGCACGTAAATGCACGTGGTCAGTTGGTGCGCATGAGGGTTTTCCTTTTGTATAGGCTAGAGCTGAACATGAGACAAAACCAAAAAAACTCCCAAAAAAAATCGCAAACTTTCCATATACTCTCCTTGCACATATACACTCGAATTGCATCCTTTATGTAGTGTAAAATGAAGAAAAAAAAAAGAAGGCACACGAAAGAGAAAATAAAATCCCTCCACAAACCTTTTTCCCGATGTGTTCAACAGCCAACAAGAGAAAAAGGGACACTCGTTGCAGCTCACAGGCTGCAGCTGCATCGGGTATGCAGCCCCGAGCGCCACTGTGTAGGTGCATCGAACGCGTTTGTGAGTGTGTGGCGTGTTGCGCTTTATGTGCGAAATTTTGTAAACATCAACCCCCCCACACTCACCGCGGCAACCGTCCTGTGTGCGAGAAAGAGAGCCTTCGAGCGGGAGAAAGAGTTCCATCGCAACCGAATGGGCTTTTGCTCCGTGAGTGACGCCGGTTTATGAATGAATGCGTAGCGGCTGGTACGGCATCATCATGCTGGTTTCCCCTGTTTCGGTCGCCAACGGATGCGTGAGTTCCGTGTGCAACACGGGAGGGAGTGCCCAAAACGTGCGCTCACCTAAAAAGCTTCTCCCCTTGCGCCTTTGTGAGTGTCGTTACGGGTAGAAAAGTGCGGCTATAAAAGCTAGCTTGGTGGGGAATCATCATCATCATCATCATCATCCCCTCTGCCGAGAAGGAAAAGAGACAACCAGACACACGCACACACGCACACGAACAAGTGAGACATCATCACGCGATCGTGGTGTGGAAGTGGTGGAAGTGGATGTATGCGCCATGGCTCGATTGGTCAGCACGCTTTAGGAGGGGGGGAGAGCAGGCGCACATAGCGCAACGCAACCCAAACTCTGACCTGAAGGACTGGCCGCCCTCCCCCCTGAAGGCCGCCTCAAGTGGAAGCAGTCCCGCTGCTAGTCACAAAGAGCGGTGACATTGGAAAACTGTGCTGGGAAAAAGTAAAAGCCCGCAATTGCTGCCCCACACACCCCACACGCCAGTAGGGGAGCAAAATGTTGGTCCTGGGTGGATTTTTTCCCCTTCCTTTCGGTGGGCGGGTACCTTGTGTCCATCGCACGTGAAAAGCACGCATGCAGATGAGTGTATGTGACCCGTGTGTGCGAGGGAAAATTGTGTACATATGCATGTGCTGGGATGCGGAATGTACGCAAATTCCGATTTTCACCACCTACGCGCACTTCGGCAAATGTCCACGAAAAATATAAGGCTGCTGCTGCTGCTGCTGGTCGCAGTGCGTCGTGGCCGTTATTGGTTCCCGATTTGCATAACACGGCCCAAATGTGCGTCACAAGAAAAAGCTACTCGAGAGCTGCACAGCGCAACAGGGGTGGGGAAGCTTTTTAGAATGCGTACACTACGTACCCGATTGGTTGACTTCTGGGGGGGTTCAACGTGTGCAATGTACAATTATCGCAACTTTGGAGAAAAGCTCCTTTTCTTTTTGGAATACTCCTGATGGGAGAAGTAAACACATTTTTCGGAGTGGGAGTCATCAATTGTTTGACTTGTAAAGTGACAAATATATACCTTTAACCTTAAACATTATAACCATTTTCTGATGAATGTCTCGATATTTGAGATTTTTTAAAATGTTAAGAATTCATCAAATCCATTCAATTCTCCAATAAGAACTACAGAAGAATATAAGAATATGAAATCCATTCCATTTTCCAATAAGAACTACATTTCCCTTTAAGCATATAAATTTTAACGCTTGTTTCCCTCGCTCCTTCTTTCCCGTTCACAGAATCGCTTCTGATGATGATGATGGCCACAGCAACCAAGGGCAAACGCCCGCTCCGTCACCTCACGGCGACGGACAAGATCGACGCCATCCAGCGCATCCACGACGGCGAGTCGAAGGCGTCGGTCGCCCGGGACATTGGCGTGCCGGAGTCGACGCTGCGCGGCTGGTGCAAGAACGAGGAGAAGCTGCGCTACATGTCCCGCCAGTCGGTCGAGAACGCGGAGAAGCTCAGCAACGAGGCGACCGCGGCCGCACTGACGGCGGCCGCCGCCGCCGAACTGTTCAGCGGACCGCCCGAGAAGCGCCTCAAGCTCGAGTCGGCCATGTTCGGGGGCAACGGTAAGCTCAAGTACGACGACAGCTTCTACAAGGTGGCGGCTGCCGCCCGCGGCTCCCTCAACGGGCTCGACCTGTCCGGCGGAGGAGGAGGAGGAGGCGGCGGCGGAGCGGGCAGCGGCGTCGACAAGTCCGGGCCGCTCGGCGTGTCCGGCGGCGACATCATCATGAACGGGCTGGCGGGCGCATCGCCGGCCGACTTTAGCCAGTTCGCCAAGACGGCGGCCGAAATGTCGGCGCTCAGCAAATCGAAGGCGTACGGGGCGGAGCTGGGCAAGCACCATCACCACGGGGGCGATCCGTCCAAAGCCGACCACCATCTGTCGATGGCCGCCATCAGCCCGCTGACCAGCCTGAGCCACCTGTCGGGCATGTCGGGGCTGGGACAGAGCCCGCTCGCCCTCAGCTTCAACGACATCGCCACCAACCTGAACCTGATCGCGCAGCTCAACAACAACCACAGCCTGGCCACGATGTCCAGCCTGGCCGGGGGGCTCAATACGGCGGCGGCTGCGGCCGCCGCCGCCCAGTCCCTGCGCAACGTACGCCCGAAGGGCTCCGGCAGCTCGGCCGCCAATAACAATGGCGGCACGGGCGGAGGCAATGGACGAGGCAGCAATCTGCAGGACAGCAGTAACGGTGGAGGCGGCGGCGGCGGAGGCGGCACCGGTGGTTCGGCGAACGGGACGGGCAGCGGCGGCACGGACAAGTCGTCCGCGGGCGGCTCGACCGGCCCGTCGCTCACGGTGCGCAATCTCGCCAAGCTGCAGCAGCAGAAAAGCTCGTCCGGCGAGCTCCTCGGTAACGGTATGCTTCACCAACAGTCCCACCACCACGCTGCTGGGCTCTCGACACTGTCTGAGCAGTATCGAAAATCCAGCAACCACTCTAGCAATCCCGCCACTAGCACACCCACTACAACCACTACCAATGCTTCCGTAGGTCGCGACCCGAATGCCGCCCCCGTCGACGATGCGCTCTGGTACTGGCTCAAGTCGCAGCAGGCGATGCTCGGGCTGAACAATCTGTACACGGCGCTGCCGCGCGCCGCCAGCCACAGCCCGCCGACGCCGCCCCCGCCCCTAGGACTCAACAGCTCCGTGACGGCCGGGGCCGGATCGCCGAACCAGACCGCGCTGCCGCCGACCGCGCACACGCCCCACACGCCACCGCCGCCGCTCGTCGGTCCGCCGCTCGTCAGCACGCCGCAACCGACGCCACCGTCGTCGGCCCCGTCGCTCACGCCCGAGGACACGAAGAACTCGTCCTGGTTCTGGCAGTGGTACAAAACGTTCGGCGCCTCGCTGATGCCCGGCGGCGGTACGGGAGGTGGCACCGGCTCCAGCGCGGTGGTCCCCGACAGCAAGCAGGCGCTGCGCGAACAGCAGCAGCAGCAGGCGGCCCAGCAGGCCGCCATCGCGGCCGCACTGCACCATCACAACAACAACAACAACTCGCTCAGCCAGCAGAACCAAAACAGTGGCGCTTCCGGGCAGAAGGGCGGAGCGGCCTCAACGGCCGCCTCGCTGACCGCCGCCTACGAGAACATCCTCTACTCGCAGCTGACCAAGGGCTCGAGCGCGGTCGACACGCTCAACAACAACCACCATCACCATCTGAACCACCATCTCAGTGCGCACCTGAAGGACGAACCGATGGATCTGAACATCATGGGTGGGGCGGCGAACGATGGTGACTCGAAGCCGGAGGACCTGTCGAACCATCACGCCGGCAGCGGCAAGGCCGGCAATGGGGACGAGCGGCGCTCGCGCTACCACCCGCATCCCAACTCGCCCAGCCGGCCTTCGTCGGCCTCGTCGGTGGCGTCCTCAGCGATGAGCGCTCACGGGTCGCGGGAGGGAGGTGGCGAGCGGTTGCTGCGACCGGTACGCACCTCCGAGGAGCGTGCGAACGACGACGAACTGGCCGCCGCACTCGACGATGGTGAGGAGCGCGAGGCGAAATCGTCCGTCACCGCGGTAGTGGAGGCCACCTCGACCGATGCCTGCGGTGGTCTCAATGGGGTAGAGGAGCACGACGAGGAGGAGATGGAGGAGGAGGAGGACGACGATGAAGAGCGAGCGGCACGCATCGCTGACGGGCCGCGCGTGACCGCAGACGACGAACCCGACCAGGGGAAGGTGACACCGGCGCCAGAGGACGAGCGAAAGCGTGCCGGATTGAAACGCCGCCGCTGCTCGTCGACCGACGCGAAGGAGGCGCTGGACAACATCCTGTTCAGCGGCAACAGCAACGATCGGTGCTCCACTACCAGCAGCGCGGCGCCATCGCCCCCTCCACCGCTGCTTGCGATGGTCGTGCGCGGAGGTTCCATCAGCCCGACGACCGGCACAGCGCTCACGGAGCTGAACGGCGGCGGCGACGAACTGACCCGGCTGGATGCGAAGGGCGAAGCAACAACCACCGGTGCGGAGGATGCGAAGAGCGAAACGTCGGAAGACTCCAACCACGGGCAGCAGACGGTGGCCGTGGCGGACATCCGCAACTCGGCCGAGGCGGTGGAACACGGTGAGAAGTTCCTAAAGTGGCTCGAAGCCTGCAGCGACCCCAACGTGACCGCCATGCAGGTGATGCAGTTCAAGTACCTGCTCAACAGCATCAAGCTGAGTGCCGAGCGGCAGCTGCAAACAGCGACGGCCGGCAGTGCGTTGGCAGGGGCCGGTACCGAGGAGCGCACGCGTATCCGCAAGCGCAAGTAAGGCGCGTCGCTTGCTGCCCGCGTCGTGTATCGTTGTACATAGTGATGTATGTCGGCGTACGGCCACGCTCATCGGGTTTGCCGCAAACAACTAGACCCCAAAACTAGAACTAACTTAAGGCGACCTATATTAAGTAGTTGAATTTTTTCATTTCCATACATTCCCAAATTGATGATAAAGCTCCTAAACTATCGAGCGGGAGCGGGTTAACGTATTGCAATATATGTTTCTGTTGATTCTGTTCGTTCGTCTGAAACATTTGCCGCAAAACATTCCAAAATTGGAGGCAATATTTACTCTAAATCGCCATAGGAAACAAATAGCATGAATTCCAAACCACCCCCCTCCTCCCCCTGAATGTATCTTCCATTTTCTCTCCCCCTTTTTGGCTGAGTTATCATTAAGTTGTAGTTAATCTGCTGCTCCCCCTACCCCCCCCCCCCCCCTCTTTCTCTCCCGTATATGTGTACCTATTGTTAATAAGTTTGTAAATAGCGTTCGAGCGATCGTGGGCAGGGTTATTGAAGGAGTTTCAATTTAAAGCAGAAAACAAACTGGCCAAAGCGAGCATTTACGGATAGTGGGTGGATCGGCACACTTTGAAGATAATGATACTGGGGTCGAGCTGGGACAGGATTAAAGCGTATCCCGTGCACCCTACCACCTGAAGCAAACTACGGTATGAAAAATCCATCTATTTGTTGCGCGGATCCATGATGCCAAATGTACAACTACTTAGAAAGCACACCTTAACTTATGTAACTTAACGAAATGCGGTAACGATACAAAGGGTGGAAGGGACAACAGCTATAGCTCCACACGCACACACATACTCCACATGCTCACGCAGCAAGCGCGATATGGAGGTACAAACGGCCGTATTTCCCTCCGCTCTTGAGTTTAGACGCAAGATCTCGTAGAGTATATGTTTGCGCTATTTTCCCCCGCAAGGGAGAACTTGTCACGCACTGAATGGATGTTCTTATGTGTGTTTTTTGCTCAAGAATTAATTAAATCGTAAAACTAAACACAGCCAACATATTTCAAACTCTAAACGGTAGTAGCAGCGACAGAAATAAAAAAAAAAAACAAACGCTCCACCCCTCTCTCTCTCGCTCTCTTTGCTGTGATGAGGGGGAGTGTAGGTTACAATGCATCACATAATTGTAACGAGACGTATGTGAGGCTCATCTTCCTGACAGCCCACATACACACACACACACACAAAACAGATTCTTTACATGAAAATCTCTGCAAAGGCAAGCGGGGCAAGTATTTCATTTTAGGAAATATTGAAAAAAACAAATTGTAAAAAAAAATAATTCAGACCGTTGACAGAGGGAGCAAAAACCGAAAACTGGGAGTCAAAAACAATTCAAGCGCAAAAGAGGATGAGAAGAAAAAAATATTATATATATACACATACGAACAAACACACTCACCCATACACATCTATATTCTATATATTTAGGTAAAAAAAAAGACGGAGAAAGCGAAAATAGGGCGGACAATTTAGGCAGCGCGACAAACAAATGTCATTGTGATTTTTTGGACTATTTCCTAGTAAACGAAAAATTCCTCTAGCAGAAGAAAAAGCAGAAAGATAGCAGCGCACGAAACGTAGGAAGCGAGCTCTGCGCCAAGATGCTGTTAGCGGTGCGCGCGCGCGCACCACTTTATTAGCGGTTAGTGGTGTTTTAGGATAACAATTGATGGCAAAAGCAGAACAAAAACAAAAACGGAAAGCAAAGCGCAACGGGGCGCGAATGAAGAAGAATCTTTGCAAAAGACACAAAACAGAGCCACACACACACTGATGATATTCCTATGTATAAACAAAACGTGAAGTAATTGTAAAATTTGAACTCTATCACTAAAAAGAAAATGTTGAACATACATAAATGAAATTTGCGAATACACACTACATTATCAAATGCGAAAAAAAACTGTTCACATGTGGTTGGTTATTCTTTTCCTTCTGTTTTTTGTATGTTATATAGCCCCGTAATGAGAAATGATAAACTGGAGAAAGACGGACGAAACCCAGTTTCCACTAATGCCGTTTGGGAAAGAACGCCCCTCTGCTTGTTGCTATGGTAACACTTACCATGTTCACTTGATCCACCAGCGGCTCGTACACGATGTAGTCCGCCACAAACGCAGCAATCTCCTGCCAGGACCCGATCAGATCCGGAAACAGCAGCACGGCAGGTCGCAGCGTGGTGCACACGAACTTCTGCACCCCGCACTCGTTCGGTGGGGCCAGCACCAATGGCTGCCGGTGCGGGAACTTTTCCCTGTACTGCTGGCGAAAGTTTTCCGCAAACAGCAGCACCAGCTTCTCCTTCGACGAGAGCGTCCGGTAGGTGTCCGGATAGTCGACAGCGTCCTCGCCGGTCTGCCCATCGACCGGTGGCTGGTAGGCCGGGAAGCAGGTGTCGATAACGCCGAGCTTCCGCTTCATTGCTTCAAGCGTTTCGTTGCCGGGCCGCAGCTCCACGGACAGCTCGGGCGAAAACCGCACGGACGGTTGTTTCGTTGGCGTCGGGGGCGGTATGCGCAGTTCACGCGCCTGGGCCCGCTTGTCGCGTAGCTTCTTGATGAGTATGTCGGCGACGTTGGCCGAAATCGAACTTTCCCGGGAGGACATTTCAAGCAGTTGAGTGTGTCGCGAACGAACGAAAGAATGGAACTGGACGGGCTTGTTTGCCGGCGGATGGTTCCTTCGATGGAAACGGCGGGGTCCGCAAACAGCTGTGGCCGGGTTGACCGTTGCCATGGTAACGTGTAAAATCGATCCGTTGCTACGAACTGTTGCCCAGTCCATCCAGCATGCTGAGCGTCGTGAAGAATGGTTTGGAGTTTCAGTTTGTTTGTTTTGTTCAACACGTTTCATTTATACATATTTTCTACTATTGAACTTCCATAGAGTATGAA
The DNA here is from genome assembly GCF_943734685.1 of Anopheles coluzzii. Lineage (NCBI taxonomy): Eukaryota > Metazoa > Arthropoda > Insecta > Diptera > Culicidae > Anopheles > Anopheles coluzzii. Next base: position 25,059,732 of record NC_064670.1, on the reverse strand, counting down.
AGTAAGTATATATGAAAGTAAGTAAATATGAAAGTTAATAAATATGTATAATGATTTTTTCTGAAATTTATGTTATGATAAATATATTTATGGACTTAGTTTCCTGCCACTATCAAATATGATTCTGATTAAGTTTAAAGATAACAAAAAAAATATTTAAAAAAAAAATATTTTGATAAATACGTAAACAGCAAAAAACCCTCTAACCAGCTATGAAAACGCTATGTGTTGTTGCGAAACTCAAAATCACTCCCTCTTTACCGTTCCACAGCTTCAATAAACACGTTCAGTGCGCATGTATTGTTCGCAATTGTGGAAAAGAGCATCGGTGATTTCAATGCTGCCGGTGCTGCAAAATTCAAGACACGAACCCATAGTTAAAGCTGAAACCGTTCACATACTATTATTGTTCAAAATTGTACGTGTTTTTGTAAGTTAATGTAAACTAAATTATAGGGTTGTTTACAATGTTTTAGTAAAAAATTTTAAATAAATTTTATTAAAATAAAATAAAATAAAATAAAATAATATTTTAAAACGTCCAAAACATTCACTGTGGAACGACCATTGTGCTTCCACGGTCGGCAAACCATCGGTTCCAGCGGTATGCGCCTCGCACTTTCAGTTTCATTTCGATCTCTCACTAGATCGCACGCGTTCAAAGCTCTTGTGCGGCTTTCCCCATCGGCTCTCCGCAGACACTGCCGCGTAAGAGCTGTCAAAGCGGTTTGTTTTGATTGTGGGAAGCTTTTGCCTGTCCCGCAGTGGGAAAGAAATCTACGAAATTTCTACTGCCTTCGCACTCGAATAGGAGTGGGAAGGTGTCTGTGTGTGTGTGTGCCTTTGTTTGTTCTTTCATTTGCATCGTTTACTAAACACAGGAAGCGCTCTCATCTTAAAGAGAGTACGCCAGTACGCATCATGGTGACGACGGTGGCAGCAGGCGAAAAAGAAAGATCCGGTTCGGAACAAGCAGCTGAAAATGTGTCGAAAATGAGCAGTAGGAAGAGCAAGGCAGATGAGCCAAGTGACAAAAGTGAACCAAAGTAAGTGTGCGATGGATGCGATGCTGTTTTGAGGGTTGAACTATCAAATACGTGGCCATTAAACATGGCGACCCGGGCTGTGTTACAGGGGGCTCATGGCGTCCCCTCCCAGCAGCTGGGAGCATCTCGGAGAGCGTTGCGCAAGAGTTGCGGTGAAAGATGGTTTCGTTGCTGTAATCGAGGCACACAGTAGGCCGCGCTGATGAGCCATTGTGCGGCTTATGCGCGTGAAGGTTAGCGTGCCACGATGAGCGTTTTTCGAGAAAGACCGGTTTTGAGGTTTGGAGTGGAAGCGAAATGTCGCCAGCCTAATGCAAACACACTGTGGAGGGAAACTTATAAATGGCATTTTTGTTGATCATTGCAATGCAAAGACCTTCCATCGGTTGGAATTGCAGTCCCATCGTGTTTAAATCGAATTGCACGCTAACGCTACACCTTACCGATACCTATCCACAGAAGCTGGTGGTGGCTGCTCTTTGGAGTGATTCTGCTGCTGACTATCGGCACGCGCTTCTACAACGTCACCGTGCCGGACCACGTGTGCTGGGATGAGACACATTTCGGCAAGATGGGCAGCTGGTACATCAACCGGACGTTCTTCTTCGACGTGCATCCGCCGCTCGGCAAGATGCTGATCGGTCTTTCCGGCTACCTTACCGGGTACGATGGCACCTACCCGTTCGACAAGCCCGGCGATAAGTACAACGGTACCCACTACGAAGGAATGCGTATCGTAAGTGCCACACTCGAACCAATGTAAGGAACATTGCCTCTAAATCCTCTAAACCCTTTTCTTGCAGTTCTGTACGGCGCTCGGGGCAGCAGTCGTGCCGATGTCCTTCCACACCGTCTGGGACATGACGGGCTCGCTGACCGCGTCCACGTTTGCGGCCGCCTACATCCTGTTCGACATTGGCATGCTCATCCTGAACCGCTACATCCTGCTCGACCCGCCGCTGATCTTCTTCATGACCGCCTCCGTCATGGGGATGGCGCGCGTGTCGCGGCTGACCCGCGAGGCGGCCAGCTTCACCCGCGCCTGGTGGGTGTGGCTCGCGTTCACCGGCGCGATGCTGGCCTGCACCATTAGCGTGAAGTTTGTCGGCCTGTTCGTGGTGCTGCTCGTCGGCCTGCACACGGCCAGCGATCTGTGGGACGTGCTCGGCGACCTTTCGCTGCCCATCACGCACACCGTCCGGCAGCTGGCGGCCCGTGCCGTTACGCTGATCGTGCTGCCCGTCCTGCTGTACGCCAGCTTCTTCTACATCCATCTGGCCGTGCTGAACCGCAGCGGCAGCGGCGACGGGTTCTACAGCTCCGGCTTTCAGTCGAACCTGGTCGGCAACTCGCTGTACAACGTGTCGATGCCGCGGCAGGTGGCTTACGGTGCGGTCGTGACGCTGAAAAACCACAAGACGGGCGGCGGCTACCTGCACTCCCACAATCACCTGTACCCGAAGGGGTTCGGGGCCCGCCAGCAGCAGGTCACGACGTACAGCCACAAGGACGAGAATAACCGGTGGCTCATCAAGCCGTACGACAAGCAGACGGTCGAGAACGTGACGCTGATCAGGCACGGCGATTTGGTGCGCCTCGAGCATGTGCAGACGCGGCGCAATCTGCACTCGCACCGTGAGCAGGGACCGGTGACGAAGAAGCATCTGCAAGTTACGTGCTACGGAGAGGTGAGTTGGGGTTCCGAGCTGAAGGAGTGTAGGAAGTTTTAGAAAAAACCCAAAACAAAAAAAACCACGTCAGTCTTGCGTGTTTGAAGCAGTGAAAGCTCATCGAGTAGATTCGATGAAACGGAAAAGTTGTATAGGTGGCGCTAGTGTCGCACAGGGGAATGGTTTGAAACCGCGCTAAAGCTGCACAGTGAGATCGATTTCGTTGAGCGTTATAAATTTGAAATTCTGTTTTGGTGATTTAACTTTGATAATTTTAATTTAATTTTAATTGCTGCATATCTTAAGCATGTTTGCAAAACAATTGTAACTAAAACATCGTTTCTTCCCCCCCCCCCCTCAGGAGGGCCAAGGAGACACGAACGACGTGTGGATGGTGCAGATCGTGGGCGGCAAGGCGGGCCAGGTGGTCGAAACCGTTACGAGCCGGCTCACCTTCTACCACTACATTGAGCGCTGCGTGCTCACCACCACCAACAAGCAGCTGCCCAAGTGGGGCTTCGAGCAGCAGGAGGTGACCTGCAATCCGAACATTCGCGACAAAGCCGCCCAATGGAACGTGGAGGACAATCAGTTTGACAAATGTAACTACCGCGCGTAACGCATCTCCTCTTTCCGCTCCCTTGCAGGCGCCTTGTTGTGTGACAAATTTTATTAACTTCTGCTTACCCTCCATTTCCAATTGCTTTCCCCCACCGCCCCTCCCCAGTGCCGAGCGTTAACTTTCAGGTTTATGCGCCCGGCTTCATTAGTCGCTTCTTCGAGTCGCACGCCGTCATGCTGCAGGGCAACGCCGGGCTGAAGCCGAAAGAGGGTGAAGTCACCAGCCGACCGTGGCAATGGCCCATCAACTATCGGGTGAGTAACTGTCTTGTGGTGGCTGAGCGTTTTGGGGGTTTTGGTTATATTGATTTGAAAGTATTGCTAAACAAAACCTAGAAGGTGTTGTAAAACAAAAAGCCAACTGCAGACGGCAGTGAGTATTGTGTCCGTTTGCTGATCATTATTGCATGGGTCATTAGGGATCAGTTTTGTTGACATCATAAGGCACAATTTAGCACCAATTATCGCAAAGTCAATAACTCCTTTTTTTGCTACGCAAAAGGGATTATGAATCCGATTGATAAACCATTCCTTAAGAGGTAAGGCAAATCATTATGGATTGTAAACGAAATTTATGACTAGCTAACGATACCATGCGAACGGAAACAATCTTAAACACGCTACATGCTAAACGGGGGGTTAGCATCATAATTAGAGCTGGCTTGCGGTAAGATGTCCTTTTCTTACTTAAAACACCCCTTTTTTCACGAAAGGCTCTGGGTCGGATGCTTATCCTCATTAAAGCCGGTTCGCAACAACAATCGCACCTACATAATCGAGTTGTCCTAACGAGTCGTAGCGACTGTCTCCAGCGTCGTCCCCACTAGCATCGGCTCAGCATTTGTCGGAAGTGTAAAGATTTTGTGCGTCCCGGTTTGCGAGAAAGATGCGTGCGCTAGTGTGCTCGAATGCTCCCCCACCTTCTGAACCTTCCCATGCCCCGCGTTTAAGCACGTCATTGAGCAATTAAGACGTTACCACAGCACCTGCCCAGGAAAGGTCGAGGCCAAACGGACGTACGAGAAGTAATTAAGCGTGCTTGAGCCCCGAGTCCTTTCGCGTGCGTACATATGGGGCTGACGCTTTCTTCCCAATTCTTGAGAAAGGCGGCACTGCAGGTGGAAGGTGGAAGGCGTCGTTCGATGGATCGGAATGCGATGTACGCAAGCGGGTGTGGATAGAGCACGGCTTATAGGGTAGGTCTAATGTCGGTTCGGGTGGAAAATTAAGTATCCCACTGCAACCGTTCTCCGGGCCCCTTGATATGAGTATTCGTTTGGGTACGCTATTTGCCTACTTGGAAAGCGTTAATTTACAGCTGTGAGATATCTTCTTTGCAAATTTTAATTGCTGCGTCATTTCTTCCTTTACACTGAGCCGTTATATTTATTATAAGATGTTTGGGGAAAAAACTAATATACAGTAGAGAAGATTAGCTAATCGCTTGTTAAGCTATCTGTTCTGCTGGTTATTAGGCATACATTTAGGCGTTTTATCCCGCGAATGGAGTGTTTTAGCATAATCCGCCTGAAAGTATGCAAGTCGTACATCAAAAGTAGTTTATTCATAGTTTACATAATTTTAAATGACATGTTGGGACTTTTGTGAAGAACTTTTGCGATCTTTATGATGTTAATACAAATGTCATCAAATTTTCGTAATAATCATTAAATTATTGGACTATATTTTATCATCAAGATAGAGTTTATTTCCACAACGAATGTTGTTAAATTCTTTTGCTTTTTATGTAGAATAATTTCTCATATCCTCAATACATAAGCAACTTTCATTTCGAATACTTGTAGTACATATATTCGCCCACTTGTTCTGGCGCTCTGCGTTCTACTAATACTTGTAAATTCCCCCATAAAAACGTGATCCCACACGGTGGTCAAGGTTCGCCCTGGCCCATCGTCGTGCCACATCGTGTCAGCTGGTGCGGTGTGTTTGTTGCTTTACCCTGAACTTTGTCCGCGGATGGACACAATTTTTCGCCCCATTGAATGGCGTTTAAAGGCCGAAAGTTTATCACCAGTAAAAACCACTCCAGCCCAGCTTTGCGCATTTCTATCGGCGGGATTTGTGCCGTTGCCCGGTCGCTGCTTTCCCTTCATCTCAGTTCGCACTTTTACGACGCACCGCCCGCGCCGCATCGCGTCCACGCAAAACTTCGCGACGTAATGACTAAAAGCACGCACGAAAGTAGCGGGATGTTGTTTTTTTTCACTCTCTCTCTCCTCTTTTCCCTGTTTGTTGTTACTTGCCTTCATTTGGTCGCACTTCTCGGTCGGGGACTTTATCGTTCCACTTGAAATAAATTCAAATTCTCTCCACGGGCGGCATGGTTTCGTGCGCGGGGAAAAGTTGCTACCGAATGTTTTACAACATACCTTTTTTTCCTCCTGTCGTTGCTGCTGAGTTTCGTTCTCCAAATTCATCTCTCCATCCCTCCCTTTCTCTCCTCCACAGGGTCAGTTCTTCTCCGGTTCCGACCATCGCGTGTATTTATTGGGCAACCCAATCATCTGGTGGAGCAATTTGGTATTTTTAGCACTCTTTTTAATCATCTTCGGCGTGGAGATTATCAGATATCAACGCAACTCGGCCGCCAGCCCACCGGACACGGCCCGGACGTGCCCAGCCCCACCGGCAGCGGACGGTAAGTAGACGGATTTTTGTCTCTATGCGTGTGTGTGTGTGTGTGTGTGTGACTATTTTACTAACCAACAAGCCCGGAAAGTAACCGCTCGAAACGGTAGCGCCACGGTGTAGCGTTACGCGAAATATGCTGCGCCGTAACTTTTAATTGTCTTCGCATTTTTGTGGGGCGTGGGAAGGTGACAAGGTAATATCCGCCGGAGCGTAAATTGGTGACCCAGCCGGTGTAGCCCGAGTGCGACCCGGGAGAGATGGGTGTACGGCGTGTCCTTTTTGCCCAAACAGGCGACACTTTCGGTCGCGTTCGGCGCTTGTGCAAGTAGAAGAAAGCTGACAAATTAGTCCGGCCCGAATTTGAGCACCGGGCAAAGAGACACCGGGACTTGAAATTGCTGCTAAATACCGTTCCATTAAGCAGGGCGATGGGTGGGTTTCGTTTCTTGGCTATTTTGGTTTCATCAAACAGCTTCTCAGCTTACAATGGGTTGGCGTTTGGTGGTGTGTTACACAGTTTGGACGATGCTAATTAAGCTGGCGTTTGGGCTGTTGCATAACGTTGTCTTTTTATGTTTGAAATACTGTTATAGAATTTGAATTATGTTTGAGCGGCTATGATATCGGCTGTAAGCGACTAGAAAAAGGGCGCGTAGTTTAATGTTTCCCCTGAACGGCTTCTGGTTACGTTGTGATTTGAAGGCGGAACGCCTAAAGGTATGCAAACTATGGTTTCCTTTGCTTCAAACAACGAAAGTGGAGCTATTACGTATATTCGTGCACACTCACTAATAGTCGTTTAGTTTACCAATGATTATCAGCATATACATCGATGCTACCACAAGAATACAGTAAAAAGCAAAAATAATTAAAAAATAATAATTACACCCTTCACTTTGCATACCTTCAGGCGTTTTCTGGCTTCAAATACAAATCCTTTTTAGATAGATGGCATAAACAAAAACCATAACACCACGTTTATTGCTAATAAATTCAATAACTAAACGACCTTCTCCCCGTTTCAGCTACCAAATGGAAATTGCTGCGCGCTGCTGTATGGCTGTTTGGCGGCTGGTTGATCCACTACCTTCCCTTCTACGCGATGGGCCGCGTCCTCTACTTCCATCACTACTTCCCGGCACTGGTCTTCAACTCCATGCTCGCCGGTAAGTACTCCCCCCTCGAAGGCCCCGTCACACTCAAACGCAGCGTCACTTTCTAGCTCATTAATCATTTGGCGGCCATCGTCATAATTTCGAAAAGCGGCACTACGGCCCAAAAAAGAACGAGGGAATGAAAAGTGGGACAAAAAGTGTAGCATTCATTCTTGGAAAACAAATGAATATTCTAATCACCTCGTCACCTAAACGTGAACCAGCAACAAATTGGTGCGATTGCGTAGCGGAAGCCTTTGCCACGCCGGCCAGCTCCGCGTCACCTCGGTGCCCGCAGCCGAAAAGGATTATTTAATGTAATTTAATTGACAAACTCCTACCCCCCCCCCCCCCCCCTCCCCGGCAAGCCAAACGGTGGGGCAAGGTGGAACGAAAAAAGCCAAACATACTGCGATCCCGTAGAGAAAGGTCGAACGAGAAATTATGGACAGCTGTAAAGGGGACTTCAAAAATCCACCACATGGGAAGGCTCTCGTCGGCGCTGCTTTGTTCGGTCCCGATGGTTTTTGGGCACGATGGATGTGTTTTTAACGAGGCAGCTCATTTCACTAGCCCCCCCCCCCCCCCCGGACGGTCCACCCTGATTGACGGACGTGTTTGGAATCGAGTTTTCCGGCACCCCACCCCAAAATGGACTTTGTAAGTGGCTGTCGTTTTTTGCTGCCGCTGCGTCGTTGGAATGACTTTTCCATTTGAAAGCCCTTTTTCCCCGGACTGTGGATCCAGTTTTGCCACTGGTTTGGTGCGCCATTTCCATACATGTAAAAATGTATGGCAAAAGTGTATGCCACAAGATGCCAAGCGATGCCCCCGGCCGAAATGGTGCGGCACAGGAATGGCAGGCAGAGGTCCGATGGCCGTAGCTGAATTCACAGTCCGGTGAATGGCGCTGTTGGAATCCACTTAAATTGATTGAAAGCACATCGGGATCGGGGAAAACACTCGCACAAAAGCGCAATCCACATTCGCCTATGAGGGCTGTGCTGTTATTTTTCTTCCTCGTTCGTGTTAGTGTTTTTGCCGGAGCTTTCGCACACATTTTTAAACTCATTAATTTTTAAAATTCATATTTTCACGCACCACTGAGCTGGGGGGGGGGGGGGACTCGATGGCCAAAGTTCGAACTGCCGGCACTCACAGATAGATCTGTAATCATCATCACAAGGGTTTACGTGTGTGTGTGTGTGTGTGTGTGTGAGACAGAACAAGTGATTATCCTTTCACAAGGAGATGATTTTAATGAGCTCTTCAGTTGAACGCTTTCATCCCGGACCCCCTTCCATGTTCGTGCACAAATTTGAAGGGCCAGTTCCATGAATGCTGGAGCTTGATTTTTACCCCAGCTTATAGCTGCAATTGGCCCCAACCATCGACACCGAACGACGCGTTCGGTGCACCAAACGAAGCGTAGAAATTCAATTTCATAACGAAATTAGTTTTTCAACCCTTACCGGCCGCCACTTAGTGCAAGATGATACCGTTTCTCCAATTGTCCGTGATAATCAAGTGCGCACGAGGGAGGGGGAGGGAGGAAAACTCATTACACAAAGCCACAAACACACACACACACACACACAGAGTGGGAACGAAGAGAGGGAACACTAGGGCTGACAATAAAATTTATTGTGCAAAGACGCCCAACGCTTACCGTGGTTTAACTCTGTTCCCTTTTGGCCGCCAAACACCCCGTGTTGGTGAAATCAATTAAAATGTTTGACCCACCCGCACATGAGCAATGATGCATTATGCACGGCATGATACACTAGATAATTTGTTTGCAGTAATGAAGTAATTTGGGAGCAAAACTTTCCTATTTGCCCTACTACGATTGCTTTTGAGCCGCCTACTACGATTTGCTTTTTAAATCTGTTTTTGCAGTGCTGATTGCCTACTGGCAGGCGGTTAGCGGCTAACTTCAATCATAGCCTTTCCTGCTATGAATCGAGGCAATGGCCCAACACAAGAAAAAACATCAAACTCTAAAAATAATTTACCTTTCCTTCTCATTAATGTACAAACCTTCACCGACTGGACGGCTTTTGTTGACTTTACTATCCAAACACAAATATGCCCGTGTGTTGTTTTTGCCTCAGTTCTCCTACCCCCCCCCCCTTGAAGCTCTGAGCGTCGATATGGAATTTGAAAGATAAACTTTCCCCGCACCGACCCGAGAAACTGCATGTTAATTTTACATCGGGTCGAAACTTGTTACACCGACTGTCTTCATGCCCTTGTGTAGGTGTATCAAATGGAAGAGGACCAAAAAAAAAGAAGAAGAAAAAAATCAATCACTCACACCGAATTGACCATCCTTAGCATCATGATTTCTCACCGGAATACGAAAACTTACCGTACCGAAACGAGCTGAACGGTGCGAAGGCGCTCCGAATTCAATTTGTATGCGTTGCTACGCGCCCTGCCCGGTGCTAAAGTGCTACATGTAGGAACCAGAGCTTCTGAATCCACTTTCCACACACACACACACACACACCTCTCCCGTCAGTCAGTCAGGCTCAAGAAAGTTCACCTCACCCGCACCGCAACATCATGGACCGGAGGGGGAGGTAAAATGTTAAATTACTCCAAAATTACTTGCTCCAACAACTTCGCACAATAGCACCCAAAATGTGAAGCGCTCCTTGTGTTATAGGGGGGAGAGGAAGCGGACATTCGTGCATTAGCAGCCCCCTGGCCGGTCCACAGAAACGCATCCCACTGTGGCGATCCGTGTGCCCCTGCGAAGCTCACGGACATGCAAAAGGTCACGACGGGGCAGGAAAAATCCAATTTCGTAACAATCGAACCACTGGGTGGTGAAAAATAGGAACTTGCCCCCGTAACACTGGCAGGGGGAGAGTGAGGTAACGGAGGCGATTTGCCCGAACGTCTTCCCAGCCCAGACCAGGGAACTGAATTCAAACTAGCACGGCAACGAATGAAACGAACGAAGGAAGCAAAACAAAACGAAAAGCAAAAACGGAATCGAGCCCACTCACTCCCAAGTTTAAGGTAACTTGTGGCCAAAAGTGGAGAACGGACTGGGGACGACGATTGTAATAAAGCTGATTCAAAATTTGACGCACAGGCCGGGCGACGGGGAGGGGAGGCGTGGAGGGCAGGACCCAGAGTACCGGACGGCCGCTCATGATGATTTCCTTCGTTTGCGTTCGTTTTGCCTTGCTTCGAGTGGGGGCAGCACGACCGAAAGCGGGAAACCTTATCCGGACGCGTGTTGCAGGTTTTCTTTTCAGTTGGCCCGTCCCCATTCTCCCCCCCAAGTTCTCGGGGATATTGTTCGTGTGAAAGGAAATCTCTTCTTTGGAACAAACCGTCTCCTTCCTTCACCCCATAATGGACGCAGTCAGTTTCAATTTGATCGACGCTTGGCCCACACACACACAGACAGGTTGGTGGTGGCTCTGCTTCTTGCGCGGGCTTCTGATTCGGATGCTTTTCGCTTTGTGGTGGGGTCCACGGCTCGGCGGGCATTTCCACGCCACGCGTTTAGCAAACGACAGGCCGGACAGGCGCTTCATAGAACTGAAAGGCGGAAAAAGCGGTATCAATTGGCGGACCGCGGCCGAGTTGACATCTTACAAGCGAGCGCAACTGTTATTTTTTCCTGCGCATTGTGCACGGGCTTTGAAGTTTTGTCAAGGGGCTTCCCTAGTGGGATGGGAGACGTGAGGCGAGCGAGGATGTTGCGTTTAATTTGCCGGTGCTTGTCAATGGCGTGAAGCGGAAATCGGCGCTTCCGAATGAAATTCTCTGATCGGTGAAGCTAAGAATTATTATTAAAATCTCATTTTATGACATTCACAGTGGATGTTGCAAGAGCGAAACGGAGACATTAATTTCCTTTCCCTGCCTATTGGGGAGTCTCTCTCTCTCTCTCTCTCTCTTCAAATATAGACATTCCGTGGAACAAAACGATTAACAAAATCAAACCGTTTGAAACCGTACCAAGAATAAATCCTATTTTCACACACGTTCGCCCACTTTCCTTCCCTCGCTACACACACACACACACACGCGCGCGCTAATGGGCCACGTGTGCCGCCGTTTTGGCTGCGTGTTTGAAATTAACTCTAATGACCATGGTTCGCGTCACCCCTTAACCTTCTCCAAACAGCCGAAAATGCCCAAACAGTGACGGAATCGATCTATTAAACACAAGCCAGGGACGGCGAGCGAGCGATGGCTGGTGCGTGAGGTGAGGTGGTGGGCGATTTTCGTTTATTTGTTCAAATTTTCGTAATAAACAACGCACCACCACCACCACCACCAAAGTTGGAATCGGAAGCAGCAGGAGTGGAGTGAGGAGCCAAACACCCAAAACTGGCACTCCGCGTACACACGACGGCACCACTTTATTGCCACAATATGCGCAAATATGCTGGTCGGCTGGGTGGTGACCGTGAGCTGGCCATTCGGTGTCAGTTGGTCACTTTTCCGGCCAGCCCACACGTGCGTGTGTGTGTGTGTGTGTGTGTGTGTGTGTGTGTGTGTGTGTGTGTGTGTGTGTGTGTTGGTGAGCATGAAAAATTAAAACACAATCCTTTCAGCACGCGGCCACTACACGTGTGATGGACGGGGGTTCGGGTTTTGGGGTTGGTGAGGAGTGAGGAGTTGCTGTGAGTAAATTGGGCTTTAATGGGCGGTTGGGTTGTGGGGAAGGCGGCACGGTATAAGGCGGGAGGTTGATGTTTTCCGATTGCTGGGCAACAATTAATTGCATCGATGGAAATCGATCTGTTTAATAAACTATTTATGCAAGGTGTTGGAAGGCACGCCGTACTCGAATGGTGCTGCAACACTTAATGTGGTGTTGAGTTGTATCGGGCGTGAGACAAAAAAAAGGCATTTTGAGTTTAATAAATAGCAACGGAGTGATTTTGCTATGACCATTGCATACTTTTAGGCGCTTTTTGAAGCTACGATTAATGTTACACATGAAACTGTCAAAAACTTTGCCCCAATTTAGCTAAAAATGTCACATATGGATTGTTTTGTAAACAGAATGATTTGCAATGTTTTCTTTAGTCCCTTCAAGTGCTCTCACCTTGTACCCGATTCCCGAACCCTTCTTCCGAACAGTCCCGTCCACCATCGTTCCCGCTGGGTGCAGTGAGGGCTTTTCATCGTCATGCCGAAACTGTCCATTACTCCAACACGCACTGCTGGTAGGGAGAGGTGTATGGAAGAAAGGGAGGGTTGTGATTGCGTACGCTCCAATTTCAGCGGTCATTAATTTTGAACACCAAACACCAACACAGGATCGGGAAACCGCATCGCAGCGCAGCGGGTCAGATTTATCGAAAACGGAGGCACGCTTCGATTGGGACGAGGGGCTTTCGCGGTTTTGCATTCCGAACGTTGCTCGCTCCCCTGCCTCCTTCCCTGCCACATACGTACTACATTGTGAACCTTTTCGATGATATTTGTCAATCTAAAAAACAAAAAAAAAAGGTTGAATCACAACCACCAACGGGAGAAAATTAAAACAAAAAAAGGCAACGGAAACCATATTTGAATTTAGTGAATAGTTTACGCAACCACACGGCAACTTTGGACGCAATGGGACTCCTAAAACGCCTACCCATTGGCCCACGCTCACGTTGCGGAAGTTGTTTATAGTAGCCCCACTCCCTCCTCACCCCCCCCCCCCCATCTCCCTCACCCCACGCACACCACTAAATTAACCACAAAAATTGTCCTTTCGTTACAGGTGTAATGCTCGATTACATTACGGGCCGATTGCCGGGCTGGTTGCGGCACGCCTGCCTGGGCACGGCGATGGCGGGGCTGGTGTACAGCTTCGTGCTGTTCTCGCCCCTCGCCTACGGCATGAGCGGTCCCTTCAGCCACGAACCCAACTCGACGCTGGCCTCGCTCAAGTGGCTGAGCAGCTGGGAGTTTTGAATGCCCTTTACCCGTCCACCGTCCACCAACATAGCGCGCTATGGATTAGTAGCTTACGAGTGGTGTATTGGGGGGGGGGGGGGAAGGAAGGGAAACGGATACCTTCGTCATGGTGTGGATTACCAATGAGAAACAAGCGTTTGATGAGGTCCAATTGGGGAGTGCTGTGCAGTATAATTGCATATTGCGCCTCGATGTATGCAATCGTGAACATTCGAACGCCTAACGTTATGCAATTCGCTTCGCAAAGTTTTCTATTTTTCGGTTGCATCGCATGGAAAAAAGGGACACAAACAAACTTTGAGATTTTAGCTTACTGTTGTAGTCAATCGTATCCAGCAATACTCGTTAATGTCAATAATTTGTTAATAAATCCTCTTTTTACAAATCACCACCGCATTAGCGTAATAGCGCACCTTTCGTCCATCCAACCCCATACAACTACCACCCTTCGTTCGATAATAATTCGACAGTTTAAAGGGCAAACACCAAATATCAAAGGACCTTATCCTTACCTATCGCACGCGACCCATGCGCCTGTCTAGCTCCACACCCCACATAAACTATGCCGAAACATTGCCCATTATCAGATTTTTAAATTGCAATCCCCGCTTGTGATGTGCGTGCGTCCTGCTCTTACTTCTATTCCCAAACCACATCTCGCCCAACCACAGCAACCGTTCACATTCTTGCGAATCCCTTTTTTTCGCTGTGGTTTCCGGATCATTATCTACGGCTTTTGATTATGGACGAACTCGGTGCTCGGCGGACCATCGGTAGCAGCTGCTGGACAAAACCGCACGTCCCGCACATCACAACGCACATCCTCCGCCCCAGTAAGAGGGATCAAACGTGAGCCGGGACATCGTCGTCCCAAGGAAAAAAGGGTTCGACCACGGTAATCCTCGCCAATTTCAATCTTTATTTCGGCTTACTGTTTCCCTTTTTTTGCTTTTGCTTCGAATTTTGTATTTCTTCCTTTTGTTGCCACTCTGTGTGGGTGTATGTGTGCGGCACGGTAATAACCGTTGACCCATAACCTTCAAGAGAGCGGAAGGGCTCTGAGCTTATCACGAGCAGTGTGCGAAAATGTAGCGGTTATAGATTAGGGCAAGGTTTGTGTAAATGAGACGAGCAAGATTTATTCACCGTCAAGCTCATTTCGCACTTACTTACTCATCCATTTAACCTCACCCTCGAAGCGTTTGCGTTTCAATCCGGGGGGCCGCTGCCGCAAACCCGAGCGACAAGCCATTAACGCCACCGCTCGAGAAACGAGGATTACAACGGCAACGGATCAGTGCAGTTGTCGGATTCTACACCCAACCCAACCCACCCAGGTCCGATGAATTCAACACTTCGGCTGTCCCCCCCCCCCCCCCACGACGCTCCACCGTCGTTACACAACTCCGGCAGACGTCGGTTCCGCACATCGGAAGGCAAACATTTGCCAACAAATTGTAAATTGCTTTTCAAAGGAACGACCCCGGACAAGTCAAACTCCGGGCACGGATCGCATTTCGACGACGACGACGACGATGATGATGATGATGGTCATCATCGTACCGAGGACACCGAGGTAGAAGTCAGCTGTCAGCTGTGGAACGGAGAGTACGGACTTAACTTCTTATCGTTGCCCGGTGATAGAAGCACTGCCCGAGCTGGAGGAAGCGGTTTCGTATGTCTTTCAATTAATTTACTAGCACAAAGATCAAGATGTCGTCAAGTTGGGGGGGGGGGGGAAGGTCAAGCTTTGGCACGGATTCGCCTGGAGCCGGAACTGTAGCGTCGGATGTTTCGCATGTTTCGTCAAGCGATGTCTTCTGTTTTCAATCACTGCATGAAATGGGAGCTGGACTGTTTGGTTACACTTTGAACCCTGAATTTCAATGAGGAGCACTAGATCACAGGGTATGCAGTTTAATACTGTAGTGAAGCTTAAACGATTCTGTCCAATAAAAACAGACGCTGTAAATTATTTTTTTATTTACTAAAACTATCCTTTCTGCATTCTACATTGGAGCAATAATGCTTCCTTCGAGTGTGTGTGTATCTTTACGGTGATACGGCAATTCTGAAGCAACATAAACACTGCATACCGGCTCACTATTTGCATAGCAGGCGTGCGGCGATGAGATTGATTATTTGCCCCTCCGAAAGGCTTCGGGGAGTGAATTCAAGTCATCTCGCCCTACTGATTAGAAGCAACATGTGGTTTGCTCTTGTCACGATTACTCTTCACTGTGGCAAACGTTCCCGCTTCCGCAACAAGTTGCCCGAGGATGAGTGGTATGGGGTTTTGAAGTTTGCACAAGCTTGAAGCTTGAATGATGTATTTTATCTGCAGGATTATTACATAAAATGAATCTTTCTTTTTTTTAATTACCTCCGATGAGGTGAACGTTCAAAATATGATGCTTTTTAATAAAGCATTAATTTTCTGTTCGATGTATACAAAAAAAAACAATCGCTCTTCTATCTCGATCGATGTGTTTAAATCTTTTTCCCCAACTTCGTGCTTTCCTCATTCATTTCGCACTTGGCTTTCCTCTCCGGAGGCAACAAAAACGTGCACGCCTTATGGCATTATTAAAATTAATGCAAAACACCTCGCCCACCATTCCCATCGTACCAGCAGCAACGCAGACGGAGCAAAACAAACTGCTTCCCATTGCACTTGCCCACACCAAACGGGGCTGCACGGTCTCCAGCGAAACAAACACACACAAACACACGCGCGCACACCCGTATAACCGTTCCGTCACACAAACCACAAGGCGCCTCCATCGCTTCTGCGGTTTTGGGTTGTTTTGGTCAGGGAATACAAAGCAAAAGAAGCAAAGGAAGAAAAATAAAACACGAACGAACACAACGAAACCAGCCAAACGTGCAACCGAACGAAAGCGAGGAATCAAAACACAAGCTCAAAAACGGATTCGGGACGGGGGGGGGGGGGGGGAGGGAGACCTTTCCCTTCCTGCTTGCGTTTCACTGTATCGCTGTGTATGGGCATGTGCTGCGTGTGCGTGTGTGTGAGCATCGCGCTAGCGTACGACTCCGCAAAGCAACGCCAAAATGTCAAAACACACAGATGCGTGGATGGATTTGGGATGGCAAGCGGAAGGACAGGGGTGGATGTCCTCGTGCTGAATTCAAAGACCAGCACGAAACGGCAAATACGAACGGTGGCCGAAAAATGGCATTTATTTATTTTCGGCTCGACGGCGCCAGTGCGCAAACTCACCACCACCACCACCATCAGCGCTCGCAACGTTCGCTCGCTTGACACATGGCCAACTTGACAGCCGACGACGACGACGACTAGGAATGGTGTGTGGTGAGTTTTGTGGTTAGCTCCCGCTCACGCACACACCCATACTGTACGGCTTGTGTCCTTTGTTGACTGCAAACATGCATGCGAGCATTAGGGTAAGTGCACACCTGGACAGTAAAAGTGAGATGACGGTGGCTGTGTGTTGGTGTGAAAGTGGAGCCGCTGCTACACGAACACACACAAAGCCAGTGTACTGTAAAAAAGAAACAGCACGAGCCAAGCGTGTAGCGTGTGGCCGCGCTCGTCGCCTTAAAATGGAGCGTGGTCGGCAGCCCGATTCTCAGTTAAGCGGTCTCTGTTCGTACGGTCGGTTCGATCTGGCAGCCGGAAAGCGTGTCGCCAAGCGCGTCGGTACAGTAGCAGTGCTACACTGTAGTGAAACCCCCGCGACAAGCTGTCAAAGCAGAGCAAAGCGGAGCAAAGCGGAACGGAACAGAGAGCCTGTGCCGCTGCTGCTGCTGCTTGTAAGGAGGGGTTAGTTTTCCGGTGTCGGCAGGTCACCACCACCAACGGCGCACAGGTCGGTTCCGGAATCGTGTGGCGACCGGCGAAAAGGAGGCCAAGGCGGCGCTCCGCGCTGGTGTGAGTGTGTGTGCTGGAAAATTGTGTGTCCGTCGGTAAAGGACAATCGCTATTACGGGTGCAAAGTGAGTGAGTTTCCTTCAACGCTGGAACTGCTGTGTGTGTCAGTGCGTGTGTGTGTGTGGGTTTGTTGTGTGTGGGTAGATGGACGGTGTTTTATCCTTTTTCTCCCGAGCCCGAGTTTGGGTTTGCGTGTTGTGCGGCTGTGTGGCCGTTATTGTTTCCTGGCGCGAACCCGGGGAAGGGAAAACAACGAATGTAACGTGCTCCCCCCCCCCTTCGCTTTGTCGTCCCCAATTGGCTGTACGATTGCGTGCGTTCCGTATGGGAAGCGAACGGGGAAAGTTGAACAATTCCCATTTAGGACAGAACAACAACAACAAAAAAACACCCAAATTCCCCCTCCCGAAACACCGAATTTGCTGGTCAATATTCGAGAGAAGGGAGTTGTGTGTGAGTGAGAAGGAACAAAAAAGAAGGACATCCAACTCCAACTAACTTTCTCAAGACATTGAGTAGGCGCCAACTCAAACGTCGCCAAGGGATACGGAAGTTTTTTTTTGGGGGGAAGGCAGTTTTGTGCGCCTTTACCCGATTTAGGTCTCGTTATTGTCTTCTCCCTGTTAGTTAAAGGGGGGAGGGGGAGGGCTCACTCGCTCGTAGGACTTTTCCAGCTGGTCGGCACACTGTTCCCGCAGTTCCGTGTCGTTACGTACTGTACTTTATTGGAAACCGATAAGCACGGGACGCACTCACGCTGTCGCCAAACTCACCCCCCCAACCACACACGAGGCAAAACCAGACCTAAAGGACATTCGCAAACATCAACACCAACTTAGATGAGAAAGACAGAAAGTGTGTGTGTGTGTGTGTATGTTTGTGTGTGGGTGCATGACACGAGCTTTCGGAGAATATTGGGCAAAGTTTGTCCAATTTCCTACCACATTGGAGAGGCGAAGGGGACAGCATTCGGAAAGTGGGGAACGAAATGAAGCATAATAAATATGTGAATTTGTTTCCCCGTCGGGCCCGCCCCACTTTCTTGTTCCATCCGCCCTTGCGCCACTACTGGATTGGCCGGATGTTTTTCCCAAAGCTTCGGAAAGGGGGCAAAAAAACGGAGTAAACCGACTACGATGGCCACAAAATGAGGCCGAGACAACCGGAGACAATGAAGAGCTAAGCCCCCCGGACCGTCACAGGGCCGAGCTTTGAGCGAAGGGTACGGCCGACACCAGCACACAGCGAGCAGCCCCATCTGAATCAAAACAAAATTCCAACAAAGAGAAAAGGGGCAAAAACACACACACACAAACCAACAACAAACGAATGCCGTTTCTCTGGCGCGCCGTTGTAACGAACGACTGTCCGAAAACGGTTCCGGGCGCGTCTGTGGGAAGACAGCACACAACAACAACAAAAAGCGGTGGGAAATAGATTAAGAGGCGTCGAAAACTTGATCCTACGGGCTTGCGGGAAAGCTGGCGGGGCTGAGTGTGTTTTCAAGCGGCTGCCAAACGATACGAAAGGCTGAGTGAAAGGCCGTTGCTTTTAAGTAAAGGGCCGCTTTTTCTTGGTGCGAAAGATAGTTCGGTCCCATCGGGTGTCCCACTGGTTGGGGAAGCGCAAGTAGCACGCTCTGGGTGGAAATGAAGACCCGCACACAGGCACAACCCAACCCCAAATCGGAAGGGGACGAGCTCCGTCGTTTGAGGATGGAGGAAGGAATCGTTTCTCGTTCGCTGGCGTAAAACACAAAAAAGTACAAAAATGCTTTGGAGGAGTTTTGTTGGAGTTGCCTTAAGCCCTAGACTAGAAGAAGTTGATGATGATGTTGGCGGCGGCGTTGATGCAGCAGCGCGTGGAATGCATTCGGAGAGCAGAACCGGCCGCCTAGCGCGTTGTTACAATCGACCATGGACCATCCTTTCGAATTCTGTCGCTTCCCATTTTGTCAGCATTAAATGTGTCGCCACCGCCAGCAAAACAGCAAAAGTAAAAAACAAAACAAAAAAAAACCGGACGGCAGTAAAAAGCAAGCAGCAACTCACACAGCCACACACTCTGCCCGTCAAACCCGTCGCATTGAAAGTGTCGCCCGGGTCAAAGTGTGCGTTTCCCGAGGAGGGACGCCAAATATGATCCATTCGAATCGGTCGGTTTCGGTGTCGCACAATCCCAGCTTAACAGTGGCTGGTTTTAATGGGCGCCATAAAAACATCGGGCGATGATGGCCGACGGGATTGTAAGATGTACGACCGATAACCACCGACATTCTACTGTCATTCTGCTGCTTACATTCGGCTCGGCAGAAGCGATTGTTTTACACCCCGAAGGGATGGGGGTGGCCGACCCTGGAAACAGCAATCATTTTAACGATCTGTTTCGTTTCCTGTTTCGGACTGGGCAGTGTAGTTTGCTGGTGGGGAGGTTGAATTTGAGAGTATTAAAATTTGGGGCAACTTTCCTCCTAGTGGGGCGAAAGCGTTTGTCGTGGATGCAGGAATTGCTGGAATGTCGACAAGCTACGTAAAGCTAATGATTGAAATCCTTTTTTTTTGTTCTCTCCTCTCCGTCCTTTGAAGTGGCCTGATCGATTGTTCTGTTCGAGGGCAAGGTTCGTCCAATCGTGTGCTTTCTTCCACCAAGGTTAAGATGAGTCCGGGACCGCCCCGAGGGTAACAATGTGCTGAGCAGTTTCCATCAAGTGCTACGAATGAGTGTAATTGTAAGCGGAGAAGAGAAAAAGTGAGAAAGCAAAGGAAGAAACACAAGAGTGCAAGGAGCGAAAAGAAAAACCACCGAGCGCGCCAACTCGCACTGTCACTCAAGCTGGGGCGAGTGGCATTCTTGGAAAGTTAGCACCAACGGTTCAGCAGCCTGCCAGAGACACACAGTGCGCCAGCACACGGGACGGTAAGTGCCTATTAGTTAATTAGAACACCCGAACACATACACACAGACACACAGACACACCAGACACCAGACTAGAAAAAAGAATTCCAAGAAAACCCCCGAACTCCCGCACCAACAGGCTGCCAACTAGAACCAGTGCCAATGCTGGGATCCGTTACGCTCTGGTGGATGTTAACGGGGGATGCTTTTGCTTCGAAAAGCTGCACTGTCAAGAGCGGCCCTCGTACGCGGCATCTTGAAAACTTCACGACCAACACACCATCAAGTGGGCTGGGAGACACTCGAAGCTTTTCTCTGCCGCCCCAAAATTAACTTCATGCGTGATTGGCTTCGGGGAATTCTGAGTGCGCTCATGATCGGGAGCAGCACGAACGAGGACGAACGACGTTTTGGGGTGATCTCGATAAAGCGGAACTGCTGTTTGGCGAACCTGCTCTCGACCGAAGCCGAAGTTGCTAGCACACTGCACAGTCACCATTCTTGCCCGGTCTGGCCGGGGGTTGTCTAGAGCAGGGTAAATTACCTGTTGAACAATGACGCAGCTCGCCCTCCGCACCATGCAGTGACAAAGGCTCGGGAGCTCTATTGATTAAACACTGGAGCACTGGAGGGGGTTTGTTACACGGGAGCATTGTGGTAAAGGTTTGGAATTAGCGGTCAAATTGTGATTGATCTAACAGGTTCCCTTTCAGCGATTCATCTATTCGCCAACAATCGAAAACCTTTTGTAAAGGAAACCATTGACCGATTGGATTGATTTCTCTGAAATGAAACATTAATTAGCAAGTCGAAAAGTTGTTTGATTGCACTACAAAGCATTGCGTTCTGACAGGTAGTTTTTGTTTATTCAGGACGAACGGGTCCATAAAGGCCGTTCTGACAGGTATAAAATTAAATGATTGCAGTAAGTAATAATTTGATATCAAATTGCATACATTTTGGCGTTCTGCTATACTGGCCCGGCATGCATAAAAACATTATTGCTCTACTTATTTTGCATGCATTTTCCGACTGGTGCGATAAAATGACCTACTAATATCTGTCGATAAGTGTATTTGTATGTCGTTCCACCGAACTGTCAGTCCCATAACCCATAACTATAATATATCTGGAACCATACTGCAACGTTGCCAGACTTTTAGGGACTTTGGCGTTACCCTAGACTGTAAATTGAATTTTCATCAGCACTGCTCCGATATTTTAGACAAGGCCAACAAAATGGTAGGTTTCATTGTACAAGTCTCTTGTTCGTCCACTGCCTGAGTCTAGTTCGGTAGTATGATCTCCTTCATCCAGCTTTTGGTCCAAAAAATTGGAGTCAGTACAGAGAAAGTTTACACGTTTTCTCCTACGTTTTACCCCGGGTCGCAATGTAGATCCTCGTCCGTCTTATGAAACTAGGTGTTTACTGTTTGGGTTAGAGACGCCTGAAAAGAGACGAGAAGTAGCTTAGCAGAAATTTATGCCTAAGCTAATTATAGGTGAGACTGACGCACCCGAACTACTAGCTAGAATTAACATAAATGTACCCTCTAGAACATTTCTTAACTATCGACTTCTTAAAACTCAACTGACTAGACGTGCTTATAGTGAAAATGTCCCATAACTGCGATGGCTCTGAAATTTAACGCTAAATACGATAATTTTGACTGGCATCACGCGACTCATTGTTAACATGTATGCTGTACTGTGCGTTATGTTATGTATTTGTTCGGTTACTTATAAGCTATGTATTGCTAGATTTAAGTTGTAGGGTAGTATGAAGTAATAAGGCCACCTCGTTCGGCGAATTATTTCTGCAATAAACAATACAATACAATACTTATGCAGGTTTATGAGCGCTTAGAGATATACAACACATATCTGATAGGTTCATAATATAGTTTATACCATTTTCATTTGCATACCTTCAGGCGGATTCCAACACTCGAACGAGTTGCTTACAGTGCTGCAAAATGTCACCGTCAATGTCATAACTGCTTGGTCAGTAACTTTATCGTGACTTTTTTTATTATGAACAGATCTGCAAAATATCATTGACATAGTCATGTAAAATTGAGGTGAAACTCAAACATGTGGTGCGACCATCACATGCTGATGCACTTTCATTTAGTATCAGCAATAAGCATCAAGTTTTCGGTAAGTAGATAAGTTCATTGTTTTCGGTGATGATTGTTACGTGATGGTCATGACATTTTGCAGCACGTCACGTGTTTGCTTGTGCATTTATGCTACGAATTACCTAGAAATGGTTATCCTTACAGGGTTTCCCACGATAGATTGGTTGGTTCCCACGATTTATTGGTGCGTTCCCACGATTTTTTGGTCATTTCCCATAATTTTTTGGTAGCAACCCACGATTTATTGGTCGGTTCCCAAATATTATTGGTCGGTTCCCAAATATTATTGGTCGTTTCCCAAATATTATTGGTCGGTATTATATTATATTATATTTGGGAACCGACCAATAATATTTGGGAAACGACCAATAATATTTGGGAACCGACCAATA
This sequence comes from Anopheles coluzzii, assembly GCF_943734685.1. NCBI lineage: Eukaryota > Metazoa > Arthropoda > Insecta > Diptera > Culicidae > Anopheles > Anopheles coluzzii. The sequence continues at coordinate 25,037,302 of NC_064670.1, read as the reverse complement.
ATATTTGGGAACCGACCAATAAATCGTGGGTTGCTACCAAAAAATTATGGGAAATGACCAAAAAATCGTGGGAACGCACCAATAAATCGTGGGAACCAACCAATCTATCGTGGGAAACCCTGTAAAGGCATTGACTTTGAAATGGTTAATTATGCGCCTGAATTGCTGCAAACTACAAAACGATTTTTGCGATTTTACGGTTAATTCGCGGATTGTACCAATTGTCTTACATCAGCAACAATATTAGCAAGCGCCACCACATGCCTGCTCAATTTAATCCATCCACACACGCATCATTGCCCGTCTTCCTTCCAAGCTAGAAATGTCCTTCGCTCATGTCCATCTCGCCAGCGGGAGGCAACAGCTAATTGAGATGTACATACGCCAACAGTATGCTTGACAGCGTGTAGCGTAAGTATTTGACGGCTAACCAAATTGTTATTCTACTTATCACAACCATGCTGTGCAGCTCCAATGCCACGTCAAGCTTAACTAACAACTCGCCGAACCGGAACCAGCCTGATGCCCGATCGACTCCGGCACACTCACACACACGGACACGGACACGGACGCACCAGACGCTCGACCATTCGTGCCGGAAATCAAAGCAAAAGCGAACCAACGTTGCGCGCCGAAAGCGTTGCATTCCTATGCAAATGATTAAATCAACATTTCACAGTGAATTATACAACCGGAGTGAAATTATGGCTCCCGGTGGGCAAGTTTTCTTTCCATCCAGCCCGGTTTGGCCGGTGGTAGTTGGTGCCGCAACACATCGCACGGTCTGCAGCCCAACCGGGTGAATGGGGCTGAGCTGAGCGGTGTTGGCGAAGGATAGGACCGCTGCCCGGGATTGATATAAATCTTGTCCGGTCCGACTTATTTAGTGGGCGGCTGGCGAACCGTGAATCTTCGGACTCATTCCCATCTGACCTGGTCCTTCTGCTGCTGCTATTGCTAAATGCTGTGGAAACGAAAGCACACGGGAACCTGGTTGGGCAAACAGGGAATCCGCTAGCTTGTACGTAGCTGCTGAGCTGTGATCATGGTTTAAGGTTTAACTTTCTGTTAAGTCGCTTTTACGCGAGAGGCAGTGAAGCAGTGGTTCGACTGGGTGGTTGAAATAGAAATCGAACGGTCATCGGACCGGCAGCCGTGTGATTCAGTACGGCTACCGGCCGACTAGCCTTGCCATTCGATTGATTAGTGGTGATCCCTTTCAAGGACTACCCTCGCGTTAGCCAGCATTTTCCTCGCCCTGTGAACTTAGCATTTCAAGGTTGGTTACGGTTACGGATCGATCCGTCCGGTGCAGGTGGATAAGGAGGAGTGAGAAAAAACGGCCCCAACCAAACAAACCGAACCGAAAATCCTTTCCATCCGATAGCCGCTAGCGTGAGCTTTGGTCCATCGGTGCTTGATTCTGCGTCGAAAAGGGGCTCGACAATTTGTGCTTCGATGGTCATTCAATCGTTTGCTACGCGCGCCCACACTGGGCTACATTATGCAGATTACTTTTATGCATTCTGCATCATGGGCTCGTGCGGGAAGCGCGTCCATGGCACTGGGTCCGGTGCATGTTTTATTCAAACATCGGCGGGCGGGCCTTTGACCAACGGCTTCTCGATCCCGCGGGGGAGCTGCATCGAGTACTGGTTGGCCGTAAGGGCAGCACAGTGACGTAAGCTTTCGTGTTCTCTTCTCTCGCTATCCCTCCCTCTCACACGCAGAGGTAACAGACAGCACTGCTTATTATCCATCGGTGGTTGGAGCAGGCTTGGCAGCTTGGTTAGCTAACTATTTCCGATTGGAAACCCGATCCGACCCAGAGCAGGCTCCATCGGCTCTATCTGGGTCATGTTCATTAACACGGCCCGTTTGCATTCAAAATCTTCCCACCCTTCCTTCTCGAACGGTGGAACCGTACCCAGCCAAGCAACAAAACCCGTATGTGAGATCGCATTGAGCGTCGATAATGATTGCTTTTAGCTGGCAGCGATACTGTCGGCAGCTTATTGACAGTGGAATCGCGCGGTGCCCGTTACGTGCGCCGCTGTACCCGCTGTGATAAATTATTACAGCCCGCGTCTGCGACTGACACATTTCACGAAGGGCCTTAATCCACTGGTGTCGCATACATTAGCTTCCGGTATCGGGCCATGCGCGCGCGTACAGTCAGTGATAAGGTACACCATGTAGCGCGAGGTTCGTGAAGTTTATCGTTCCATCGGGCACCATCGAGCAGTAATTTCTTGTAAATGCAGCTATCAATGGTATTATGGGCATTGTTTCGAACAGCGATGACAGTTTTTGGCTGACAATGACACAGCGATAAGAGAATTGCTGTTACAAATGTATTAAAATTAAATTATTCATAATCTGCAGAAAGAGAGTGTGTGCAAGCCGCAATGATAAACGAGATTTTTGTGCAATGAGTTTCTTTCCATTAATGCAATAAAAACATTTAAAATGAAGTACAATAATACTATTCTGACAGGCAGATTGCATACCTTAAGGCGTTCCGCTGTTTTTATGTTCCTTATCGCCCTAAAGTATGCAATCCGCACCACGATCAAGTCATCGTTAGGACGCAAATAGCTTACCATGAATCTGACAGCAACTTTCAGCCAAAATAATTTGCCAACCATTTCCTTCGAATTAAATTAAAATCAAGATAGCAACAATAATAGCACGCAATGTTCGCTACTTTGCGCAACGTTTGATACACTTCATAGAACATAATAATGCAACAACGTGAAATCAAAATTTGCGCCTACAGCACCAGCATCATCACTACGACCACGAACAGCCACATCGACCGCTTGCACGGCGCAAGATAGTTGGCATTATAAATTTACCATTATTAAAGTTTCCCCCCCCCCACCCCCACTAAAGTATGGCCCCCGCTCTGCGCACTTCCGCTCATCTTCCCCCCACCCGAAAGAAATCACTACCCGGAACGCAACAGGCGTCAGAAGGCTGTCGCTGGTATGCCGCGGAAATTCTTATCATTTCCTTTGCTGTAGTTTCGCCCACGAACCACGAACTTCCTGTATGCTGTACTGTCGGCTGCGTCTTGAAGCGTTCAGTTGTCTTTGAGCCAGCAACAGAGTGCCACGACTTCACACAGAACAAAAAAATAAAAGAAAACGAAACCGGCCGACAAAAGTAGTTCATTAAACAAACCCACGGTGTAAAGTTACGACAAATGTCAACTTCGTACAGCGGGCGGAACAGGCAGGGAGGCCTTTTTGAATAGTTTTTCCCGCTTGTAGGGGGGGGGGGGGGGAGAGGGGAAGGGAGATGAGTTTTCGAGCGCCTTCCGTTTCGAATACCGACTTCCGTCCCACCTCCTGCCCTTCATTAGCAATCCCACTCAATAAAGGGGTTTTTGAGGTTTCCTGAGGGGTTTGGGTTGCAGCCCAAGCCAAACTGCCGGCTAGTGTGGGTGAAACTAGCACTTTAAAATTTAATAAACCGCCCGAAATGCAGGCTCGGTGGCAGCCTCCGGCTACACACCTCGGGAGATGTCGTGTCGTGTTGAACATGCACAGTTCTCTCGTCCGCGCGCGTGTACCCCGTGTGAGTGTGTGACATTTCGCACGAAAACTTTTCCCTATCGCCCACCGTTACCGTACCTGCAGCTGGCTGTAAGAAGAAGAAAAGTCCCAAAACGTACCAGCTCTTCATCCTCCAAGGTGCGCGCTGCCGGGTGCCCCAGTCGACGATCGACGGGTTTGTTTTCGTGCTGAATTTGTTTAATATAATTACAAAACTTTATCATTTATCGCAGCTTTATCTGCGATGAAATGCAAATGCTTGCCAGCAGTTGCAGGTTGCCCCCCCCCCCCCCCCACCCGGGCCCCATTCCGCTCAAGCCCCGATTTCCGGGGCTGAAACGTCGATATCGCCACGGAACGAGCGCGCACGGGGACGCCACTTCATTTCGAGCGATGAAGATAATGACGACCTCGGGCACCTCGGGCGGTTGCCTACACCCAGTGGCCACCAATGGTGAGCGAGTTAATTTGCGAAAGATTAGACGAGTGTGGGAGTGTTGCTTTTTTTTTGTTTTGTTTTTGGCCTCCATCATCCTCCTTTGCCCTGGTGAGGGGCACGAGGCTGCATCACACACAAAGGACAAAGCGTTCCATTCTCTCTAATACTCAATCGTGAACCGTGAAGCGGCACTGCGCTGGCCTAATAGCGAGACAGCCGGAACGGGTGGGATAGAAACATGCGGGAAAAGAGCCCCTCACCCCTTCCCCCCTCCACCCCGTGGACAGACAGTGAGCATTTCTCCGCACGAAAGTTTAGCCCGAAGTTCATCGGGAAAGTTGGCCTCCCCGATCCCGCGTCAGAAAATGCAGAAAACCATAAAAATGAAAAGAGAGCGTTAGCGGAGAAAATAAAACGTGATATCGCCTCCATTCGCTAAGCAGTTCTTTTTACCCCTACTGGCCGGGTTTGTGCACCATTCCCGCCCTTCCTTACTGCCACACAGACCAGCCAGACAGACAGGGCGCGCCTGTCTAATGTCCTGCGGGGCACAACTTCGGGGCAGCATTTTTGACAACGATGATAAAACTCTGCTCGAGCAAGTCCCCCCCCCCCCCCCTCTTCCCTCTATAGCGGTGACGATGGTGTTGGTGGTTCTGAATGAATCCCGTGTGTAGGGTTTTGCTTAGTGTGTGTGTGTGTGCTGAGCAAGAAGGACGATAGTGACACTTGTACGACGATGTTTCGTGACCGGATGGAGGCTTTTCTTTTTTCTTTTTTTTTTGGCTACAAATGGAAGCAAAAAAGTACTCGCGTGTGAGTGTGTCGGTGGAAGCGAGCGAGTGTATGAGTGTACATTTTAACAAACCATAGTGATCCCGCGGCTAGAAACTAGATCTAGAAGTTTTTCAAAAGCATCAAAAATCGCCTAACGAGTTTGCCCTACCCGGAAGAGTGGAAAATGGTGGGTCGGCGGGGGGAGAGGGGGATGCATTGAGGCGGAAAGGGGGGCCACAAGGACGCAAGTAGCAAATTGAGGGTTATAAAAAGGGCAAACGATTTACCGAACTTGCTCCAATACGTCAGTCAGGTTCCAGGGACGGCCACCAGGAGGGATTGTCAGCAGGAAAAGAGGATCCAGTGGGAAAGGCTGCCCCTCCTTCCTACCTGCAGGCAACGGGCACATTTTCCCCAGGTTCCCCGGGCCAAACCAGAGCAGCAGTGGCAGCAAATCTCCCCCTCCATCTCCCTTCAAAAACTCTCCTGCCGCTTTTTTAATTGATGAGTTTACTTTTCCAACACTTTTGTGCTACCAAACGGCTCCTCACTTTCCCTCCCTACGTGGATGTGTGTGTGTCTGTCTGTTGTGCCGCTGTTGCTGAACACGGCCGTGCGCAAAGTTTAGCCTTATTTTGTTGTTCTTTCGCGTCTCGCGAAATTTGAATGCCAGGGCAGATTGTTGACACATCATTTAAAGTTGTTCGCTTAACCTGTTTTTTCTGCTCCTTCTTCTGCTGGGGAACTCTTGGTTTGGTGGAAAAAATAACACGCGATGCTGCGCCAGGCCTGAATGTTCCGGCACGGGTTATATACGGGTCTTATGGCTGGATGCCGGTGAGGATTGCGAAAGACATTTATGTGTTTCACTTAAAACCGATTCCCGTGGATTGGATAAAGGGTAAAGCTGTTTGACATTTAAGCATGCTGTTCGTTTTCTGTTGTTTCACAAAAACTCAACTGAAAACGGACGTGTGATGTATCATTTTCGCATCCATCAAACGCTTCTCGAAACGTGGCGCGTAGAATTGCAATCAAACCACCACCGTTGTTGGTTGTTGTTCCTTCAGAACTTTTAATTTCCCGTTTTTAACGCACGAAGCACTATTCTTTAGATCTTTTGCTCCGTTCGCTTAATGCCCATCGCCAGCCGCGGAAGTAATGGGATTTTAATGAGCTGCTCCAGCTAAACACGGCTACCGCTGCTGGCAGCAGCGTGCTCGCCCATCATCACATCTGCTCGTTGCACCCGCCGTATATCGCCGTTATCGAATCTTGCCAACATTTTACATTAATTTCGTGCTGTTGTAAATTAATTTTCTATTTCAATTTTAATCCATCACCCGGCGT